>NC_134109.1:22440000-22747500 GCF_040939455.1 Microcebus murinus
TAGAGCCCCTGCTATGTAAAAATTCCTGTTTGTGCCCCATAGAGGAAATAAACATGAACAAAGCATTATTCCTGCTCTCAAGGATTGAATGCTCTATTTGGGGAAATCCAGTATAACCATGAATGGCTATCAGTCATGGTAGATGCTAATGTATATTAACAAACAGCATGAAAACACACACAAGAGAAAGTTGTATCTTACTTCCTTCAGTGAATACTTTTTTCATACCTCTAGTTGAAAATTGCTTGAGTCTTGGTTATGGCAATAGGAAGAGGTAGGTTTAGAAAAGATGCTAGGAAAGATCTTCCAAGAGAAAAAAGCAGCATGAGAAAATGCATATTTTCCAGAAAGCATAGGATATACAATGAAGACATTGATGGAAAAGATTGGAAAGAAAGATTTTGGAAAGATGGTGGCATTAGCAGAAGGGTACAACTTCTCCATCACCAGATTCCAATGGTTAAGGTCATGCAAAAATGTGGTAAAACTAGAAATTGTGAAATCTACCCTCTAAAAACATCAAGAAATTTCAGCTAAAGTTCAAAATAGGGAAGATTAAATAAAGTAACCTAAAACTTGCCCTCCTATGAAGAACAGGTACTCTGTGCTTGGAAAAGTAGAAATTAGAGGAGATTTTGGCAGGGCACATTGATGGGACTCTAATTCAGAGGAATGGCAGGCCTGGGTGAGAAGACACAAGAAGTAAAAACCTGAAGATCCAATCAATGTTTTTATCCTAGAGGAATGGAAGAAGTCTTTCCTTGTTTAATTTCTACTGTTCTAGCAAAGACCAATTATGACTGACTTTATTTCTTCACCTATGAGGGCATATAAATAGGGACATATCACCAAACACATACAAGAAAAAAATACTGTAATTCAAAAGGATAAGACTATCTTTTCTTGGGTGGAAGAAGAAACATTTAGAAGTATTCTCACTCCTATTGTTGACATGATTCAAGAAGTTACCACAGGTATAAAAATTAAGGTAGCAGTTGTGAAAGAGAATATTCTGAAATCAAGAAAGATTTCATAGGAATTTTTAAAAATGCTGAGTTAAAAAGAGGCAGTGAAAAGTTTATTGGATATTTTGAAAACTGAGTAATGATGTTTGAAACTGTGAAAATTTCTCCAAGAACCAAGGGAATAAAAAAATAAATAAAATTCTTGAGAGAGGAAAAAAAGAGAAAATTGAAGACATATTTAGGAAAAAAAGACACTTGAAGAATGAAATTCTGTAAGGAACAGAGTGGCAGAACAGAAAGAATAAGAAAAGAAATAAAAGAAGAAATTGTTCTGACCTAAAGAAAGACCCAAGTGTTTGACTGAGAGGTCTCACCAATTATTCAGATAAATTTAATAGAAATATACCAATACCTAGTTATAGCTAGTTGAAATTTTTAAACTCAAAGATGAAGACTTAAAAGCATAGAAGCTAATTGAAACAGGTTGGGTAAAAATATCTAAGATGAGACTAGCATGATACTTCTCCAATTACCAAAGATAATAAGAACAGAGAATGAGCAAAATTTTGAATTTTAAAAGATTGTTACATAAGACTTCTATATGCAACAAAATTGTCATAAATATGTTTGAGCAAGGGAAAAATATTTCAGATTTGCAGGGGCTAGGAGGGTATGTCATGAATGCACACTTCCTGAAGAAAAGAAGTTATTTGAATATACATTCTGGGAAGGCAATGGAGAGTTATGACAAAATCATGAACTCAAGAATAAGAAAGTCATAGTTATATTAAAAAAATATTTCACGTTGAGCAATAAAACTATTTGAATATCAGTAATTTGGGGGCGATAAAACATTTTACATATAAAATAATCTTTAAAATAAAAGATACATGGGGAGAAATTGATAATAGTTTGATCTAAAAACTCAACTCAGATTATATCAACAAAAACTGGAAAATTGATGAGAAAATGGAAGAGTGATAAAATCATATCATACACTGGGTGAATAATTGGATATTGATTCTTGATTCTATTAACTAGAGAAACTAGGCTCCAATATATTTTTAAGATAGAAGTTAATTAGACCATCATTGCTAGAAAGAAAGCATGATGTAAACCATTTAAATCATGAGAGAAAAAGAGAGAAGATAACTTCAGATAAATGTCATGATATAATAATTAAATAAAATTAATAACTGTTTACTAAAATGTCAACAATGGTTAGTTCTATGTTACCTAAGTATGGAATATTTACATATTTATTTATTTATGCTTGTTTATATCATATTTTTATAATAAACAGATTAATTATATAAGAACAGATAATTTACATTCTTGAGTCAGTGCAGCAAATGACATAAAACAAGTAAAAATTATTTTTTTTCCTTTTTATTTATTTGTATTTATTTATTTTTTTATTTTAGCATATTATGGGGGTACAAGTGTTAAGGTTACTTATATTGCCCATGCCTCCCTCCCCCCTCCAATAAGAGCTTCAAGCATGTCCATCCCCCAAACGTTGCACATCTTACTCCATTTTACTTGTTGTGTTTGTATACACCCATCTCCTTCTCCCTCCTCCCACCCTCCCAACACCCGATAAATGTTACTCCTATATGTCCACTTAGGTGTTGATCCGTTAATACCAATTTGCTGGTGAGTACATGTGGTGCTTGTTTTTCCATTCTTGAGATACTTCACTTAGTAGAATGGTTCCAGCTTTATCCAGGAATATACAAGAGGTGCTATATCACCGTTGTTTCTTAAAGCTGAGTAGTACTCCATGGTATACATATACCACATTTTATTAATCCACTCATGAATTGATGGACACTTGGGTTGTTTCCATAGCTTTGCAATTGTGAATTGTGCTACTATAAACATTTGAGTGCAGGTGTCTTTTTCATAAAGTGACTTTTGATCTTTTGGGTAGATGCCCAGTAGTGGAATTGCTGGATCAAATGGTAGATCTACTTGTATCGCTTTGAGGTATCTCCACATTGCTTTCCACAGAGGTTGAACTAGTTTGCAGTCCCACCAGCAGTGTAGGAGTGTTCCTATTTCTCTGCATCCACGCCAGCATTTGTTGTTAGGGGACTTTTTGATAAACGCCATTCTCACTGGAGTTAAATGATATCTCATTGTGGTTTTGATTTGCATTTCCCTGATGATTAGAGATGTTGAACATTTTTTAATATGCTTGTTGGCCATTATTCTGTCTTCTTGTACAGAAAAATGCTACTGATATGATATCAAAAGGGGAAAAAAGATGTTTCACTTTTGTAAATAAGGACATATGTAGATACACTTAAATATCTTTTTATGGTGAAAACAGGATTAAGATTTGTATTATTTATCTTTTATGGTTTTCTGCACAAATTTCTTTCAATTGCCTGGAATTATTTAAAAAATAACAACAACAACAAAAACCGAATGACAAACAAATGCCAGGGAGTGAGCTTGGCTGTTGCAGTTTAAAGGGCTTGAATATCAGATTAAGGGGTTTGGAGGCATTCTTTAGTCAATGGGGAGCCACTGAAGCTTTTAAGATTAGGACAGAAGTATTGTTATTGTTTAGGTTGGATTCAAGTTGAAAATTGACTGGAATTTATTGTAACGGTCTAGACAGGAAGTCATAAGGGCCAAAGCTCCAGCTCAGCAGAAGGGATAGGAAAGAGGAGAGACATTTGATGCAAGAGAAAGGAACAGCAAAGAGACCTGGTGGCGGTGTTCAATGTCAGAGAGTGCAGGAAAGAGAAGCCCAAGGAAGGTGGGTCAGAATTACTGGGGTAAATTGGTACTCTTAGTAGGGATAGAATAGTGAAGGGAGGCAGGAAGAGGAAAAGGTTTAGGAAAAATGGTGATGACATTGATTTTGAATGTAAGTTTCCAGTGCTGAAGAGATATCTCATATTTGGAGTTTTTATGGGATAATGGCTACAAATCAGTACCTTATGCTTTAACTAAATTCCATCTAGAAAGTCCTCTTTTGGACATGTAATGGTCTCATTGAATCATCCTAATCCTTCTTGATGGTACATGAGCAGAAAACACAGAAACTCCTCAGACCTGTAAGGCCAATGACCCACACAGTGCCTGCTTCCTTCCCTGCCAAGAGATGGGAAGCATAGCCCTGACTCTAGTGCCAAAGACCCCACCTAGGTCAAAGAGTCCCTAGGTAATTTCTGACATTCCCAGCCAGACGACACTTAGACCCTACCAACTAAGGTCCCAATGCTGGGCTTGGCACTTTAGAGGGCTGGCATCTCCCATAGGGTGTGAGGAGTCTGCAGAGCACAGGGGGTGCTATCCAGAACTACCCCTGCTTGTATACTGCTCTGGGAACCTAAGATGCTGAAGGCAGTTCTCAGGGCTTGCTCAGCCCTCTTTTTCAATGCGTCCTCCCAAAAGTGAGTTGTGCTGTTGCTGTGTTTCTCTTGGCTCACAAAGGTGGTCAAGAGGTGATTGTTTTGGAAGAGAAATTTGGGTCGAGGTAGTTTTTGGTGTCTACTCCCTGGGCCTCAGGCTCTTTGTGGTGAAAGATGGAGGCAGGTATGGGGCAGAAAAAAGATGGGTGGGCCACTGTATGGGGTCTTTATTATACCCTTGCTATGAGTCATGCCATCCCACAGGGGCTGTGCAATCCCGCAGAGGGCAAGCAGAGGCAATGAGCAGGGCAACTAAGGGAACTTGAAATCTAGGCGTATTTTAATATTTTGGTTACTGGTGCTAATATACTGAGCATACTGACTGGTAAGGCAAAAATTAGGCACAGATTTTTAGCAAGGCTTTCTCCCAAACCACAATTAGAGGCTCACTTAAGGAAACTTCCTATCCCTTTGTGACTCACAGCAGACTGAAATCACCATTTCCTTTGGCAGCTTGTTGATGAGAAACACAAAAGGGAGGAGATGTATCACACTTTGGTCTACCCTGGTTTTCTGCTTTATTGGCATGGATCCTAAATAAAGAAGACCATTGTCCCCATGCTCCTCCTCAATCCATGCCTCCTTCCACATCCTCAGCACCACTCATCCGCTCAGACAGCTCTCAAAGGGTAGATTTAACCTTTTAAAGTGACTTTTGTTCCTCTGTCTCTGCACAGAGCCCTGTTTCCCTCTTTTATGCCATGGCCCTATGTTTAGTGGCCATCACAGATTGGATCAATGTTTCCAGGCACTAGAAAGTAGCAATGGTGTGTTGCCTAAGATGCCATGTGGGACCGATGGCGACCAAAGGAGGCCAATCAAGACACAGAGGAGACAGAGAGAGGCCAAGCTGCAGATGGCCACAGTGCTTAAGAGAAATAAGAGTTGCCCTCCTCCTGGACTTTCCAGTTCCAGTTCTGGTCTTTGCGTGGTCCTGCTCCTTTTCTTCTCTCAGCTGTCTGTGACATTTCCCATGCTTTCTTATAGAACAAATCTTCTGTATAAGCTAGCTAGGTTTCTGTTCCTTGTAATGAATAATCACAAAGACACTTAGGTCAACTTACACTTGGGAGAACTCAATCTTTTATCCTTAAGATTCAATGATTGACTCTACTGGATTTGGGTCATGTTGACCTTTCATCTCACATACAAAGAAGCTGGGGCATGACAGGTTGTATACCTTACCAAGGTCACTCAGACAGCATATGCCAGAGTCGGGTGAGGGATCTTGGCTTGCTTTTCTTTCTTTGGTTATCCTCATACTATGTTCTTTTCTACAACCGAGTGCCAAACTCATAAATACTGATAACCTAACTAGGATCAACAGTAACTTATCAACAATATCCATAAGTCGCTTGGTACAAGGTGCAAATTCAATTTTTCCTGGTTAACTAATTTTTCTTCTCCTTTCTTTCTTCAGCCAGTCCTTCCTAACTCATTCTAAATGTCATGTTGAATTAAGAGGGCAGTGAACAAAGATTCTGTATGCATCTCTTTCACCCTTCTTATTGCACGTCACTTGAATAGCTTTCCTGACTTTGCTAGAAACCGCTCCCTGAGAAAGCGAGATAAAAATCTTAACACCATACTCAACCCAGTCATCTGGCACAGCCATTAAAACATTTGATCAGTACATCAGAGCTCTTCCACTGACCTCTGGTCTCAAAATTCAGTCCTTATTCACAGGTGATGAGAGGCATGGAACCATCTCCTTTAGGCAGTGCCTGCTCCTCTGTTGCTCTGATACCCAGGGACCTCTGGGCTGCGCTACCTGGATTGCTCAGTAGAAATTCTCTGCATATCAATAATGGATTATATGAAGTCCACTTTGGAATTGTATTTAGCACAGTATATGGTTGGCAGGCTCTTTCCAATTGCTTCCCATATAATTTTGGCTCATGTGCCTAGATGTTGCATTATATTAATATTTAAACCCTCATAGCAACTATGTAGGTAAAATGGAAAAGGATTCACATTATAGCTTACAGTTTTATAATGTTTCAATTCCAAAATGATTTCACACCTTACTTGACCTCGAAAACTCTATGGAATAGATTTGATTATCTCCATTTTACAATTGAGTACACAAGCCTCAGAAAAGTTAATGACTTTGATAAATGGCAGAACTAGAACTTGATCTCCAAGTCAACGATATTTTGCTACCATTCATTCCTTCATTCATTCACTCAACAAATATTTCTACAACTACCTATGTGGTTAGGTCGTTATGCTGTAAACCAGGCATGCAGATGAAATTTCTTTTTCCATCTAGAAGACTTCCCAATAGGAGTGATGTCCAAGCTGAGAAGGGAAGAAGTGGTAGATGTTATTCAAGCAAAGTGGGAGGTCTGGGAGCATTCCATGCAGACCAAATTTTTTATCTTCAAGCTATTCCAGTGGATCTGAAAAATAGAAATTAGGCAAGGAAGCTAAGAATTAAAGTTCAACAATTGTGCAATCTCATATTTAAAAGATGAAGATATGCGTCAATTAGATTTTCTTTTTTAAGAGTCATATTAAATGTCTTGTTACTAGCTTCTCAAGACCAAAGAAAGTTTGATACTTTTCAAAATGGCCTTTGGTTTGTTTGTACTCACTTAATGATAACTGTTTGGCAATCTATTTTATTTTTACTATCTCAACTAATAATCAAAGGAGTTTTGACTATGTCTCTTTTACAAAAACCCTGAGGTTGCCTCCTCTTCTGAGGCCACCCTTTACAAAGGCTGGAACTTACTTTTTCAAAACCCAAGTGGTATGGGCTGCTTATCCAGCAGCCCTTAGAAAGAGGGATGCTGAGTTCTATGGAAAGGACTGTGTCTGCTATTCCGTGGGATGTTTATGCAGAAGGGAAATGCCTCCAACCAACTAAGCAAGGTCCTAACTTCTGTCACTACATACAGAATATCTCTTGACATAACAGAGACCAAAAGACAACCTGTTTTAGATGTATTAGAAGGTTGACTTTGTCGGCTCTCAGGTTGGCAGTTATCAGAAAACAGGAAAGGATATAATCCTTCTTAAGTATTTAGAGCATAGTTTCATCATCTTCTTGATGAATCCCATATCCTACTGGCTTTGAGGAGAGTCAACACCCAAACAATGTAATAAACATTGCATTTGGAAGCAGGAACATGTCCACAGGGGTGAGGTAAGGTGATAATTTACAACAGAACCTTGAGAGCAGCACTAGAAAGAAAAAGCAGGAACAGTGCAAGAATGGGAGAAAAAAACCAGCCTAGATTGCATTACATGTAACAGGTACAAGGAGAGATAAACTGAGGGCACTGACGTAGGCAGGAGAGTCGAGTGCATTGTTAAAACTCTGTCTTTAATTATCATTGTGTTAGTTATTTCCAGGTTAATTCACTGGAAGTAGCTGAGTTGGCAATGCATGAGGGGAACTATCACTCCAGTGTCCATAATCGTGGGCTAGTTGAGTAGGGATGTGGGCAGAATCCTGCTTGTGATGGAGTAGCACAGAAAGCTGTATATCAGGCTGAATTAATTACTTTATAAAGGGATAATTAATTAAGGCATAAGAAAATATTTTAGTATAACAATTACAGCATTACTGTTATTAAAATTAATAAGACTCAGTTCTTTGAAGGAGTTCACAGCTTAGATGAGGAGACATGTAAATGAAGGTACATTAGGGTATGAGTTAGAGCGCTCTGGTAGAGATTTAAGTGGAGTGCTGAGACAGTACAAAAGGGAGTAACTATCTCTGCCTGGGAGAGTTAGGGAAAGCCTCCCCGTAGAGGGGGCATTTGACCTGGGTCATGATGGATGAATAAGAGTTTGCCAGAACGAAGAAGAAGAGAGTATATTCCAGGTTAAGGGAACCTGTTTTCCCATATACCTCTCCCCACTGACTCTTGTTAAAATCAAATATGTTATTTGAGAATATTCACCCTTGTCAGTGTCAAGGATAAGTCGGTATATTGGAAATAAGAGTCCTGAGGATAGAGAACAGTGTAGTCCAATAGAAATATAATGTGAGCCACAAATGCAAGCCATAGATGTAATTTTAAAATTTATAGTAACCACATTTTTCAAAAAGTAAAGAGAAACAGCAGAAATTAATTTTAATAATATATTTTATTTAACCTAATATATCCAAAATATTTTCATTTCAACCTGTAATCAATATAAAAACATTTTAGTGTGGTATTTTACATTCTTGTACTAAATCTTTGAAATCTGTTATATATTTTACATTTACAGCACATTCCAGTTTGGGCCAGCAACATTTTAAGTGCTCAGTAGACACATGTGGCTAGTGGCTACTGTGTTGAACAGCTTAGAAAACCAGCTGTTAATTTAGGGTAGTGGGAATAGGCATGGGATGGGACACTCCCAGGGAGCACAAACCTAGAATTGGTAGACAGGGGAGACCTAGGGTAGCACAGGGACTTACGGTACTTAGCAAGAGCTCAAATGATGAGCTTCGCTTGTTTCCTGATTTTATCCAAAGCTAGACAGCAGGGTTAGTGCTGGTGTCTGCTGCTCCACCCGCAGAAAGTATGTCCAAGTCAAGTTTTCCTGGGAAAATTCTCATTTCGCTCTCTCTTTATTATTTTATTTTAAAAGCCCACAGGCTACTCTTCTCAACACCTAATAATGTCTTTCCCAGCTCTCTTAGGAAACAAGGCCTTGAAATTTCCCTCACATACTAGCCCCAGTGGACCCTGTCTCCATTCCAGAGAAACATTGCCCAGAAATGAGCTCACAGACCTTCTCATCATGGCCAGAGGCAAGTAGTACTGTCTGGGACACTAGGAGCAGAGGTCACAAGCAAGCTCAACTTCCCTGAAATAATGTGCGGATATTTCCACTGGTAGCGACCCAGTCATAGGTGGTGTCTAAAACTGACTCAGCTCTGGCTGAGGCATGAAAAAGAATGGGTCCTTGAAACCCTTTAACCTCATTGTCTAGAATGGCCAAGGAAGCCAGTCATTGTGGACTTTCCCTCTTGTGTCCAGGCCTCCTGCTCCTATCTGACCCTATGGGTTCTACCCAGACTTCTGGGCCTCATGCCCTACCAATACTTAAAATGAAACAGTAGATAGGATGCCATTACACTTGACCTTGCAGGAGTAAGATTATAACTAGAAAATTCCCAGTTATAGTTTAGATGTATTAGAAGGTTGACTTTGTCAGCCCTCAGCCCTCAGGTTGGCAGTTATCAGAAAATAGGAAAGGGTATAATCCTTGATAAGTCATTAAGATCCCAGATAGGTGCTTTTGGTTTGCTCTTTCCTTGCAGTGGTAAAACTATAATTGGAAAATTATCAATTATAGTTTTACACCTACAAGTTCAGGGGAATCTACTCAAGACATGGCTGTGGCTGCTGGATATGTAATTGAGACAGTAGGGATCAGGAGACATTAATCAGTAAAGGAGGTGCCATTTGGTCTGAGTCCTGGGCTAGTCCTTACTGCTTATGGGAGTTGCCGGCGTTGTGCATGGATGCTAAAGGGCCATTTGAAGGAAATTAGCCATTTCTCATTATCCTTTCTGGCAATAGATAGATAACTCAGTGTCACTGTGAAACTTGCTGGGAATGATTAAAACACAGACACATTCTCTACGAAGATGGCATATACTTTTTGATGAAAAGCCAAGGCAGATCAGAATGAATGTACCAAATAACTTTTGTTTACATTGCATCATCATCATCACCATCATCATCATGTATTACTATTAGCATCATCATCTCCATTTTTGCACCTTTCTTGAGTTTTATATATTTTGATTATTTAATCAAAGAGAATGTGCTTACATTCTCTTAAAGGCTTTTAGGCAGCCTAATCCACCAGAAGACAATGTGTGTATGTGTGTGTGTGCATCTGTGTGTGTGTGCATATATATGCAAGCTCAGTCTTTCTTTGAGCACAGGTAAATAGCTAAGACTACTTAGTCATTACTGAAATCATTATGGCCTGGGTCATTACCCATAATACCATCTGCTGGTACTTTATCAAGCCTCTTTCTATTAAAGAACCATTAAATTACTTCTTGTAGGAAGCTTATAAATCAGCCCATTTGACAGACAAATAGGACACCAAGTAACTTTTTTTAAAATTTTCTCTGCCACCATCCAGTGTCATTCAGTCTATTTATTCATTGATAGCACTTTAATTAAAGATACCCTGAACCTGGTCTTGGCAGTGGATTTGGGAAAAAAGTAGAACTGCAATACTGGAATGGGGGATGAATTCCCATACAGTTCAGTTCTATTTCTACAAGGCAATTCATAGCATGATTTAAAATATATACCTCCCTCTAGTGAAAAGTGGTTTAAATTAGCTCCTCATTGTTAATTTGAAGAAGTAAACAGAAGTAGAGAGGGTTTTGTATTTACATTTGCTTATGAGATGTTACTTATAGACTTTCACTTGAAACCCACCTAACACATTTTCCCTCATGGTAAGGGACTTGTGTTGTTCTTTGTATGTACCAATGCATATTGTATATGTGTAGTTTAATTCTATTTGCTGTCCCAGTCTTCCCCAGGCCCCACCATTTGGTATGAGTCCTGTGCTAGTTATTATTGCTTGTGGGAGCTGCCTGTGTCGTGGGTGGATGCCTTGAGTGCAGTTTGGGCTGTATTGCGGGAGCTAGACAGGTGTTCTCATCTGAGACATGAGATGCTGAGGCCAGGGCAGCTGGCTCAGTGAAAATTAGTAAGAATACAGCCAATGACCAAATTTCAAGTGGAAATGAAAACAAAATCTAGATCTGGAGGGGCCAAAGGTGGGGACTAATGTTGAAAGTACAGAGTTGAGTCTGGAACCAGACAGATGCTATCAAGCCACCCAACTAGCAAGTGCAAGATCTGGAAACCAAACTCTTGTTTAACACGACTTCAGAATTGTTTGTATAACACCATACTTCCTCTTCTTCTATTAATAACTAATTCTTAGGCTTTGGTCAAGTCATTGAACCTCCTGTTTCATAGGTGAAAACACCACCTCACAGGGTGGTTTTACTTGTGAAGGAGTTCTGAAAGCATTGTACAGATGTAAATCATTATCATCAGATAATTAGTCACTCCTCTGGAATACTCAGAACTGCACTAAGTAGGAAAAGAAGAAAAAAAAACCTTGTGTCTTTGCATGGCCTACATAGCCATATGAATAGATAAAAATCTAAGATATTAGTGAGTAACTTCATTTTCATATTACCAAATTTTGATGGAATGTTTTTCATGGAATCAAATTGTTAATTGATGAAATTGACTGGTTGTTAATTAAATCAAAGCAGCTGAACCAACTCTGCATAGACACATCAGAAACATTCCTTTCTGATGATCCTGATTCCTCCAGGGTTTTAGGGCTTGCAGCAGGGAAAATATTGAAAATCAAGTTTGCTTTGGCTCTCTGTGGGTGAGCGATTGATGTGTCATGAAGAAGTTCACCAAAGAGGCTGTAATGGTTCTACCGATTGGGCAGCTTCTGTGGTTTTGCTTATCTTCTGTGGCTGCAATAAGAAAACATATAAAAGTCCACTGGTAAGGACACGGTTTCAATATTTAAAATGTAGTTAATACATTTCTTCTACTGTTGGGTGCAGGCTAAATTTTCCTTCCCATGAAAAATCAGTATAATTTCTTCTCATAGATATTAAGAATTGTGTAACTCATTGTGTTTCTAGTTTTGCTTTAATTTCTAGGGTGTTCTGAGGCAAAATATTGGCTAACATAAACTGATTATGTTATGTATCTATGTTTGCATGCTTATGTATTTTTCAACTCCTCCCTATTTCTTTAATGCTTTTTTCATTTGTAGTTTTTTTTTAACTGGTTTTAGTTTCTTAAAATATTACATTGTACTTTTAAAAAACTTAATCTATTCCTTAAAAGCTGGCTCAAGTCCTATGTGGTAAATAGACATTTAAACAAACAATTAGTAAAATTGTATAATATTCGAACTGTATACATAAGATCCTAGTACATCTATGTGAAAAATAGAATGTTTCAGTCATGTAGTGTTTTATTTTGTCAGCTGGATTTTAGAAACATCAAAATAAAAATAATTTTTTCCCCTTTCCTCTCTGGTTAACAGAATCCTACTTGTCCTTCACGACCCAGCTCAAGTTCTGCTTTCTTCATGAAGTCTTCTTGGCTGTTCTAACCAAATGCCTCTCTTCTTGGAATTTCCATAGCACTTTGAGCTCACAGTGCACAGTTTAGCATTTAGTTCTGCTGCCTTGGATTTTTCCTTCATTGTTTCTGCTCTAGCCACACTGGGACTGCTTACTATGCCTTGACTCTACTTGGTGCCTTCCCAACTGTAACTTTCTTCTTGCAGCTTCCACTTAATCTGAAATGGCCTCTCCTACCCTCTTCTTATCAGATTTGACCAGGTTCTGGTAAAACAATTTTGCTCCTTGAAAGCCTGCAGAGCTTAGTTCAACCAGGGACATCTCTAAATTCATAGTGCCTACCATCTATCTTAGGGAAACTATTCTCACAGATATTTTTGGTTATATTTCATATGGTCCTTATAAATATTTTCATCATTTAGTCTTTTAATTATTTAAATTATGCATTTAACTTAAGGAACCAGGGGAAATATGTGGTTATTGCAAAGATAAGGTTCCCATTTATTACTACATCCTATGACAGTAGTTCTCCAAATTAGCTGTGCGTCAGAATCACCTGAGGTGTTAAATAAATACAGATGCACAGGCCCTAACCTAGACCAATGATTGATTATCTCTGGGGGTTTGGCCTGGGTATTCATGTTTTAAATTAGCTCCTCATTTTGATGCATGGCCAAATATAAGAATCATTGATGTATGAAGAGACTTAATGGAGAATAATTTGGAAGACTTTATAAAACCCCTGAAGTGCCTATGTTTAGACTTTGCTAGAAAGTTATAAAGAAATCAGTCACCCCATAAGATGGAATTGCATGTTGGTGGTTAAAGAAAAAGTTTAACTCTTTAAAATGCAGATGCTTAAGATTTTGCTGGATATTGTGACCCTTTTCATTGCATGTTTACCATCTCTTTCACCTCTTCATGTTCTGAATCCTTTTTCTCATTTTTTACAACAACAACAACAACAAAAAAGAAATCTATACTACAATTACCTGAATGCTCACCTAAGGGCTTAGGACTTGTTCATAGCCAAACCTGTATGATTATATCTAAGACTTATATCAGTCTGACCCTTGGTTGAAAGTGATAGTGTACTGAATGAAATGAGTTTAAACAAAAATAAGAATCTTTTATTATTTTTTATTTTTTTAGAATATTACAGAGATACAAATGTTTAGGTTACACATATTGCCTTTTCCCCACCCAAGTCAGAGCTACAAGCATGTCCATCCCCCAAACAGTGCATACCACACCCATTAGGTGTGAATATGCCCCTTCCCCCTCCCCCACACCTGATGAATATTACTACCACATGTGCACATAAGGGTTGATCAATTAGTACCAATTTGATGGTGAGAACACGTGGTGGTTGTTTTTCCATTCTTGTGATACTTAGCAGAGAATCTTTTATATAGGAGTTTATGGGTTATGGTAAAGATAGGCTGACTATTCACTAAACCATGGCTCCTTTCTTCTGGGCACTCAGTCATACTCATTTCCCAGGTTCCCTGCAATTGGGTGTGACAAAATGACTGGGTTCTGCCAATGGAATGTGGGCAACAGTGATATGTACCACTGGCACATATCACTGAGTGGCTCATGAACCCCTCTCGTGGACAATACTTCATTTTCTTTTTCCATTTGGTCCCTGAATAGAGAAGGCACCAAAGACCAAGAAAAAGAGGAGCCACAAGACGGAAGAAATCTGTGTCCCTGAATCTCTGCTCAATAAAAAGCCACCTGAAGGAGCTGCACAACCAGTATGGAAATTGTGAGTAGGATAAAAGATATAATGTGTTAAGCCACTAAAAGTTTGGAAGGGTATCAACCATTTGAATACACCTGGGCATCTCATATACTAGAAAGAAAAAATAAGAAAAACTAAATTGTGATACAGGTTGTTATGCAGTTGGGCTTCATCAGAAACAACTGGAACCACATTAAAATGTTTTTACCAATAGTACTTATATTTCTAGAGAGTTATTATTAAATCAGTTTCTCCTAATTGGTGGAGAGAACAAGAAAGATCATGGGCCATAATTTCTACTCAGAGGAGAGAGATTTATTGGGATTTAGATGCAAGTAGGAAAGAACACAGAGAGACTCTAGAAGCCCTGGGTGTAGGACACAAGGGGCCATAATGAGGTTTGGTGAATTATCTGTTGGACCGAGTTAAGGAACATTTTTCTACCTTCGTTGAAAGGAAGGGATAATACATCTCTATTAATACTTTGATAGACCTTTGGACCCTGGACATCTGCCTTAAGTCCACTAAAACAATGCAAACTGTTCCAGTGACTTTTAGACATCCAGATCAAAAGGATTTGTTTTTCAAATTATTTGTTTTTCAAATTATTAGTTTTTTGCTTATGTGTGTCTTGTCTGTCATACAGAATATTAGGTGCCTTGTGGACTTTCTATAATTCTTGTTTTTGATTCTCCCATATCATTTCAATAAATGCCTAATATGCTTTCTCAATGATAGCTTATTGGCTATCACTTCTTTCTCCCTTTAAGTTTTATTTGGATATATAAATTCGGGTTGAACATTCCATTAAATTACCAAGAGAAGTACATCATTGATTTAGAGCATGTCTAAATTAGGAATGCTTCTCTTTTCTGGACTAGATTGTGCTTTGCTTCTTTGGATTGTATTAAGATAGTAATTTTAAAATACTGATAATCATATATATTCATCAAAGTACAAATATCCTTCACTCCCTATACTTTACAATTTTGAGGAATACTAGAATATTACCTGCTCTGCTCCTAGCTCTTTGTTGAAGGTGGGATCCTTTGATAGTCAAAAGATTTCCCTTTCCTAGAACTCAAAATGGAATATAAACACAATAGCAAATGAACTTCAGTATATTACAAAAAAACCATGTAACCACAATAAAGGGGGTGGAGAAGAAAAGAACTAATTTTCCTAACTTGGAAAACAGTATTTCAACTGGATACTGAAAGGTTAAAGATTAAATAAGAACTGCACACAAATACTGTGCTCTAGTTAGTAAACTTGATTTTCACAGAGGTATGGATTAGCAATTCTAAAATTTCTTTGTATTATAGGATTGAATAAATAAGTGAATATATTATAAATAATGATGGTAAAGTCTAGTTTCTTATTTGAGAAAGAACTTGCAAATAAATAAAAGAAGGCTAAAGAGAACCTTATGCTGTTAGATTGGAATCAGAGCTATAGTATAACACATGGTTTTTAATATACATGAAAATAGATATGGATGTATATGTATGCATGAGTTAGCATATATTTTCTAGCTCAGCTGCTGAGTGAGCCTAGAAGTAATGACATCCCTGTAAAAGAAAGAACACCTGGTTCCCAGATCTTGGTTTCTAAATACCATTCACCAATTTAAAGGATCCAGACTTTTTCAGAGAAATGTCTGATTCAAGGGCGGTGGTCAGCGAAGTACAAGATGAGCCCTAGAACATTTTATGATGCCAGAAAGTAAGAAAGTACTCAAAAAATGATGGGAACATGTCAAGGAACCAACTGGAGGGAGTTCCCAAATAACACATCTGAGTCAATTTGTGTAATAAAATAGATTCTGATGCTAATGGCTTAAAACGCAGAGAATAAAATAAATATCCATGAGTCCACACAGACATAACTAATTAAATAAGTGTTGGAAAAGGATAGGTTCTTAAGTTGAATTCCAACTTATAAATGAGGGAGGAGTGGTAGAAATGTTTAATAGATGTCTGAGAAAATGTCACCAGCTAAGAGGAGCCTATGGAGACAAAGCATCTAAATGTACCCTGGGTGGGATACTGGGACAGTAAAGGACATTCGGTAGAACTAAGGAAATCTGAATAAACCATGGATTTCAGTTAATAACAATGTATTGTTTGTTAATTATAACAAATAATAGAAGATGTTAGCAATAGAGGAAACTACTTGTAGGGCATATGTGTACTTTAAAACTGTTCTAAAAACACTCTATTAAAATTTTTGAAAAATCACCATTTGGCAAATACCATAGTAATAATTGTTGCAGTCAAGTATCATCTATGGATGTTAAAATTGGTGGGCAAAAATATTGTGTATGGTACATCAGCATAAGATGCTTCCTAATTACAAAGAGAAAATAAGTTATCTATAGTGGAGAAACCTGGCAGACATCACCTTAACAAAAAAAATCCCCTGAACCATTTTACCAGTAATAAAATATATTGGCATCCTGTGCCTCCTACTAAGATGCAATGTCCATATAGGCAGTACTTCTTAAGTTTTAATATTTATATAATCACCTAGGGATCTTGTTAAACATGAAGGCTCTGATTGAGGAGGGTTGGGGTCAGAGATTCTGAATTTCTGACAAGATCCATGGGGAATCTGATACTGTTGCCAGGTGGACCACACGCTGCAAATCAAGGCCGGTAGGAAAACCCTGCAACTTTTTAGCAGGGGTGAGGTCTGGCAAGAAGATATTCACATCATTTTTATGACCTTCCTCCAGATTTTCCTTTACTTACTTGGGAGACCAAGGGATGCTTTTCTTTCTCCAATGCTTTTCTAGCATTATAAATATCCAAAGCTCAAATAAGTAGTATTTCCAAGCAAAAGGCTTTTAGTAAGGGATTTGTAGGTGACACAAGCTTTTCTTTCTCAGAGCAGATATGTAGCCCATCTGTTTTGGAAGAGGCAAGAACACTAAGCATACTTAGCAGCAATAGGTGATAGTCACAGACTGTTAATGTCATCTGATGTCCACATTGTTGCACTGTGGTGGGGTATGGGTAGGGCATGTTAACACATTGACTGCCACACTAGAAAAAAAAAATTTTCCCCTGGGGCCATGTGCTTTATTAAAACGATCCTTTCTAATGTGTTATTTTTTATTTTCTGTGTGTGAGTTTTATGCAACATAACCCATGTTTTTGGAATTAAATTGTCAATATTAATTGTAACAATAAGATCATCAACAAGTAATATTTTCACGAATCAACTGCAGGGTTTTGCTTCACAAGACCCCAGGCTCAAAACCGCCTGAGTTAAATATAACTCACATGGCAGTCAGTGTGTTAAACACCATTTGAGGAATTCTCCTGAAGCTCTATTACAGTTATCATGAAAAATCAAGCATTCATTAACAGCAAGGCTAAAGGGACACCCTGCAGCAATATGGAACGGCATATAAGGAAGATATTAACAGGACTTCACAGTCGTTTGCAGTTGTGTGGATTCGTATGGAATTCTGTACCTTCATGAAATTCTGCATGTGGTGGCTATTCAGGCTTCTAAGTAGCCAGATCGGTTGTTACTGGCCTGGGCAGTGTTCCTGACCTTTCCACATTAGAGATAGCAGCTGCCTAGTGTTGTAGAACTAAAGGGCCCTTTTCAGCAGGACAATTTGAGAGAACAGTTGAGCCGTTTTGTTCTTGGCCTTAGTTGCTGGATGGAAAAGATCCTCAACTCTAAGAAAACACAAACGGCCTTGCTGCCGGATGTGATTACATTTTATGTTTGAGGCTCATATAGGAATTAACAAGAGCTGAGCTAACCTCATCTAAGAAAATGAAATTGGGGTGGAAGAATGTCCAGGTGTCAAGACTTTGGTGAGCCCCTGAATAGGCTCTCTCTCAGCCAGCTGCTGGCACCAGGTTGAAAGCTGCCGGAGATAGTTTACTTTATTTATTTATTTTTGTCCCAGGACATTTTTTCTGGCTCCACATAACAGTTTCTCCTTCCAATCCTTTTGCTTTCAGCAGGCTTTCCCAGTTTCTTCCCTGTGCTGCCATGGTTGAATCAATGATGATTTAGAAAATCTGCCTCTTTTTCAACTCAGCCTTATCCCAACCCACCTCCCCTTTCCAGCTCGCCTCACCTGGATTTGTGCCTTGTATCCCACAGATAAGTAATAATTTATTGCTCCACATAATCTAAGATTCTTCACCTGTACTTCCTTGGTACCTCTTTAAGCCAGGTGGAGCCTTCCAAATTCTTGGGGATAGTTGTCTCTAACCAAGAATTCTATCCTAAGTCAAACTTTCAATTGTCTGCGAAAGTGGAATAGAGACTTTTTAAAGATAGGCACAGTTTTTAAAAAAATGTTACTTCCCCAAAAAGTAAATTTTATTTTTAATAAAGGATTTCTTGAAGAAGTGTTGAAGATGTGATGCACCACAATAAGGAATAAACCCAAAATACAAATATCTGAGATCCAGGAAACATGGAAACCAACATAGGAAATGATTAAAAGGAATAGCCAAGATATTGGTGAGGGGAGATCCCAGGATGGCAGCTGTGAAACAGACCTCAAGAGCAACAGCCCAGACTGAGATGAGAGGATCTCAGACAGTATATGTATGGGGAGAAAGGAAGGCATATGAAAAGCTCAATGTTGATCTTCCACTTAATGACATAGGGAAAGTTAAGAAAGCTCACTGTACACTGTTTACACATGCAGAAGCAAAAGTATGAAGGAACAGCTACAGGAATTGAAGTGTTTGCCTCTGAGGATGAGATGGAGGTTAGAAAGGAACACAAAGAGGCAGTTGGTTTTTGTTGAAACCTTGGAAAACTATCTGATATTTTCAAATATAAATATATGTGTGTATATGTGTGTGTGTGTATATATATATGTGTGTGGGTGTATATATAAAACAACATTGATTGTTTTTATTTTCAAATAGGTGGATGGAGCAATTTGCTTCAGGGGATAAGTAGTTCTGATAATGGTCTTAAGAGTCAGGTGAGCAAAGTAATTCAATTCAAAACCCACTTACTAAGCACGGGCTTTGTGCCAAATGCTATGAAGACAAATAACATTGCTACCCTCAAGGACCTCACAATTTAGGCCAAATAAGACATGCATGCAAATGTTATGATGCAGAATATGATAAAAAATATTGCAAATAATGCTCTGGGGAGTATGGAGGAAGGAGCAATGACGTCAGAGTGGCTGGATTAGGGAAGCGTGCAAGGAGAGTTGCATGTGAATGCCATTGCCCAATGCCCTGTGTGAATGGTTTGTTTTCTAGTTCTTGTCCTCTTTTTTTTTTTCCATTTGAACAGAATGTAAATATGACTGACCTCTACAATATTCTTTGGTCAGGAATGATTTAGAACTCTGGAAATAGGAAAGTAAACTAGCATTGCAGATGAAGAAGGAACTGTAGGAGTTGCAGAAATAGGGTGACAAAGGGTGTCTGCAGAGAATGGCAAGTCTTACCTATGAGTATACAGTGCATGAAGGAGATTTGGCTCGTGAAGATGAGTGGAGAGCAGGGAACATTCAGAGAAAATCGTTCTGTTCAACCAAAATAAATGAGGAAGATCCTGAATGTAAACTAGCTCACAGAGAGTCCAGGGAGAGAGTTGTGGTAGTCTTTGTGTTCTCAGTGCCTAGCTAGTGTCTGGCGTGGGGTAAGCAGGTCAATTTAATAGCACAAAACCAGTCATGTGTCCTTTGAAGCAAATGCTTAAGGGGCCATTCCCTGAAGGATCCTTACTAATAATACTGCTACCAGTAACAATAATGCTGGTGACTTATATTTGTTGACTATTTAATAAGCACTGTATTAAGATGAGTACTTCACTGCATCATCATAGCTTCTGTAGGTAATAGGTATCATTAATAAGTTTATTCTTTTTTTAAATTTCAGCATATTATGGGGGTACAAATGTTAAGGTTACGTATATTGCCCATGCCCTCCTCCCCCTTGAGTCAGAGCCTCAAGCATGACCAACCGCTAAACATTGCACATCTCACTCATTATGTTTGTATATACCCATCCCCTCCTTCTCCCTTCCATCTGCTTGAGACCAGATAAATGTTATTCCTGTATGTCCACTTAGGTGTTGATCTGTTAATACCAATTTTCTGGTGAGTGCATGTGGTGCTTGTTTATTCTATAGACTAATAAAACTGATACTTAGACATTAAGTGACCTATAGTTTTGGAACAGATTCCTTCTCTTTATTTTAAATTATGTGGGTGTTTAGATCAACTATTTATAAAATGGTATAACAATTAAAAAAGATCTTGATAGCGTAAGACTACTTTCTTCTACGAGGAACTCATATTGTTGCACTTTGTTTAAACTCGGCAACAAGGTTACATAAATGTGATAACATTTTGGTTTAAAATAATGCATATATCTGGAAGAAAATACTATGTTGAATATCATGTTTCATCAAATCTAAGATGACATTGGATGGTGGGATAATGAGGCACCATTATTTTATATATCACTAAGAAATAAAATATGTTGCCAATTAAATTATGATATGCCACCAATTGTAAGACACAATTCCCTTTCAGAAATGCTAAAATGTGAAAAAAAATGCCCATCTTATAGTGAATGAAATATACTGGTTATTGGAATTATACATGGTTTAAATTCTTATAACACATGAATATTTCTAAATTTCCAGCAATTGGAAGTATATTACAGTACTTTTACGTAGCACAAATACTTCCTGAAATTTAAAAAGTCAAGAATAGAGCTTTAGTATTCAATATTAAATTATATCACTAAGAAAACCAGCACAAGGGAGAAATAAAAATAAAAACAAAATAGATAAAATACCATCTAACAATAAGTAGAAAACAAAGAAATTTAAAAATATACATGACATTTGAATTATTTTAAGATCAAACTTACCTGTCATAACAATGGCTATTATAAAATTAGGTTTCAAAAGAAAAAAAGGATTTTCAGCTTGAATTTAAACTACAACAAAATCATTCAAACAAGTGATCTATATTGTTAGACTATGAAAACCCTGGTGTGATAGTTAATTTTAGGTGTCAACTTGACTGGATGAAGGGATGCCTAAATAACTGGGAAAGGGTTACTTCTGGGTGTGTCTGCGAGGGTGTCTCTGGAGCAGATTGGCATGTGAGTCAGTGGACTGAGTGGGGAAGGTCCTCCCTCAGTGGAGGCAGCACCAGCTCATCTTCTGGGGGCCTGGATAGAACAAGAAGGCAGAAGAAAGGCAACTTCTCTCTTTCTCCCCTGGACTGGGACGCTTTCCTTTTCCTATCCTTGGAGATCAGAACTCCAGGTTCTCTGGCTTTTGGACTCCAAGGAGTTACACCAGTGGTCCTCTGGGTTCTCAGGCCTGCAGCCTCACACTGAGAGTTGCATTATTGGCTTCCCTGGAGTTGAGGTCTTCAGACTTGGACTGAGCCATATTACTGGCTTTCCTAGTGATCCAGCTTGCAGATGGCTTATCTTGGTACTTCTCAGCCTCCATAATCGTGGGAGCGAATTCCCCTAATAACCCCCCTCTCATCTATCTAATTAGCTATCTATCTAACCATGCTGTTGATTCTGTCTCTCTGGAGAACCTTGACTAGTATAGCTGCAAACAACCTGTATGTCAATTTGTTGGAGGCTAATTAAATATATTTTGGGCCAGCCACGCCACAGAATATTCTTACAGAGATTAAAAAAAGACAACTGAGATATCTATCTATCTATCTATCTATCTATCTATCTATCTATCTATCTATCTATCTATCTCTATATATACACATATACACACACACAAACTAGTATGTAGATATGGCTAAAATATTTTGTTATCTGAAAAGAATAAGTTGCAGAACAATTTATAATAGCATGGAGTTGTTTCATTTTAAAAGCTTATAAATGAATAGAAAATTCTGGAGAAATGCCAATAAGCTGTTTGTATTAGTTTTATATAGATCTTATATATACCATTTTGTCTTTCTACTTGAATTTTAATCATGAGCATATATCACTTTTTAAATTAACTTTAAAAAAATAAAAATTGCCTTTTTCTTAAATGTTTCAGCCTATTTTGCTGAGTTTTGTCTAGTTCACTATAAAACATAATGCTAATTATAAAAGAATGAATAAAAGTAGTAAATCATAAGTTCATTTTCTACTTAAACTAGCTAAATTCATGGAAATTTGGAGTGAATATAGTATATGTTCATCATTTTTATATATTTGCCCACCAATAACCATAGTTACAATTTAAAGTCAAATTATATGAGGATGTAGGATATGGTTTTCAATTTTGGGGGTTTTGTTTAAGGAGCATACTTTTCCAAAAATAACAAAAACTTATTTTCACATTACATAAAAAGGAGTTTTCAAAGTAGATAAGAAATTTAAAAGACCAAAGGGAAAACACAATTTATGAGGAATATTAAGGAGAGTACAGGTGATTTTTTTTCTTTATCTATATTAAAAATTTTACAATTAAAATATGTTACTTTTAAAATGGAAAGAAATAAATTACAAGGAGGTAAAAGCCAAGTATTGATACTGGAATTTCATTAAGAAAAATACATCTTTCACCTGAGGAATTGTCTTCTACCTTCTTTTCAGCTCTATTTTTCTTCCTCCCATCTCTCAGACCTCCCAGCTGCAAACATTTGTTGAATACCCAGCAAGTCCTAGTTTACAAATAGGGGTTTATATTTCAATGGCACAAAGAGACACAGCTACAAATAACGATAACACAATTTAGTGTGTGCTGTAATAGAATACTGAGGATCACAAAAAAGTACTTGATTAATTGAATAAATAGATCTGGGAAACTGAGTGATAACATAATGGAAGACATTCAGGCCGAACCTTGGAGAATGATCATAGTCTTGCCAATCATTGAAAATAAAGGAGTGAGAGATTAACAGCTCAAGAAATTACTTAGCATGAGTTAAAGATGCTCAGTAAGGCCATGCAATTTGGCCAAGGCACGTGCTCTCTTGTCTGGTGTGAAGGTGATGGGCCTACAAATGCAGACTAGGGTCTACTTGTGAAAGGATTTTAATGTCACTCCAAAAAACCAGTATTGTATCTGGCTAAGTGAAAAAAGTTAATGAAACCCACAAAGGTGAATTACTGTGAAGATGATGAAACAAACTTCTGACACCTTTGTCTTCAGAGCCCTACAAAGGCCTCTCCTGGAAAATTGTACATACTTCAGACACGACAAACTTGATTCTGCCCCTACTGGCCATTTCTGTGCTCACTGGGGTATCTTATATACCATGGACTCAAATACTGTTGCTTTTCTAGTAAAGAAATTATTTCTCTAAATTATCTTTCTCTGCTTTCTCCTAAACACTTCCTATCTCTGTGTTCTCAGTGAGCAGGAAAATCAGGAGCAAGCAGGATGTTCACCGATGTTGACTTTCTGGAGTGGATCATCTGTCCCGTACCCTTTGTGATAGTACAGAGGTAGAATAAGTGACCAGGGTAACACCTGGGCCACCGTCTCCTTCAGATGTGATTTAATTGGGAATTCCGTGAGTTCCTTAAACATTCTGTGCTGTTTACCTTCTCAGGTCCTTTGTGCCGCTGTTTATGTTTAAAACGATCTTTCTACCCTGCATGAGTCCTGCCCTTTTTTATCTGTAGCCTTAGCTTCAGTGTCACTCTATTTCCTCAGAAAGATGTATCTTGATCTCCCCATCTGCAGCCATGACTGAGAACTCCAAAATCTCAATGGCTTACAACAGCAAAGGTCTGTTCCTCATTTGCACTTCAAGTCAAACTTGGCCCAGCAGGACAGTACTGTTACAGAGTCCTGGGCGGATGGATGCCCCATTTCACTGCATCCTTCTCCAACTTCCATGGCAGGACAGAATAGAAAAGGTGGAGAATTGCACTGGACCACTGGCTCTTAAATACATCCATGCAGAAGTCACATGGGTCCTCTCTCTGTTCATTGGCCAATGCATAGGCACGTGGCCTGCCCTGATACTAAGGGAATAAGACGTGCAATGATATTGCACATTTGGAAGAGGAAGAGAACCAGACACACTGACGAGTAGTGCTCATGTCTGGTACCTACCTTTTCTAGAATCAGTACCTTCACTCTTCTCTGGCTCCATGGTGGGCTTGAGGGAACTCAGTGAAGAGCAATCCTCTTTACCATCTGAGTTTAGGATCACTTGAGAGATAAGACAAAGAATTCAAAGGTAATCCTGGTCAAAATTTTAGCTTTATTACTGAATGCTGAACTGGAGGAAATGGCTTAGATGTGCGGCAACAGAAAGTTTCCTAATATTTAATGCCACATTCAGACTGACATTGTGTTAGAGCTCTTCAGAGAGATAGAATCAATACGAGACATATATCTCCTGTTTATCCAGGTATCACAATGGAGCTATAAATGACATAAAAGGCATTGTTGCTAGAATTAAGTAATAACATAAATGAATTAATAATATTCAAATGATATTTAGTAATATGAATAAGGCTATTATATAATACTAATCATACCAATCCTTTTAATTTTATATAAATTGATATGTTTATATCATAGTACATTATAAAGTAATATATTTATTATATTTATATACTAGAGTATATAATATATTCATTACTGTGGTCCCCAGCCCCTGGGGCCACCACCCAGTACTGGTCCGTGGCCTGTTAGGAACCCGACCGCCCATCACTGCCTTCCCCTCCCCCTCTTTCCCCTAATCCTGTGGAAAAATTGTCTTCCATGAAACTAGTCCCTGGTGCCAAAAACATTGGGGACCACTGCTCTAGTATATTACTTATGTCAAAATTTATGTTATTTCTATTAAATAATGCCTTACAATATTAATATAAATTCATTATTATTGTTATTATTATTTAATATAAGGACTCTATGCCAGCCTGAAATAGCTAAAGTGTGTCTACAGATCCCTGAGCAGAAATTACAATCGCCCTAAAATATATCTTAGGCTGCATTAAATCTTTTTTTCTGTTTTCTAATTAGTTAGATGAATGAATATCTTCCTGTCCTTTGTTTTAATTCCACTCTAATAGTGAAATTCTGCCTTAAGTGAAAGTTCAGAAACAAGTGGAAGAGAACGTTTAAAGGGAAAAACAGATGGTAAATTAAATAAAAAAAGAAGGCAAGGAAATTATGGAGAGACGATCAACTTCATAGAAAATCCAGAAATGTGATATGCCACCAAAAATAGTTAATATATTTATGAACAACGAGGGAAATAGGGAAGAAGAAATGATGGGATTTAAGCATCAAAAAATTATAAATGCAAGAGCAGCTAATATAAGCATGTGCGCGCGCGCGCGCGCACACACACACACACACACACACACACACACAATTTTTTTACAAAGCACCAGTCAGAGACAAAATAGAGCCCTGGAGACTCAAAGACTATCTTGTTCTGGCCACTGCTTTTAATATTAGTAATTGAAAGGATGCCAATAACATAATTTCACTAGCTAGTTAGGGTCTTTCCTGGGATTATAAGGATGTTGAAATCATACTAGGACTAATTTAATTTTTTCAATAACCCAATTAATATCAATTAATCATAGGCCAGTTAGTTCAATTAGTGAGTGTAAGCTTTTAGTGAAGTCAGGGTCCTGAGCTCAATGTGGGCCAGTGAAGTCTTTAGCTCTTGGAGAATACATGTTATATTCCTAGCCCTAGTTATCACTGTCATAGATGTATTTTGTTCTTCAAAGGAATGGTGGAAGAAGTAGGG
Organism: Microcebus murinus; assembly: GCF_040939455.1. Lineage (NCBI taxonomy): Eukaryota > Metazoa > Chordata > Mammalia > Primates > Cheirogaleidae > Microcebus > Microcebus murinus. Next base: position 22,465,970 of record NC_134109.1, read on the forward strand.
GTGGGGAGCAGACAGGGCAAAATTTGTTTAAAAAGGAAAATATATAGTTTATGTAAGACATTAGTCTACTGGAAAACCAATTTGGAACTCCTGTGTTGTGAAGATAAGTTGGTAACATTATCATTATTACAATGTACAGGACATTATTTGCTAAACGTCTGTAGGTACTCAGACTTATAGTCCCTACACATTCAAACACCAACATTTACCAACATGGAAAGAATTGGATGTTTTCCTGTTCTTGGGTTATTTTCATATGCTTTTAGCAAGAGGGTACTATCTAAATAAATACTACAGGGCTTTGAAGTGACCCTGTAACATAATTAATATATTTGGAAATTATTGGAGATGGTTATGGGAAGGGGATGCCCTTTCTAAAGTTCTGATAGATGGTCCAGATTTAAAAATAAAATACTAAGACCTTCAAATAGATCATGGATCAAGAATATGCTTTAATAGGTATTATAAAGCTGTACGAAAACATTAGATCATAGAAAATTTGACCTTGAATGAGAATATACTGAGCAAATCCTGAGTTCAAAAGAGAAATGGCAAATTTAGCCTTAAATTTGTTCAAAATAAGTTACAAATAAGTTACAGACCAACACTATTCATGTCGTATATATAAATGCATACATTTTAATAATTACCTAGGTATATGCATGTGCTTGTGTATTAGATCTAAGTGAATATCAGTGTATAAGGTCCAAGCAAATATCTGAACAAAATATACATTTTGTTCTTTTATTTCTTTATTAAAGGAATATTTACTGAGACTAATAATTCCCTGATCAAAGGCTACTCTAATGACCTGTGAAATTCTGCTCACCTCAGTAATTTTTGTAGAATTACAAACATCAAGAATAAGCTCATGGACAAGGTCTTTGACCTTTATTTTAATTTATTTAATTCTCCACAACTCTATAAACTCTTAACTGTTATTGTTCCTATATTAGAAATGAGAAAACTGAAGCTGAAAGAGGATAAGTAATGTGGTAAAGGCCTAATGATTAATAGAAGGCCTAAGCTGTCCCATTCTAAACACATCTTTTAATTCTATGCTATACTGCCTCCTTTATATTAATTCCTTTACCACAACGGCAGCATATAAAAAAATATGGCTTTCAGTTATAAAATTTCTGAAATTCAAAAGCACTTGTGAAATTTAAAACAAAAACATAGACAAAATTCTTAATTTTTGTAGGTGATAATCAAGGCAGATAAACTTCTTAAGCAAATAGATAATTAGACTTGACAATAAAAGGCTAAATAGGAATACAAGTGAGATTTTACTACTTAAGTTAATATCACTAATAGCTGAGTTTTTGTCTTAGCCAAAATATGAACTCAGTATAATGAATTATGTATTACTTGGACTAAATCTGATTATGAAATCCTCTAAAGAATTTACTTGAATCCTGTTTTTCCAGTTAGAGCTTTTATTTGCCTCGGGGAGAATTTGGTAGCAGGAGAGGTTCATAGAAAAGAAAGCTTTTCTCTGAAAAAGAGGTTTCTCCAAACTATTTCACCAAGGAATATTTGGAAATTTATGAACATACTTCCCATGAAGAACATAGACAACAAGAGCAACAAGAATTGACATTTCTTGAGTGCTTACAACTGTTAGGCTCTGTTTGAAGGACTTTAGATATGTTATCTTACTTAGTTTTCACAAAACAGAGGCAAGAATAAACCTGATAAGAAACCTTTACATTATGGCACTTTTTCTAATAGATGTGAATTCTGCTTAATGAAAAAAGTGACTGTATCAATCATATACATGAGCTGTCAGTCATTTGCTATGTGGATAGAATTATTCTAGAATTACCTAAAATATCAAACTTTTCTAACACATTTGAAGTGTGATTGAATTTATAAAATATTGATTTAGAAAGAACCTTTCAAAAATTTCATTTTTAAATTAAAAAATAGACTCTGTGTGCTTTTCATATTTGTCAGTCCCACTAAACCTAAAATACCTGGCTAAACCTTGGAGATAAAAGGTTGACTAAATAAAAGGATACTTCTTTTGTTTTCATTTTTTAGAGGTGTTATTAAAGTCATTTACTCTATCAGTTCTAAATAGGTGACTCAGAGCTCTCCCTCTGCAAGACTCATTTTACTTTCCTTGGTTCCACTTTATTTTTCTATGGCCATGGACCACGTTAGCACAAGCAGTTGAAAAGTATAATATATAATCCACTTCAAGTTGCCTGGTCAAGGTTAGATTCATAGAATTATTAAATTGGAAGGAAAACCCTATATGTCATATAGAGAAGTCTACCTTTCCTTTGTTCCTATATAGATGAGGGAAGAAAAAAAAAAACTAGAAAGAGGTGACTTTCCTGAACAACACTTTTTACTAATTCATTTTTTCTGCATTGATTGAATTGTCCCATGTTTTAATAATAATTGGTTTTAGTTATTGCCTCAGAATTATGTAGGTAACTATGTAAGGTAGAGTATTTTGATATACTAGAATCTTGGCTATATATTAGTGAAATTTGTAATTTGGTTTCTTTTTACCCTATTTTTTATTAGTGTTGTGGTCAATCTTTCAGAAAGAATAATTAGACCATTGTGTAGAAGGTCCTCCATACCTGTGGATTCCACATCCACTGATTTAACCAACTGTGGATTAAAAATATTCAAAATATAAAACTAAAAATAACAATACAACAATGAAAACAACACAAAAATACAGAATAACAACTGTTTACATAGCATTTACATTGTGTTAGGCATTGTGAGCAATCTAGAGATGATTTAAAATATATGGAGGATATGCCTAGGTTATACCCAAATACTCTACCATTTTATGCAAGGCACTTGAGCATCCACAAATTTTGGTATCCATAGGAGTTCTGAAACCAATCCCCATGGATGCCGAGGGACGACTCTAGTTCATACACTGAATTTTAGGGTCTGTTAACTGGCATCTGGCTTCATAGGTGTTCATGACCTTTTTCCTTTCACCCAATAATTTACTGAGTGCTAAGTGATGAATATGTTGCAGATCACATCCTATAAGATTTAATGGCCTAATTACAGTCATGCTGCTATAATATCACTTTACTCTCAAGAGTAGCACTGGGTCATCTCACTAAGATATCAGATAAAGAAGTGTGCCTGACTGACAATTTCTTGACAGGGGAAAAACAAGAATTTTGTTTTAGTAAATACTTACTTTTTACCTACACTATGCTGAATACCATGCAAGGTTATGTGGAAAACTCAAAGATATGAAATGGTCTCTGCCTTGAAGGAGTTTGTGTGGTACTGTGAGTCAGGGTGAGGTGTAGGCATGGGTCAATCAGAAGAAGAATCCAGCAACAAGATAAAGCAGGCGGGAAGTGAAAGCAGCTGATGAGAGGTGAGTAAAAGTCAGCTAGATCAGAGGGAAAAATAACAGCTCTTGTTTACTGTTTTTATTTTGTATCAGGCACTACTGTAAGCACTGTGCTTGTATTAATATAATACTTTACATTAATATATAATACATAAGAACGTATTGATCCCATTTATAATAATTCAGTGAAGTGGGCACTGCTATTATCCTCATTTTGCAGGTGAGGAAAGATGGAGATGTCAGTTTACTTGCTTAAGAGCACTTGCCTGTAAAGTGAAGAAAATAGATTTCAAATCTAGGCAATAGGGCACCAGAAGCCAAGTGCCAAATCACTATACCATGTTCCATGACATTGGTGTAGGAGTCCTCAAACTTTTTAAACAGGGGGCCAGTTCACTGTCCCTCAGACCGTTGGAGGGCCGTTGGAGAGTGCGGGGCACATTCCACACATGCGCACTGTGGGCCCGGGACAAGTCGGCTGCTAAGCAGGACAGGCAGCGGCAGCAAAAACACCTGGTGGGCCGGATAAATGTCCTCGGTGGGCCCCATGTGGCCCGGGCGCTATAATTTGAGGACCCCTGGTCTAGGCAAAGATTTCTTGAATATGACCCCAAAATCACAGGCAGCAAAAGCAGGAGTAAACAAATAGGATTGCATTAAACTAAAAAGCTTCTGTATAGCAAAGGAAGTGAAGAGACAATCCATGGATTGGGGGAAAATATTTTTTTTTATTTGAGCATATTATGGAGGTACAAACATTAAGGTTACATACATTGCCCTTGCCTTCCCTCCCCCCTCAAGTCAGAGCTTCAAGCGTTTTCCATCAGATTGGGGGGAAATATTTTCAAACATCTGATAAGGGGCTAATATCCCCAATATAACTCAAGAAACTCAATAGGAAAAAAACAACCCAATCAAAAAATGGGCAAAAAACTAAATAGACACTTCTCAAAAAAAGACATACAAATGGCCAACAGGTATATGAAAAACTCATTGTTACTGATCATCAAGGAAATGCAAGTCAAAACCACAACCAGATATCACTTTATTGTTAGAATGGCTATTATCAAAAACAAAAGATAACAAGTGTTGGTGAGGGTATGCAGAAAAGGGAACACTTGCACAGTGATGGTGAGCATATAAATTAATACAGCCATTATGGAAAACAGTGTTCAAGTTCCTCAGAAAACTAAACATAAAATTACTATATGATCCAGTAATTCCGTTTCTGAGTATATATCCAAATGAATTGAAGACAGTTCATTTGCCAAAGAGATACATACACTTCCATGTTCATTGCTGCATTATTCGCAACAACTAAGATATGGAAGCAACTTAGGTGTCCATCGTCAGATAAATGGATAAAAAATGTAGTATATACAGACAATGGAATGCTATTATGCCTTATAAAAGGGGAAAATCCTGTCATTTGTGACAATATGAATAAACCTGGAGTACTTTATGCTACATGAAATAAGCCATGCAGGGAAAGACAAATACCGCATGATCTCACTTATATGCAGAATTTGGAAACATTGAACTCATAGAAGTAGAGAGTAGAATGATGGTAAACAGGGGTTGTTGGGGGAACGGGAAATGTTGACCAAAAGATACAAAGTTTAAGTTAGATAAGAAGCAGCTTTAGTGAATAGAATGGTGGCAGTAATAATTAATGCATTGCATATTTTTCAAAACTGCTGAAAAAGTACATTTTAAATGTTTTCATCACAAAAAATAATAAGTATGTGAGGAGATGGATTTGTTAATTAGCTTGATTTTAATCATTCCACATTATAAACATGTATCAAAACATCACAGTGTACTCCATAAATATATACAATTATTATTTGTCAATTCAAAATAAAACAAAAATAAATCACTATACCACAGTTGCATGAAGACCATGACTTGAATAGCTGATTTTCAACAAACATGACTACTTAATTGATCCATAGACACAGATATCTTAAAGAAACATCAGGAGGTCATCTTGTTTTCTTAAATGCCAGTGAGGATTATAATCACATTACCATTTTTTTTAGCTTTATAGATGTTTTAAGAGCTCTGTTTACCTTAATGCAAGAAAATTTGGAAAATCATGTATTTCAAAAAAGGGAATCATTATTGTGTTAAGAATATTTTTAAAATATTTTAATATTTTTTAATAAACTATATTTTAATAAAAGTAATTAAAACATATTAAGATGTATTTAAATGTTTTTAAAATACATTTTTCAGAAAATCATTGTATAGAGATATCAAAATGACTTTCTCACTCTTATCCTCTAGCCAAGGAGGTTACCTAGTCACAGCCTCATACTTCTACTTAGACTTTATGGAAAAGGTGAAATTTCCAGTGTGATCTGATAGAGAAGAGTATTATATATAGGATATCTGGAGGAAAACAGTGTATTAGAGGAAGGGCAACTATAAGGTACAGAGTCACAGAGTCATAAGTGGCAATGTCAGTTTTGTAGTTACCACTCATTGAGACAGTGGTAAGATTGTTATCCTGTGTGCTTATTCATTCTCTTTCTTAATAGCTTTGTGATTGTGATGGTTAGCAGAGGCATAAACTGATCTTTTAGATAAGTAAGCAATCTTCAGGCATTTCATTCTAGATCCTTTCTAAGAAATTTGAAAGAATCCACTGTAATAAATGTATTCATTTTTTTCAAAAGGTCATAGTCATCTTAGTTGGACTTCAGGTCTAATGGTATCAAAGGCTGCTGATTGTTGAGATAATTATCTAAGGTAAACAATTACTATACAATGTATTTATAAGGTATAAGCTGCTTAAACAAGGTTGCCCAGTTTTTATTCAAACACCATGAGTTAGTGAAAAATTTCAAGGACATTAAGGAGAGTCTCAGTGGAGTTCTGAATGCTTTTTCCTTCAAATTGCTCAGGCTTCTTGGTCTGTAAACGTATGCACCTCCATATATTGAAAGAAGTGAGCTCATATAGATCAGTAGTGCTGGTTCCAACACTGTATGCAGGACACATTGCTCTCTTGATATTAACAAAATAGCCAAGTCATTGTGTTTACAAACCATTGTATTTATAATTTGTAATACATATCAAAGTATTATTTTACCTTAATAATAATGCAACACTGAGGCCAAAATCTAAGATAGGAATTGCTTAATAGTTATCACACTAATGAATATTTCCCAATGCCTGTGGTCTGTTGTTGTTAAAATTATTATCTTAATCTCACATAGGCATGGCAACACAACATGCCCTTTCTCATCAGGGAACTGCAGATGGGGTAACAAGTGTTTGGTTTTGTCCTATAACTTTTCATGACTGTGCTGCCAAAGCCATCATCAGACTTAGTCACTAGAATCTTTCCAAACCTTTCACAAACAACTTTGTACATTGACATCATTCTTAATACCATGAGGAGATACTAACAAGTCTTGGAAGCTGGATCTACCTGAGGTTATAGGATTGACCATTTGGGCTGAATTGGCCAGTCATTGAAACAACTGGTCCACTCATTCAAATTATAAGTAAATAAGTAAACTAAACCATGGTTTTAATTAATTGATTATAGTTCAGTAAAGGGTTGAGAAATAGTTTGGCACAGTGAGACCAAGTGGTATAGGAGCAACCACATCAAACCCAACAAAGAGGAGCTTGGTTCTGACAAGCCTTGTAAAATAGGCAAGTCACTTCACTGTTCTGAGTCCCAGTTTTCTTGCATATTAAATATTGAAATCATTACTGAATAGTTTGTCTCATTAGAAAAATCCATTGGAGAAACTTACTGTGGTGGTTAGAAAAGTTGCCTATCTGAAGCTGGTTTAAACCCTTTTTAATGTTTGCTAGGGTGGCCAAGACGACACAGTAGTTCTTTACTCAGGCTCCTCCTCCCCTACACCCCTCCCCACACAAACCATAAGTAACAGCTGTATAGTGAACTATTTGAAAGAAGTGGCCACACTTTGGTTATCATTATAGATCCCATTGCCTTATATGGTAAGTAGTTATTTAATATATTTTAGTTGAGTGGAACACTCCTTTATCAAAACTCAGAGATCACAGAACAAATATCTTTAAGAGTCTTAAAATTATCAATTCTATTCTAAATGAAGTCTATTTAGAGCCTATTTAAAAAACACTGCCCCTCAATTCTGCTTAATTCATATGATTTTTCCACAGAAAGAACCTCTTCCTTATTGCCGTTATGGAGAATCCTTTTGTCCCTCTGAGACTGTCTAGTATTTCAACTGCTAGGGGAGTTGTCAGAGTTCAGCTCAAGTTCAACAGCTCTTCTCTGTCTAGGGCAGATGGGAGAACTACCTGATCACTATCACATTTTATCACTAAGTTTAGTCTCATTTAGTGTTAGTCTCATTTCCAAACTAGATTGGAAATAACCTTGTTTTTCCTATCTAATACCCCAAAATGGGACATGGCTAAGGATGTTTATATCTCCTTGCAGGAGCTCATTGGACCACTGTGACAATTTAATGGGGCTGTATATATAAATTCTCCAGCACAATGCCTGACACAGAGTGGGTGCTAAATGAACATTTGATGTTTGTTTTTGTACCACCAGAAAATAAGTATAAAACTGACTTCTATTAACAATATGTTCTTTGTCAGAATTCCCAAGTTTTTGTTTTGTTGATTTCTTGTGAAACTGGAAGTAACTCCAGTTTCCCGAAGGGGTAAATCTATAACTTTGAATTTCTGTGGCTATTCAGTCTCCTTGACCTCCTTTGACTAATATTGGGAATGTTGAATCTGAAATGTTAGCTGGATTCCAATCTTAAGTTTTCTTAAACTCCATTCTTCCTTCCCATCAACCTGACAGTTGAAATTCAGTAGGCTGTTTGTCATTGCCTGGTGTCATCAGCAGTCTCTAACGTTAGCCAGCTGTGACCCAACTGCCACATTCCACCCCAGAAATGACTGTAAATCAGATAGGAGTGCAGAACTCCAACATGAGGGCCTTTCAGCTTCTTGTTGAGAATCCCAGTTACTACCCAGGCTTGGCCTATATGCACAAACCAGCCTTGGGAATGAAACAGAGATTGAATTCAGTTTATTCCTTTTAAGTGACTGAGTGAAACTTCTTTATTAGTTTTCCTTACCCAACATGACCAGTTTTATTTCCTCTTCAAATTATTGTGTCTAAATAGACAGGACCTTGAAATGAGATCATCGAGTCAATATTCCAGAATGAATCTTTTCTGACTGCAAAGAGTAGAGGGGAAAGGAGAGGGAGGGGGGTAGGCAGGAAGGCGGGAGGGAACTAAGTGCAAAAACATCCCAGACAAGAGCAAACACTGGTGCCTGATGTCAGGATACATTTCCACCTGCAGCTGACTGGAACCAAGTGCTCTCATATTTGATTTGGGGATATTTAGTAAGGTCCATTTGACTTTTCCAGAATGGCTTGTCTTATGTCCATTCCCATACCCAGACTGTCCCTGGACTTTAAAAAAAAGCCTTTCCAGAGACATGGTCTGAAAAAAACAATTTTTGCAGATTTGTTTTAGAGGGATTTCCATACTGGACTCTTCTTTTACTGGTATTAATTTACTAAAGATGGATGGAAACTTCCCTCATTTTCTTCTTGTTTTTCTTTTGGTCAATTCACAACTTAAATTTAATGTTATTATGCAAAGAGAAGAAAAAAATTTCTTGAAGAAGAACCAAACAGGGCTCATTTCAACCCTGTATTTAAAAGAAACTGCTCATTATTTCTTTTATGTGCCAATTTTATGTTTTTATAAGTATTCAAATATAGAGAGACCTATTCTGAATTATAGAGTGACTCCATATTCCAATTACCTGACCGAATGACAGGCAATAATCATTCAATAAAATAGGCCTTTGCCTCACTTAATATGGCCAGCACATTTTTCTAGAATATGGAAGAACCAGTAAAGAAGTTGCATTAGCCAATAGGCACAATCAGGAAAAGTATTTTGGCCAATGGACACACCACTGAACAGTATTACAAGCTTTCTGAATTAATGATTCAACCCAGAACTCAGATTCAAAATAACCAGCTGTAAAAAGAGAGTGTAAGACCAAATGTTTTATACATTTGTCGTGGAAAACAACCATCTGCTCCACTTTCTTTTTCTGCAGGCAGGTTCTCTCCAAGTTAAATAGGACAATGCTGGAGGAGTGTTCCATGGATTCTACATCATGTCTTCTTTCTGTCAAAACTCCCATTAGTTGGTCAAAAAATAGTGTGCTATTTCTAAACTAATGGACTTTTTTTTCAACAACCAGTTAATTGACAAAGAAGCTTAACCTCCCTCAAAGGTTCAGTTTCCAAGTGTTCTTAAAAATACTTTATCCAAAATATTATCACAGTTTGAGTTAGGCCTCTGTGGGATTAAAAAGATGTGGCAGAGAAAGTTTCCTATTTATTCCCAGGAGAGATCTAGTGCTCTGTCAGAGCAACCTTGTCAAGTTATTTGGATTATTGGGGAATTTTCCAAAGGACTCCATTAAAGTTGCCTTCTCATTGACCCAGAGCTGTTGTTGGATCTGTCTTGAAAATGAACAGTGCAATTACTCTTTTTTCTAACCTAAATGCTACATTTGGATAATTATGGAGGGGAGGGGAGGAGAGTTGTACAAACTACCCTTCCCATTATCCATAGATTAGAACAATAGAGAAATCCTCCCCCTTTGAAATATTAATGGGTTTTCTTGCTGCAAACCTACTTTTATAGTGAAATTATTCATAGCATAATGAAAAAAGAACCAAATAAAGGGAAAGCATGAAGAAAACATATTCGAAGTCTTCGTAGTAAGAGGTGTAAGGTGAATAATGAAGACTTAGTGCTACCATGATGTGAAGAGGTGGGAAGTGGATGTCATGGTGATGCGCTGGGGATGTAGGAATGGACAGATGATGAAGGACTTTGTAGATCATGTTAAGGACTTTGGTTAAAGAAGTCACTGAAAGACTTTAAGTAAAAGTTAGTGACCAAATCTGTTTTACAACATCATTCTAATGGCTGTGTCATGATCATATTAGAAAGGGGCAAGGGGAGAAGCAGGTAAACCAGTTAGGAAGGATTTGCATTAGTCCAGGAAGAGAGTCTAGTGGTTTAGCATAGGGTGGAGGTGGGATGATGTTGGAGAAGGATACACATACTAGGGGTGAAAGAATGCATGATGGATTTGACTTGGGTGTTGGGAAGAGTTGGGGCAGGAAGAAAAGTTTCCCACTTCATGGAACGGTATTAAGGCTCTCAGCCTTTAGACAAAGGAGTGAATTGAAAGCCATTGACCAGTCTTTTGAAAAGCAGCACTTTATTGAAAGAGAGAAATTAACTCATTCATTCAAATGGTATATAATGGTGAGCATTAGAGATAGATGTAGTCCCTGCTCTAATAGTACTTGCAAATTAAAAGGGGAAAATGTAAGTAAACAAATAAATAGATAAAATAATCATAAATTATGATAAGCCTGGATCAGTTTTCTGTGGCTACCATAATAAATTACCACAAACTTGGTGGCTTAAACAACAGAAATTTCTCCTCTCACAGTTCTGAAGACCATAAACTTGAAGTCATTATCACTGGACCAGAATCAAGATATTGGCCAGGCTACTCTTTTAGGAGGCTGGAGGACAGGATTCATTTCTTGCCTCTTCCAGCTTTTGATGGCTGCTGGCATTCCTTGGTTTGTGACTGCATCATTCCACTCTCCATGGTCAGACTGAGTCCCCCTCCTCTGTGGTGAAATTCCCCCCAGCCTCCTTATAAGGAAACTTGTGGTTGCTTTTAGTACCCACCTGAGTAATCCAAATTAACCTCCCCATCTCAAGACCTTTAACTTGATCACATTTGCAAAGTCCTTTGTTTGCTACATAAGGCAATAGTCACAGGTTTCAGGTGTTGGGACCTGGATCTCTTTTGGAGGGGGGCATGTGCCTGCCCTAGGAAGGAAATAAACAGGGAATTATGATGGAGAATACTGATGAGCCTTGATGGCCAGAATGTAATGACAGGGAAGACTGGAATGAGCTAAACTGAAGAGATAGACTAAGAACTGATCATTTAGAGTTTTGCAGGTGTCCAGATTTCATTCTAAATGCACTGGGCACTCATCCAAGCTGTTGAATTAGAAAGGCAATGGGATTTGATTTGCATGTTTAAAAAGATTATTTTGGCTGCTGTAAAGAAAATTGGTAGATGGATGGCAATGGAAGCAGGGCAATGTGCCAAGAGGCTCCTGTGGTCACAAGGGCAGCATGGTAGTGGGAATAGTGTGGTGGCAGTGGAGATGCAGCATCATGGACAGAGCTGAGATTTGTGTCAGAGGCAAAGTATTCAGGATGTAGATGGATTGCATATGGAGGATGCGAGGAGCACAGACAAGTAAGAGTTGACACTTGGATTTCCAGCTTTAGTAGTTAAATAGCTGATGATGCTATTTACTGATGTGGGGAAGTGAGATGCAGGAGTAAATGAGAGCTCTGTCCTGGGAACATGAAGCCTAAGATGACCAAGAGGCTTCCAAGCGGAGCTGTCAAATAGGCGGTTGGGTGAAGAGGTCTGGAACTCAAAAAAGATGTATCGGCCAAAAATATAAACGAGGAAGTATAGCATAGAGGTAATAATTCAGGTAATGAAACTAAATACATCATTTAGATAGAGTTACATGAATAAAGGTGAAAAAGAGTCCAAGGCAAAGCCCTGAGGAATACTAATATTTAAGTTTAGGCAATGAGGAAAACCTTGCCAAAAAAAAAAAAAAAAAAAAAAGAAGTGACCAATAACAGAAAGGGAAAATATGCAAAAGAGGATATTATCACAAAAGTCAAGAGAGGAGACTGTTTCATAAAAGAGTGAAGACATAAAATGTTCTCTGTATTTGGCAACACGGAGGTCACTGCTGACTTTGACATGAGCAGCTTTGGTGGAAAAACGGGACTGAAGCCAGGTTGGACAGATGATCTAATGGGAAAAGAAAAGAAGTGAATAGTGAATGTAAGTGAGAAAATGGAGACAGCACACAAGAAAGTTTCTGGAAGTTTTCTTATGGAAGGGATCGGGAGATGGAGATATCACCAGACAGAAATTTTAATGTTAAAGGGAGATGCTACTGGTGTGTTTGTATATTTTCTGAATAGAGACAATACCGTAGAGAGGAAGCGATTTGTTGAGTGTGTGGAAAAAAGTTCCATGGTGACACTGCATTCTTGGGAAAAGGAATACTATAATTTTCAGCATTTCCACCTGCTTTCCTCTGCTCTGATATCCACCTTTGTTCTAAGCCTCTCCTGGAAAGGAGGGAGCACTCTCAACATTAACCAGGGTGTCCATGCCTGTTTCAGGGGCTGTGCCTTACCGGGTGGCTTTCGAGACACAGCCTCATTACTCTGCTCTTTCCACGTGAAAAGTCCTGGAGTTCCTTTTATGAATTAAGAGAAATATTCTTAAAATCTCTTTTGGTTTTATTCTCATGCATTACATATATCTTGCTAGCAATGATATGACACAATCTTTTTCTTGGGGAGGGAGGGTTGGGAGGATGGGATTAGTCATCAGATGTTCTTAAATGCTTTTAGAATGGGAGTGGTCCAAGACACTACATGTCCTGTTCCCCACACAAGCTCCCAGTAATATAATACTCCACGCTTCACTCTAGACATATGAGTGGGCTATTATCCAAAGATAGGGTATAGAGTCAGAGGTTTGGCTTGAGAAAAGGCTTCAGAGCATTGAACGCTTCAGCCTCTAGCTTGTGGATTTAACCACTTTACTCTCCTGCCTCACAACATAGGTGTCAAGATTCGAACATTGCTCTCAGGTACCTTGATCACTAGCTTCCTTCTCTTCTTTGTAAAGATGAAACTTAAAATGTGCCCAGAGAATATTAGATAGCTATTAATAGTATGGGTAGAAGTAATCAAGGAAAAAAATGGACATTATGACTCTACTCCTTGAGAAATGGGGTTTATGCTTTCAGTCAGGCGCAGTTCTGTTGAGAGGTGAGGATTTGCTGAAGGGAGAAGGTGAGCAGAGGACAGAGTTCCTCATTCCCCATCTTTCCTAGGATTTGAATTTGCACAGCCCCGTGATCAGAGGACAGGATGGAATTTGTAAGCACTGCCCTCTATGCTCCTAGTGTTTACTTTGAAAGTTCCTTTATGTTAGAAAATATGGTAGTGACTTCCCCTTGAGTAGGAAGCCATATTTTCTAAGGGGTCAGGAAAGGTGAAGGTCAAGGTAATTTCTTGTTATTTTTTTTCCCAAAACTATTGGGAAAGAAGACTGAGGTTTATGCTATGTTTCAAAAACTCTCACCTGAAAAAAGCATGACTTGATCTGTAGTAGGGCAAAAGTCCATTGTTGCAGCCACAGGGCAAAAATCAGGCTTGATAATGATGTTCATGAAACTGCGAGATGGCAGTGCCCCAGAGGAGCCTGATTAAGAGTTGCAGTTAGGAGCCGGCTGCCCCACGGGGACAAATTCTGACCTGTGTGCACGCTGAGGCAGTTTGGAAACACTTCTAATCTTGGGGGAGCTTAGCAACTCAGCCATCCCTAGTGATAAAAAACAATAACCCCAAAGAGAGTACTAGTGCCAAACTTAACTGGCCCCTCCAAACCTGCTCACAAGAGAACCATCATTTATATTTTGCATACTTAAATTTCAAGGTTTATTTTATCTCAGGAAAGGTTATCTGTAATAAATGGTATAAATGGTATTGCTCCTGCAATAAATGGTATAAACCTTTTTTAAACTATCTTAGTAGTATGCATTGATACTGGCCTAGACTATTCTGAGTTCTCCCAATATGCTCTTTTTTTTTTTTTTTTTTGAGATAGAGTCTCACTCTGTTTCCTGGGCTAGAGTGCCATGGCATCAGCCTAGCTCACAGCAACCTCAAACTCCTGGGCTCAAGCGATCCTTATGTCTCGGCCTCTCTAATAGCTGGGACCACCGGCACACGCCACCATGCCCAGCTAATTTTTTCTATATATTTTTAGTTGGCCAATTAATTTCTTTCTATTTTTAGTAGAGATGGGGTCTCGCTCTTGCTCAGGCTGGTTTCGAACTCCTGAGCTTGAGCGATCCGCCCGCCTCGGCCTCCCAGAGTGCTAGGATTACAGGTGTGAGCCACCGCGCCCGGCCTCAATATGCTCTAAATTAGTTGTTGTCTTAACTTCTGGGGTGGCAAGAGAGGGTGAGCAATGTTTAGAATTGTAATAAAGATGGGGATGTGGCTGAAGAGAAGAGGGTAACTTGTTGAAGAGCACCCTGCAATGCAATGCTGACATTTGGATTCTGCAGAAAAGTCTGCGAACTCTTGTTGTAAGCAGACACATAATATAAATTTCCACCTACTGATTGGTAAAGCTTAAAGCCTGTAGTCTTTCCAGAATACCTCAAAGGAGAATTTGGGTCATCCGAGATGATTCCAATTTTTGTGTGTGTGTGAGAGAAGAGTTTTCTTTTTTTCTATTTCAAAGTATTATGAAGGTACAAATGTGTTTGGTTACACGGATTGCTTTTGCAGTGCTTGAGTCAGGATTTGAAGCCACCTCCCTTGTACTCAGGGCCCCATAACTCAGGTTGCCTGTTCCTCAGGTTCTCTCATGTGACCTTCCTTGTGCTGCTCTCCGTGGCTCAGTTGGCATCTCCTTGGGAAGAAGACAAGATGAGCCAGGCAAAGGAGCTGATATGGCAGGGAGAGGACATCCCAACCAGGGACGTTGCCCCTAACTGCTCTACTTCAAGGGCTTTTTTGTTTATTGTTAGCTTCTCCTTCATTTGAGAAACAGCCCTTCAGAGCCTCATCAGATTCCAGTTTCCACTGTGGTTTCATGTACAGAGTGACCTGTCAAAAGCCAGTGGAGTAAATGCAAGTGAAATGGAGCAGATGCTGGAAACTGCCAGAGAAGCAGAGGCTGTACTTTATTACATGACCAGATCCTGACAAGGAAAAGCCAGAGTGCCAGCAATCAGAGCTGCCATGCTGACTTGGCAGCCAAACCTCAGGCCATGAGGCAGGACACCAAAGGTCAGGGCAGACTGTGCTTCACGGGAGCTCCAGGCCAATGGAATCATATTGAAACTGGGGTGGAAAAGACAAAACCAGGTCAGCTTTTCTACTTACCAGGGGCAGAGAAAGACTGCAACATTCCCTGAGAGTTCTCCTGTTTTACTCAAGGCCAGGCAGCATCTAGAGGGCCCTGCAGAGTTTCAGTAATTCATGGAGGGGACAGTCATAACCAACAAGATTGAAAACATTACTTGACATGCAGGAACCAATTTCCTGAGTCAGTTCACCTGCTGACCTCCGTGTCCTTCAATCACGATGGATAGCTTGCTCTTCTTTGGTGTCTGCACCTTTCAAATATTGACTCTTGCATCTCTATTTTCAGGTACTCTCAAGTTCCAGGTCAAGGCACTGATGAGTGAACAAATGCTTCCCAAATTGTATAAGTCTCTGTGCTAGATACTGGGCAAGGAACCCAGAAATTAGAGGGCACAGGTTCTCCCTGCAAGGGCCTTTTCTCTGGTCCATGTAGGTCACTGTGCTGCCCCAGATGTTACAATATGAGACAGTTGAGAATAAATCCTGCATAAGAGGAAAGTGTGGTGATAGTTATAGAAGCTCCGATTACTGGATTGACTGGACAGAGTAAACCAATGTTGAATCATTAAGATGCAATGGGGATTTCACTTAATCACTGAATTGACCATATTCCAACTGAATGTGCAAAGACTGAATGACTTTAATTCTTCTTCCTTCTTATAATGGAGTAAGAATTGGAAGAGAAAAATCATCTCTTAAATGGTTGTTTAACTAGCACAAATCCTAACGACTAACTAGTTTCTTGGGGGTTAGAGTTACGCAGGAGACTGGGCTGCGGGAGTGAATCAACTCAACTGACCAAATCAAAGAGGCCTTGGGCATATGTATATTATGTTTTGCCTTATAACTGTTATCAAAACCATCTTATTTGTTAGGTTTTAAGTTCTTTGTATCCTATGCTAGTATCTTGGTCATCTTAATGCCTGGCAATGCATCTAGTACACTGCTTACCTTGTACAGGTCATTACTCAAATATTGGAAAAAGGTCTCTGCGTCTCTGGGCCTACTGTTCCTCTTCCTGAAAGCTTCTCCCAAACCCCTGCTCCCTTATCCCTGACACTGTTGCTGGAGCAACTCATAATCATCCTTCAGTTCCAGGTAGACATCACCTCATCTGGAACACTCACCTGACTTCCCTCCCAGTGTTTTGGCTACTGAGCTTTCATAGCGTCCTCTCATCTTCCTTGTCAAGACACTTACATCACTGAATTGTTTGTTTTCCCTTAGTGCATCACAAGCTTGAGGGCAAGACCTGAGGCCTGAGTTCACATGCCTAACACAATTCCTGGCCCAAAGTGGAAACTGAGTAAATATTTACTATTGCAATAAATAAATGCATGGAAAAGGGAATAAATAAAGGTGGGTGTCACAGAGGCACAGATGAAACTGTTTTAGCTGTGCTTTGTGCTCTTTTCCCATCCCTCACACTGGCTCCCTTCTTTTGGCAATGAAGTTCCTCTCATCTGCATCCTCCTGGGAGGTCTCATTTGAGTGATTTGCAAGGATGAGGTGTGATACATCAGGGTGTTCATTGGACCATCTTCTCCCACTGTGCTGGCTGTTACTTCACTGAAGTGGAAGACTGGGCAGGTTACAACTCACCACTGTCTTCCCACTGTGACTCTCTTTCATTTCAAGCCAATTGACGAATGTGTATTGACTTTTCTGAGTGCACGTTCACTGCTGCACTTGGTTTAACGGAAATCTTTACCACCACCCTCTGATTGGATTTCTACTGTTTCCCCAACTTACATGTGAGGAACTGAGTTATATAACTTGGAGGGGTCAGGCCAGGCTAGTGACACAGATCATTTTTGAACTAGAAAGTTTACAGGCTGTGGCAGGCTGCTGTTCCCCTAGCTGCCTTGGAGGTCTCAGTTCATTATCTCCTGTCAGTAAGGAATGAATGGGGTAAAATGTCTCCTAAGTTTGGGTTCCTATCGCTTTCTTGGAAAATAAATACCAGCTCTTCATAATTCCTTATTTATTAGCCAAGCCAGCTTGCTGAGTGACTTAGAACACTTTTGGAACCAGCTGCTGCATTAATAATAGTAGTCATGCACAGGAGAAAATGGGATTATTCACAATGTCAACTTTGATTTCCTTTTACCTTCTTTCCGCCACCACTCCCACACCGATCTCCCAGAAGACATGGCCATCTCTTGAGGACTTTTAAGAAATTAGAATGCTCTTTTCTCTGGAATATCTTGAATTCATTTTTTTCTTCCTGCTAGGCTTTATACTTAACCAAAATAGGCATGTTGCCTATTAGAACTCCTTCTCCATCTTCTCTCAAGATTCCCGAAATTCCTCCAACTAGGGAAAAAGCTTTCCTTTAGCAATTAGTAATAAGTTTTGAATCACAAATATGCAGAGACAAAAGCCCATTTCATGGGTTTTGCTATGGTTTTTGTCCCCCTGAAATTTATGTGTTGAAATCTAATCCCATTGTGAGGATATTTGGACATAAGTACTTAAATGATGATTAGATCATGAAGGCTCCACCCTCATGGATGGGATTAGTGGCCTTATAAAGGAGCATGATAAGCTTCCTTGCCCCTTTGTCTATGTGGTCTTATAGTGAAAAGATGACCATTTATGAGGAAGTAGGCCGTCACTAGACACCAAATCTGCTGATGCCTTGATCTTGGACTTCCTAGCCTCTAGAATTGTGAGAAATAAATTCTCTGTTGTTTATAAGCCCCCCAGATTATGGTAGTTTGTTACAGCAGCTCAAATGGACTAAGACAGATATATATCAAACTTGTCCCCAAGGCTGAGGTTTCATAGTGGATGGTGAAATTAGAAATTGACGCTGCTTATTCTCTAGGGCAGGTGTATAGAGAAAACAAAACTTTTATTTTCTTACTATACTGTCACAACACTTCTGGTCACCAAAATGTATGTGGGGATTTTCCCCGCACTGACTAATTCTCCAACACCATCTGGCCATCCTGTAATTAAATTCAATTCTGATACTATCTGCCCAGAGTTAGCATCAGATCTCTCAGGTTAAGGGGTCAGTTCAATAAGATTGCCTCTACCTAAGATGTCAATCACAAGTCCAGGCCTCCAGTATTTCTGACCAACCAGCTATAAATTAGGGATTTGCCTTCCTCAGGTTGAACATTTACTAGCATAGCTCACAGAACTCAGGGAAATGCTTTAATTACATTTACCTGTTTATTATAAAAGAATATACCTTAGGAGTAGCCAGATGGAACAGATGTACAGGTCAAGGTATGGGAAAGGGGTAGAGATCTCCCAAGTCCTCTCCCAGTGTGCCACCCTCCCAGCACCTCTACATGTCTGGCAACCCAGAATCTGTCCAAATTCCATACTTAGGGGATTTTTATGGCAGCATCATCAAATAGGCATGATCAATTATGAACTCCATTTCCAGCCCCTCCTTCTGCCTGAGGATGGGGGTGGGGCTGAAAGTTTCAAGCTTTGGGTCATGGCTTGGTTTTTCTGGTGACCAGCTCCCATCAGGAGCCCACCAAGTGTTGCCTCATTAGAATAAAAGATACTTCTAATCACCCAGGAAATTCCAAGGGACTTGTGAGCTTTGTGTCAGATGTTCCTATTACTCAAAAAATTAGAAAGGTCTTAGAAACTCTGTGTCAGGAACTGGGGTCAAAGACCCAAACATTAGAAAAAAAGATTCTCCTAGCACCCCTATCTATAAGGGTTTTAGAAGTTCTGTCTCAGAAACCCAGGACAGAGACCAAATATATATATTTTTCTTATAACAGGCAAGAATGGAATAAAATGAGAGGCTGGGGGTACTCAAAGAGGTTGCTAATTTAAATGTTTACACACAGTTTTCTCAAAATAGGGTTTATCCCTATATATTCTGTCTTTAGAACATCCCCAGGAAGCTGGAGGTTATGGGAATTACATTCCTTCTGCAGGAACTTATGGATACAGTGGGAATAGTACTGCACGTGGCCAGTCAACAGTGCACACCCAACTGTGGCCAAAGTCTTCCAACTTTGGGATTATATAACAACAGAGGAAGCAAAAGGCAGAAACCACTTGTGGTCTTTATTTATTGTTGATCCATAACATGTATACTTTAGCTGCAGGAAATATTCTTTAGCCAGCTGAGTAGGGTTTCTCTAGGCCAATGACCTTTTCCTATTGATCTTTGTTTCTCAGCACCTAGCACCATGTCTGGTGTTTATTATGTGCTTAATAAATATTTACTGATTTGATGTTCAGATTTATTCCCTTTGAAATATTTTTTATTTAAATTTCAATAGAACCTTTAAATTTTTCATATTGGATTTGGAAAATGCAAGGGTTTTTCTTGAATGATTTTTGCCTTTTTATTTGGAACGCATCTAATTTGTGAGAAGTTTTCTTTTTCCTCGAGAAAATCAGTTAAATAATACATGCAAAAGGACCAGAATACTTCCAGAAATAAATGCTATGGTTAAGCTAGTTTCAATGTCTTTGTCCATTTTGTTTGCTATAACAGAATACCTGAGGCTGTTTAATTTATAAAGAAAAAAATATTTATTTGGCTTACAATTTTGGTGGCTGGAAGGTTCAGAATTGGGCAACCGCATCTGGTAAAAGTCTCAGGCTATTTCTAGATTTTATGATGCAAAGTAGAAGAGACAGAATTGACATGAGATCACATGATGGGAGAAGAAGCAAGACAGAGAAATAAAAGAAGCCAGATTCTTTTTAACAATCTGATCTTGCAGGAACTCATCCATTCTGAGAGAGCAAGAACTCACTCGCCCTCCACCCCCAGGGGAGCATTAATATATTCATGAGGGATCCACCCCATGACCCAAACACCTCCCACAAGAGGTCCCAGCTCCCAACAATGACACATTGGGGATTAAATTTCAGCATAGATTTTGCAGGGACAAACTGCATCCAACCATAGCAATCATTATCATTATCTTATTATTTTATAAAGAATGATAACAGTATTTGTCTTCACTAAATTTAGTGTAACCACATGTATTAGTTCTCCCAAGAGGATCCCATTTATGCCTGTTGTTCTTAAGTAATAATTAATTGCATTCCCTTTTCGCTCTCAGAAGTATCCCAGTTTGGACAATAAATAATACAGTCACTCTAAATCTTATAGTCAAGAGACCTAGGTGTGGTCCCAGCCTGCCCATCTGTGACTTCAATGTAGCTATTTACCAATCCTGTGATCTCAGAGACATTAAGACCCCTCATCCTAGCTAAAGCAGCCTCCCACTCTTTCAACCAAGGACTCGTTATCATTTCTTCTTCCCCATTTCATCTTCCTTCCCCCAGTCACTTGCTATCATATCACTATTTTATCTTTTTCACGGCATGAAAAAGATAAAATTTCATCAGCACATGAAATTCTATCATTTTCTGTGTGTTTACTGTCTTCTCCTCACTCCTTGCCCTTCCTTCACACATAAATGTAAATCCTCAAGCAAAGAATTTCTCCTATTCACACTTCTATTCCTAGCATCTAGAATAGTAACTAATACATACCAGACATGTAATAAAAATTTATTGGTTGCTTAACTAAAGGCAAAATACTTATTTGTAATGATAAAGAAGTTAGGTGATAATAATAATAAAAAGATTGGTATTTAATTTTATTGGAGTAGTCTTGGACTTCATCATGGCCCAACTGAGTTAGAATGGATCAAGTGGTTGACATTTAGCTGGGCTGAGTTGTGGAAGAGAGTTTACCAGGTGTAAAGAATAAGAAACCAAAGCTATGATAGGAATTACTTTCTGTTCTGTAGAATAAGTCAATCTTCCTTTCTTTCATGTGAATATGGGCACAATTTCTTTTAGATATTCCCCTCAATGGGAGACACTCTATATCAAGTAGACTATTTTCCCATAAGTGATGCCTTTGAATGTGCTAATATCACCAAGTGAGGTTCAGCTTACCTTCCCATCTGAGCTGTTAATTAACAAGTTTGCTTACTTTTCAGAGAGATCTGCCATTATCACCACTAACTGGCAGGGAAGATCAGTGCTGAATTTCTTTTTTATTGACGAGAGTAGTTAAGGATGAATGACAGATGATCCACTAGTTAAGGATGAATGACAGATGATCCACTTCTAAATCAAAGCCATTTAGAAGTATTTCCTCTTACAAAAGTAGATTCTGTAGCATTGACCAACACTGAACTATTGAAAAACAGATAGAAGATAATTATTTCATAAGCTTTAGTATAACTGAGTCCCTGTGGTGAAGGTTGTTATTATGATTTTTTTTTATCACAGGTTAAATTTTATGTTTCCTAGTGGAGCAGCACACATACTCAATTTGATTATTAGTTTATTCTAAAATACTGTGGGAACCACTTGTGACATGTGAATCAAATGTTATGTGGAGAAACCTAAGGAAATAACCTTACTTATAAAAACATATATTTATTATTGTTGTTGCTGCTGTTATCCTCTGTAATTTCTAAGACCAGATCTTGCCAGGTTTTAACTAGAAAGGAAAGTCACATTTCCATTTATACCTAAATTATGACAGCAAGCTCAAGTCAGAAATTAGCACCCCTCATGATATCCTCTAGTTATTTCTCAGAGTACTCAAGATAACACTTCCCTTATATCTATAAGGCAATCTTATAGCTTCAGTAATGTTTTGGTGGTTGCTGTTTGCATTTTCTTTTCTGAGCCTGTAATTACCACTTACCTGTAGTCTCTGAGCAGCACCTTGTGGAAAGCATATCATCTTTGCAAGAAATTCAACATCTAAGTCTGTAATAGATTTTTTATATTCGGGTCCCTTCCTCACAATTGAGTCTCATTTTTTGATGTTCTTGGTCTTGCTTTCTCCCCTTTCCATATTGATGCTGCGGTTGACCATGAGACTTACTTTCGCCAAAAGGATATCAGTGAACAAGGTTCAGGTTGAGGCTCAGTAAGTGAGGGTACATTGGGTCTTGTTCTTTTGGAATATTATTTTTTGGAAGCCAGTTGTAATGAAAGAAATATTACTATCTTGAGACTACCATGCTGTGAAGAAGACCAAGTTACCACAGAGAGAGGCCACTTGAAGGCAAACTGAGGAACCAGGGCAGTAGCTAGGATGAAGTTTCCAAATATAAGCCTCATGTTCAACCATCCAAGCTAGTTCCAGCTGATCTCTAGACATTGTGGAACAGGGATGAGCCATCCCTGTTGTGCCTGACAGAATTCATGACTGATAGAGCTGTGAGCAAATAAAATGAGTGCTTTTTCTAAGCCACTGAATTTGGGGAATGGTTTATTGGGCAACAGTAGATAACATCAGGGTTACTGAATGGTGCTGGGCCTGTACAGAAGTGGATAAAATGGTTTTTCTCTAAACATTTCCCAAGCAGAGTTTCTTCTCAATCTGTGACTCATACAATCTCATGACACAACTTTTTCAGTTTTTTTGTTTTGTTTTGTTTTTTTTACTTTCCTCTCTAACTACATAGGTGTTAAAAGGGAGTGTGGGAATTGGGAAACAGACTATGTTACCCTTTCTCTACTCTAATCAATTTAATGTAGACCCTTTCCCATAATTAAACTCTTTTTCTTCCAATTACATGGCCAAAAAATTAGAATACCCTCCACCAATTCCATGCATATTAAAGGCAATAAAGAAATGGTAGAGGTGATAGGTGGGTCTGTGGATTCTATTTGACTAAATTGGCAGAATTAGAGCTTCAGCTCCCTGCCAAATGTTCTAATTTCAATCACAGTTATTGGTCATTTTATAATGGTCTCCTGTTGCTTATTTCTCTTTTATCTCCACATATTTTTGAATGTCTTATTAGGGGATTAAATCTTCCCTGTATACTCATTCCCCAGATTAAGATAGAGCTGTGCTCAAGCAGAGGATTACTTTCCTATTAAATTACTTAATATCACCACATGGAAGAGATTCCACTTGATACCATGTTCTGGGATCCTTGACTCTGAGGGTGGATACACCTTGAGGACTTAGAAATTATTAGATAGGAATCTTTCAGTTGGATGTGATTGAAATTTAGCTGAAGCACAAGTGGAGAAATTCCTATCCCACATAATAGAGAAGTTCAGGCATTAGGTATAATATGATCCAGGGGTTAAAAAATGTTATCCTCATCAAGAATTTATTTCCACGTGGAAATAAAATTTTCACATGGAAATAGAATTTCCACATGGAAAAGATCCCCCACACTTCCTATCCTTCACACTTCCTCATCAGCTTTGAGCTTTTATCTTACCAGATTGCTGTCCCAGAGGATAAAGGGCCTCTGGTTTCAATAATTTAAGCAAAAGTCCCAGGTCTGACTCTCATCGATGTTAGTTGGCCTTAAATTAGTTTCTGGTTGGTTCACACCAATCACTGTGGCCAAACGAACCAATCACTGTGGCCAAAGCATTTGCTGAGGCCAGGGCCTCATGTATGTCCACTACTGGAATGTCACCAGAACTACTGAGATGGAAAATTATTAAAATAAAGGGAAATGGACTTTAGTCAGGCAGAAAAGATAGATGTCCACTACATGAAAAAAAAAAAAAAAAAGAGTCCATGATACCAAGTTCTGGTCCATTGTCCAAAATTCCAATTATAGGATATCCTGAAGAAAACTCATCTTTTCCATTGTAACTTCCTGATTCTTTGGCTGAAGAGAAGTAGCCAAAGGAAGGACATATTGGAAATCTGATGCAACACTGTTCAGTGGTGTTGGCCACCCAGAGTTCCACTGTATTCACTGCTGCTTTTGGACTCCCACATGGCTTCTTCAGTCAAAAGAGCCCCCTTCCATTGTTGACTGGCCAGGGTTCTGACTCCATGTTTATTGGACTTTGCTTTGGCCAAGACAATCTGTGTATTCTTTAGTCCAGATTCTTTCAGTGACTAAATTGCACCTTATGGGTATGGGATTTTCACAGAATTTTACTCTATGTGGAATGCAGAATTTCTCCAATGAGAAAGACAAAGCCCTGGACTTTGCATTGTCCCATTGTTTTCTTGGTCTCAATTCCTGATTCCCTCAAGGTGCTAAT
Source organism: Microcebus murinus (assembly GCF_040939455.1). NCBI lineage: Eukaryota > Metazoa > Chordata > Mammalia > Primates > Cheirogaleidae > Microcebus > Microcebus murinus. The sequence goes on from NC_134109.1 coordinate 22,490,414, forward strand.
CATTTTCTTTAAGACCTAAATTGATATGGAGCATATAATAATGAGCTGGAAGTTTTCTCTGCCCTAGAATGCAGTCCACCTGGCTTCTAGGCAACAATCTGGTTGAACTGAAAGATTGAATTTGTCCAGAAAGGAGCCCAAGCCTTTGCAATGGTTTTCTCCTGTGGTCCAGGATTCTTGCAGACAACTATAGATTGCACAATGCATTATTATAGCTAATCACAGAGCGAGGAAGATGCAACCCTTGAGTTTAATTTAGGGAGCCACCACTTTGGAGAAAACCTGACCCAGAGTGATGTCAACATGGAGGAGAGAAAAATTAAGAAAATGGAAGGAGAGAGACCTAGTTCTGAAGACATTGTTTGAATCCTCAGATCCAGCTATGCCTGAAGCCAGTTTTTACATACAAAAGCTAATAATTTCTTCTTTTGACTTCACCCAATTTGAAGGCTGAAGATGCATTTCAGTGAAGTTCAAGCAGCAATCCCTAACTTCTTTCCACCCTAGACAGGCCATTGTTACCCATGGACTGGGGAATTAGAGGTAGAGATAACTGAATAGAGGGTCCACAGAGGATTTTAATTAACTTTGGCATCAAACATGCAAATAAACACCCATATTTTATCACAAGAGATTCTTCATTGGCCATTGTACTTCTGCTTTTCTTTAATCAATTCTTCACACCTCAGTCAGAGTGAGCATTTCAACATGAAAATCTGATTATGTCACTAGCTTTCAGAGACTCCTTAAAGCTTGTAGGACAAGTCCAAACACCTTAACATATTTATGAGGCCCTTTGCGTTCTAATTTTTATCTCATCAGCTGCTGCAGTTCCAGGTTCTCTTACCTACCATCTGCCCCACCTTGCTTACCTTTGCCCAGATACTTTCTCTTTGAGTCTAAGTCATAATGACACTTCTCCTAGTCCCTCAATAACTACGTTACATGATCCCTGGGTCTATGCTTCCAATATCACAATGCTTAGACATTGAAAGAGGCAATTATAATATAGTATGTTGTCCCACTAACAACCCTATACCTCCTATTTGGGCAGTAACCATGACTGCTCATTCGCCAGTGTATTTACAGAATGTAGGTGGTGCTTAGCACACATGACTAGATGAATGAATGAAAACATCTATTAATATGTATAAATTTGGAACCAATTTTTCAAACATTATAGATTAACTTGAACTGTTAGCTTTTCTAGGAGATGCTTATAAAGGGACCCATAGTGTCCTTTCATGAATTTCTGTAGAGAAAAGGACCACTTCTTTTCTCTCTTTGAGCTAGGGAATGGTTTAGAATGAACATGTAGGCTCATCTTTCATGTCTTTCTGATTGGTTCCCCAACGATGAGGAGCCATAAATCTACCTCCAGTGGGCCACATTTTTCTAAGGAGGGCACTACTTATGAATATAACTGCCTGTCTCTTGATCTCTTGGATTGAATGTGCTCAGATGCAGCAGGACCCCCTGCTCTATGGTCCTCTCCTTTGCTTCCAATTTCTAGGGATTAAGCCCACTTGGGTGGAGGTGGCAGCTGCCCATCTCTGACTTCTCAAATGTGGCTGGTTAAATAAGTCAAACAGAGCCAACTATCTTTAATACATATGTAGTGGATTGAATAGTGGCTTCTGAAAATATATATCCAGGTCCTAACCTCCAGAATCTGTGAATGTGACCTTATTTGGAAAATGATATCTTTGCAGATATAATTAAATTAAGAATCTTGAAATGAAATCATCCTAGATTTAGCATGGGCTCCAAGTCAAATGACAGAGATTTTTATAAAAGAAAATCAGAGGGATATTTGAGACAGAAACAGGTGAGAAAGCCATGCAAAAATGGAGCCAGAGATTGGAGTTATGCATCCATGGCCCAAGGAGTGCTTGGAAGTTGAAAGAGGTGAGGATAGATTCTTACCTAGAACCTTCAGAGGAAGTGTAGCACACTCAACATTTTAATTTTGGACTTCTGGTCTTCAGAACTGTGAGAAAATAAATTTATGGTGATTTGTTATGGCAGTCCTAGGAAACTAATAATATATTAACGCAAACTGGAGGTAAAATGTTTAATATAATATAACTCTATAATATAACAGATTCCTGTTTCAATCTAGCAGTTATGAAAGAGCTCTGTCCTGGCTCATTATGAAGCTGATACTCGAATCTTGATTTGGTAATTTGTTCTTTATGTATATCTCCTGCTAGCCAGAGCTCTGAAGCTAGAGGAGTGGTTGAATTGGAGGCTCAATGCCCACTCTGAACTTCTAGAGGGAAACACTGGACAAGTAACTTTGCATTGTGGCTCCTCCATGAATCTCAGGCACAGTTGGCATATTGAAACAGCATGGAAAAGTTGACCCCAGAATAATTGGTTGCTCTCTGCTTATCTAGAGACTGCCAGTCCTTTGAGATCTGCCAGTAACTCAGGTCCTACCTCTTCTGTGCAACCCTCCCAGATTATTTTAGCCCGGATTAATGTTGATCCCCTTGAAAAATGCTATGGTGTTAATCCACGGCATATCTCTTTGGTACTTACAAAACTATCAAATATAACTCTTATAATTTTTATGGCCTGGCTCCCAAACTATATTGTGAGTTCATTGAGGAAAAAAATAATAACTAATCAACATATGTGTGTAAAGTAATGTTTAGGAATCGTGCATTTTATCTGTCTTGATAATGCCTAGTCCAATGCCTAGTATGAAGGAGGTTCTCAGTAAATGAGAACAGGAAAGAAACTTTGATTCTTAGCCTTTGAAATGGACTGAAATTGCATTATTTGTTTCTTCCCCAGTGAGATTTCCCTTCTTGCTAACGGACTCTGTCAACCTTCATCGAAACAATTGGCATTTAATTAAAGGAGGAGAAGTCAGAATCTTTCTCTGGATTTACATAAGGACATCAGGAAAAAGATAAAACTTCTTTTCCTGTGCTAAGTTTAAGCTGGTGGAAGCTACATTTCCTACATTCATTGTGAAGACTTCTCTGTAATAGGAAGGAAGTAAACCGACATTCAAAGAGAAGCAGAATCACATGGGGATGAGATGGTTGGAAAGTAAGAAACACCTAACAGCATTGTGAACCCAGGTTCCAGTTCCAGATTCTGAGGCCCTCATTCATGGAGCATTTCCTCTGATTCCTGGAAGGATCTTGATTTACTTCCTGGCTATATGTGCCAATACATTTGTTTAGGTATGAACTTAAGCTAGCTTTACTTGGGTTTCTGTCACTTATAACAAAAACAACCTTAAATTGGTAGCCTCAAAAGTAAGAATATGTTCTTGGGGTCTCTCTGAGCTGTTTTAAGGATCTGTGAGAATATCTGTATGTGATTCACACATGTAGACATACAGATTGAACTTATTATAGTTGCTAAAAAAAAGATTTAAAGTTGAACATGGGTCCTGTTTCAATCTCGATGCTAAACAGTTTAAGATTGAATCTTAACAATATTGAATTGAAAAGTGAAAAATTTAGACAACCATCAAAAATCTACAGCGTAAGAGTTGTTTTTCTGATTTTTTTTTTAGAAAAGTAGATTACTCGATAGTTTAATGACATTGTAAAAGGAAACCAAAACATGATTTACTGTGTAGCCACTACCTCTGTGTGTTATGGCATTGCTTTAAGATGATGTGACATAGAATGCTGTGAATAATACAAAAATAGTATGGCTGGTGAGTTACTGATTCAGATATTACCCCTAAGACTTCATGTTTTGTGTTGATTGAATCACTGCTTACTATTTACAGAAACTTAGATACAGCCAAATATTTTATCAGCAGTTTTCCTTCTGTTTAGGTTCCTTTCCTTCTGTTTAGGTTCTCACCTGATTGCTAATAGCAAAGAATGATCATGTGATGTAGAAATCACACTGGGGAAATTCTGTGCAAAGGGATATACAATGGACATATATGTATTTTTTGTCTTCTCAGAATTCTTTCTTTTGGGATACTGGCTGTGTAGTACTGTATAGATGTTGATGGAGAGCAAAAAATGATTAATCTTAAGCCTTTGAGGCTAATCCACCAAATGTCATTAATAGATGAAATTTCCAGTTGTAGAAAGATTTGGAGTAGACACTTTTCTAGGTAGTGAGGCTACCAAGGTGAATGGTCTCTGCCTACATGCAGTTTATACTCTGGTGAGGGAGGCAGGCAATACAAATGGGAAAAAAAAGGCAAAACAAGCTCAATAAGGACTAGGATTAGAGTGTGTCTCTTTAAATAAAATACGCAGAAGGATCTTTCTGAGAAGACCACATTTGGACTGAGAACCAAATAATATGAATGAGCCAATCAGGCCCAGGTGTTAGGAGAAGGGGAAGGAAAGTATCCAAAGCAGAGGGAAGATACAGAGGAATGGTCCCAAGGCAGAAGTGAATATGACATGTAAAGAATTTGGATTTTTCTAATTACAAGGGAAGCCACTAAAGATTTTAAGCAGGTGAACAACATAATCTGATTTATATTTTTGAAAGACCATGTAGCTGAATGATTAAAGCCACTCTAAACTTAAAAGTCTGACTCATTCTTTGAACACAAGCTGTTTTTCCTATTTTGTTTTTGCCATTAAAATTTTGGAATAAATGAGACCTCCTTTTTTGAACAATTGACCTTATTCATGTAAAAGTCCTCTGCAAATAAGATCTAGGACCCATTGTCACTACCCTTGATAGACAAACAAGCAGTATGGTGAATTGGGCCTAAAAACAAGCTAAAGTGTTCCCCTCTGTTCCATCCGAGCTTTTGTGAGCCCAGACAGGCTGGACTCACATTGATGAGGCTGGGATGGAGTCCTGTGAACAGGGTAGCCAGCTGTGATTTGAGTGGTCGGGGAAGCGCCAGCTTGCTCTCAGCCTCTTCAGCCTGGAGAGCCAAATCACTCAGGGGCCAAGCAATTGTACTCCATGCATGGTTTGCTACTAATTGTGCAACGGAAGAGGACTGGAGCACCTGGTGCCTGTTTGCAATGCATATTAGAGAATACAGGATAATAAACATTCCTAATAACATTGGTGATGGCATATTTGGGACAGCACCAGTTCTTTAACCTCTGTGGACTCTAACAGCCAGATGTTCTCATTTTAAACTCTCTTCTTATGATTTCATCAGGACTGATCCTGCACAAAACGCCTTCTAGACCAGAGGAATGTATCTTATCCAGCAGCCACAGATGAGAGCCCTGGATACCTTATGTCTCCTCCTCAGTTTCCACTCAATGAATAGCTACAGACAAATATGGAGATATGAATACTGCTGAGTTAAAGTTAGGTGGCAAGTGTTTGGTGTTTTGGTTTCTGAAGGGCCCTCAAATTGCACCCCTCTTTAGATTTTGAACAATTAGAAATGAAACAAAGGAGTGGCAAATGGAGGACAGAGTATCATCTTGTAGTATGGGGAGCCTAGCATGAGAATATTTCAGGCTTAAGCTCTAAGTCTCTTACAACAAGGGACACAGGCAAAAGGGAAAGGTTCTTCTCTAGAGGAGCAACAGAGGGCATGTGTTTAAGGGGGAAGGAGGTTCAAGAAGAAGAGGTATGGAGCTGGTTTATCTTGGCCAAATTTATTCTTCAGGTAAGTCTGTGCTTCTGGGGCCAGTAAGTTAAGAAGCAAAGGTCAGGTGTTACATTAATTTGGATCCCTCCACAGAAAGGAATCATCAGGAGTTAGGAATAAGAATTCCTCCTCAATATATGGCATAGCTGTTTGGCTTTCAATTTCAAATCACTAAACTAATGTATAGGAAGGACATTGGAGATTAAAAGATAGACAACAAAAGGGGAAGATAAGGTAAAGACGTTTTTGAAGAGAAAAACAGCACACATACTGTGGAGATGGGAAGCAGTTAAATGGAAGGATCAGGGAGTTATGAAGGTTTCTGTAGAGCAGCATCTGATAGTAAGTAATCTGCTTATCTTGGGAAATGTATTGAGCATATGGATGTAACATCCAGTTACTACATCCTAGTAATTTACTAAAATGTTAATGCATTCAAAAGGATAAAATGAGGATAGCTGACCTAAGGGTTTGTTTGTTGCCCTAACTCTTGACCTTTAAGTTTTGTGATGTTTATTTGAGGAATATGATGTTCCATCTTGCATAGTGATAGATGATTATAATCACTGATAGACAGCCTCACTGAATGGTCAGAGAACTTCACTGGAATTCTAATTCCTGAGTGATTTGTTTGAGGTAGACCAGCAGTGTCCACATTTAGTTGAATATGTGAGTCTGTGGGGAATTTACCATCTCTGCATTTTACACTTTTTCCGGAACGTGTGGGAGGACTCTGAATGTTCTTCTCATATCTTTTCTGCCATTTTCAGATTTCTTCTTTGTAGAATAAACAGAGCTAGGATTATATTGACTGCTTACTCACCTGTAATTGATATGGATCAGGGTTTTTGATGCCCAGCATTCATCCCTATGATTTTCTTAAAGAATTCCTTCCCTGAAGTGGAAATAGCCTGGGCTGGATTGTAATTCCTGTTACCTGCCTGCCATGGTCTCTTCCCACTAAGGACCCATCTTCTAGCAATGCTTGATGTTTACCACATGATGTAAACTCAGCCAAACAGCACTTTGATGGTTTAGGGGGTGACTTAGGAAGACAGTACTATTTGGAAGCTGAATTCATTTTGACACGGGGATGGGGAATAGTGACATGGCATGAGAGGCAATGGTGCAGGTGGCAGCAGAAGAATCCAGAACACTTTGCTTGCCCCTGAGATAGTTGTGTTCCTTCTCTTTGGTTTCAAACATCTGGACTTATTTCCAACTGTCTTCAAGTTCTGAGCACCCAGTTAATGTGAAGGTGAGTGCCTTCTGCCATCTACCCCAAAAGTCCTTCAAGGAAACCTATCTGACTTCTTATAGCCAGAAAGGGGGTCAAGTTTTGCTTGCAGATAAGAACCCCTACTGACTGTCCTTGATCATCTTCAGGAGGTGGTTAAAAAGTAAAAATCTCCCTGATAAGAAATGAATTTTTCATAGATGGGACTGTCCATCATTTAATATTTATTGAGTGCCTGCTATTATCTAGACCCCGGGGCATGAAGATGAAAAGTGAAATGTATGATAGTCAATACTCTCTTGAAGCTTAGAGTGAAATTGGGGGGAAAAAGTTATTAAAAAATTGTGCAAATAAATGTTAAATTACAACTATGATAAATGGTATGAAGGGAAAAAAAACCCATGTTGCTGTAAAAAATTATATTGGAAGGAATTAATCTAGTCAGGGAGATCAGACAAGATTTCTTCCTTAGTGATGAGGGCAAAATAAGCATTAACTAGGTAAAAGAAGGGAAGAGGCCAGGGGAGGGATCCCCTTGGAGTAAAGGATCCTAGGAAGACCCTATTTCTTTTGACATAAGGCATTATAAACACATATTAAAATGCATATTATTTTCCATTATTAATTCAGTGCTAATTAGTTAATCAGCTTGGCAATGTTTGGTAAGAGTGGAGCTCCAGCCAGACACATTTGGAAGTATGCATTAGAAAATGGGGGATGGGTGGGGGTGCTACCACCAGGGGCAATCAAGGATGAACCCTGCAGTTACCACATTAAGGTTTCCTTACACCACCAGAGTTGATGAAGCATTAGACTCCTTAGTAAAAAGGAGGGAGGAGGGCGTTGAGAAGGCTGAGGTGGTGTTGCCAGAAGAATAATGGGATACTGAAAACACTCTTGCATAATTTTGTACAGTTTATCTAAAAGAAAAAAAAAAATCACAAGGAAATCTCAGAGCAAAAAAACATTCTCAAAGCTATTTGTTTTAAGCAATTTCACAAATGTCCAGTGCAGCTAAATCATTTCTGCAGCATTTGGATTGTGTAAGGTAATGGCCAAGTGATAAAGGAGGCACACATAGCCCATACGGAAATGAGGCATGGACCACACTTCATCTGGCAAGAGTTGGAAAAATTGTAATAATTTATTATATTTATGTGGTATTGTTCAGTTTATCAAGTAATGTAAAATATTGGTTTATTTATTCTTCAAATATCCCTCTTAGGGTAAAATGAGAAAATACTATACACACACATACACAAACACACTCACACACATATGAGAGCTGTCCAGAAATTTTCCAGCCATTGTTAATATAATGAGAACATAGTGCATGGCTGGATACTTTCTGGACAGCCAATGCGTGTGTGTTTGTGTGTGTATTTTTTTAAATCTATTATATAAAAGAGGAAATTGAGAGTCAATGGGGTTAAATAACTTGCCCATACTCCCAGAATTAGTAACTGGCAGTATAAGATAGAAACTCAGTTCATCTAACTCATAGTCCAGGTCTTATTTCAAGAATCAGTTCACAGGTTCAGTTAAACTTATCTCTCCCCAGGGTGCTTCATACTTGAGAATTCAGAAAAAGAGATTTTTATCTAGCTAGTTGGTATACAGGAACCAGTGTGGTCCAACCCCCCACTAGCAAGGAATTTGAGATGTTTAGCCTAAGCATGGAAACATTGAGCCCACTTACCAAGGAAAAGGGAAAAAGGAAAGTTACAATTGTAGTTAATTAGCTCTGTTTGGGTCATTTTTCAGAAGGGTGTGCTAAATTTTGCAAGTTAGTTTAATTGCAAGATGTGATGAAGCTAGAGATCAAGATTGATTGTGAGTTTCTTGATATCTACTCTCTTAATAATCACCAGACTGTGGGATGTTTGAAGAAGCCAAAGTAGAATGTAAACATTACGTTTACATGAAGAAGCTTGGCAAATACCTTCTTTCCATAACCAAGCCAACAATCTACATTAAAATAAATAACTTTTTAGAATTGTTCTCCAGTGGACATATCCTGATTGACATGGAAGGCAACTGAATACAAAAATCTTAAAATGATGGGGGAAAAGAGATGAAGAACATTATGGATTTATTCAAGGAAGTGCCTGCACCCATTTTCAAAGTGGATCAAGGAAATTAATATCTTCATACTGCCATTTCCCGCCGTCAAAGTATGGTTCGTACAACACAATCTCTGTGATAGAGTAGAGATGAAACCACACTTCAGAAAAGACTCACAAACTTTGATGAGTCTAAACTGGGCTTAAGCTTTTGCAGTTTCTTTTGATTGGGGCAAGCCTCCAGATGTGCATGCATCATTGAGCCATATGTCATTTTTGTGTGGCTAAGTTTTAAGAGGAGATGCTTTAATATGCCACACTGTCTTCGAATTATACAGGGCCAAAATTGAAGCCTAGGGCTCCTGAAATTTCTGGTTCAAATTGAGATGTTTCTCCATTTGAAACAACCCCCAGAATTCTTGAGAATAAGTCAATGTATGAAATATGAATATTCATACTGACTGATAACATTTTATTCATAGGTACACTAGACTATAACCTTATCATTTATCTGGATACAATTGATAAAATCTGTTTTTAACTCTTTTGAATTAAAACTAGAGAGACACAATCCATAAAAAATTAAAGGGTCCCACAAATAGGAGTTTCTAATCATGTGATTTATAACAGCCACCTCAAATGAGGACACTCATGTCCTACCATGGTTAACAGTTTATAAAACAAATGGTGAGATATACTATTTTAGCCATCTTTTTAGCTTTGTTAAGACTAAGGAAAAAGGGCCATGATGCCATATTTGATTGATTATTCAATCAGCAAATATTTATTAAGCACCTTATGCCAAGAACTGCTCAAGTTGCTGAGGATACAGCAACACAGATAAAACACTTGGCCTCCTGGAGCTTACAATAAACATACCTAAGTCAAATTTCTAGTATATTGGATAGCTGTTACGTGCTAAGGGAAGAAAAGAAAACTGTAAAAAAAAGTTTTGCAATCTTAAATAAGGTCTCCAGGGAAGACTTCACAAAGAGGTCAAAAACAATTCGTTTGGATATCTTAGGAGGAAGAGCATTCTATTCAGAGGGATCAGCAAGTGCAAAGGCCCTGCAGTGGGAGGATACCTGGTACATTGCAGGAACAACAGGGAGATTGGTGTGGCTGGAGAGAAATGGACCATGGTGGGAGGGTGGGGGAGAGGTGGGTAGGAGATGAAGATACATGGTGCCCAGTGGGGTGGGGGAAGAGGAACGGATCTTGCAAGGGCCTTAGGTCATTGTACGGAATTTGACTTTTACTCTCTGTGAGATTAGATCTTTAGTAAAATATTTATATTTATAACAAAATGCAGACATGCATTTGTAATTTCAGAACTTGACCCTGATACAAAACACTTTAAACTCTAGGATAGTTTCCTGAATATATTTTATTGCAGGCATTTAGTTTTCTACAAAATTCTTCTATTAGAATTTGGTTTTGACTTGTAAAATTTGGGTTTTGAATATTTTAAATGCTCCAGGGAAGAAAAATTTTTACAGAAAAGATTGCTGAAATAAATTCCTTTATAAAGGAATTACTTTTAGCGGATTGGCTATAAAAGTTTGGATTTTTCACATTATAATTTTTTTTCAGATATATTCAAAGAAATTTTAAAGGTAATTTAAATATACATGTTGGTAAATTTTTATATTAGATTAATTTACATGTATTGAATTGTTCTAAGCACAGGATTAAGTAATGAAAATCTTATGACCTTAAAATTCTATGTTCCTTTTATTGTCCTTATTAAGTCCTGGAAGTAAGAATTGGACTCAATAATTTCAAAGGCTCTTCCAATTTGTCAATTTCTAGAAGTTATATTAGAAATTTATAGGTGTTTAATCATATTACATAAAAAGCCACAGAATTTGAAGAGGGCCATCTTTATAGCTGAGAAATTAAAGACTAGCATCACTGCTGTTGGGTAGAGATGAAGCCACTTTCAAATGACATTCTCGTGTTAATTACTGTCTTTATCGGGATGAGAACCCAGCTGTCTCAGCATGTAGTTCAGTGTATTTCCAATGAGATCTCTGCTGTTCCTTGATTTCCTCACAACCATACTTGGCATGGATAGGTAGCTAAGGAGAATGCTGTGATGTAACTAGACTCTTCTTGGGAAGTGGCTCTCTTCTTGACCTGCTGCTCCTTGGCACGTGGGTGCCTACCATCATTCTAGTCCTTTTCCCTTCTGTGTCCACCATTACTCTAATCCATTCTAGATAATTTTGGTCTGCATGACAGCATACTGGAAGCATTTTCCTACATTTCTTTTCAGTTATGAACACATTATTTTAGATGAAGCCTGTTTTCTTTCCCGTGTACACGAGAAAGGGGTCATCTGCCTCATTTATACCTCTTCTCAATTTCCCTTTGTGATTTTACAAGGCCCCAGATACTCTTTCCATGTGTTCTGCTGTCCAGCTGCCCGTCTTTTGAAAAATAGAGAAGTTAGGTATCATGCCTTGCGTCTAATGGGGATAGTAATAGAAGATCAGGAGGTCAGAGTTAATACCAGCACTATTTTTTTTTTTTCTAGTCTTCAGAGTTCTGGCCTTCTTCAACAGACAGAAGGTAAATCTGGTCTGGTTCCAGCTGCAGAAAGCCAGAAGATTTATTAGACGTGTGCAATAATTTTTATGCTATTAAAATTGGCAGGAAGGACTTTGCTATTACAAGCATTTTGAATATTAGATCTCGTCTTTTATATATTGCCACTTGCTAAACAACATGTGGAATAAATCCTAGGTGGCCCAAGAGATTCTTGGAACTTGCAAGTTCCATTAATTTAAAAAGAGCTAAGTGCTCCCTAAAAATGACTTTCTATAAAGCTTTCCAGTTGTGCATTGTCTTGGAAAAAAAGCATCTTTTGAAACTCAGCTTCTCTTCTTGCCTCTCCTCCTCCTGTATTTTGTTTCTGAAAATGAAAGTTAAGTGCTTTAAATGCTTGAAAGTTTCCTTACAAGGTTAGGGACTGAACTGCAACTGATAATGAACCAGAACCCCTGGTCACTTGACCAGGCGGACTCCCTTGTGGCAATCGTTTAATACATATTCTGTGTTGAGACCCATGGACATGTGAAACTCTTTGAGTAACTTTTCAGTGGCTGGACCATGAATTTAAGTCAGCTATGAGGTGACCCTGGGATCTAAGTCATCAATTTTCCAATACAACAGGCCCTATTTAGACAGTACTTAAAGTTATGGACCTTTGTAGTTAAAAAGGAGCTCCTCTCATTGGCAGACCAAGTACCAGGTTGGTGCACTGCTCTAAGGCATCTGCCATAGAGGTACTCACTTCATCCAGCAGCGACCCATTGCATATCAGTTTGGTTTCCTCTGTAGGTAGACATTTACCACATCGAATATATCAAACTTTTCAGTGTCTCTTGCTTCTGCTCCATTCTTTCCAACCTGTTCCCACACTGATCTAGATCAGACTTTTATTTCTTTCAGCCAGACTATTAAAATAGCTTTTTTAAAAATTAATTAATTTATTTTTTCCCAAATTCTGTGGGTACAAATATTGTTAGGGTTAAATATCTTGCCCCTGCCCTCCTCCCCACCCCACTCTGCCAGAGCTTCAAACATGTCCAGTCTTCAAGGATGTAATGAGCATTGTAGGGGGGAAAGTATTACCTCTATCCCTTTTTAGGGAAAGGCAAAGAAACACACTGTAACCAAAATGTCTAAAAAAAAAAATTTGTTCATGGGAGGTGAACAGGTGGAAGGGGGGAGAAGGGGAAGGGTACGCACTTTCATGGTGGGTGCAGGGCGCACCACTTAAAATAGCTTTTTAACTGTTTTCCTTGTTATTTCTCCCCTGTTTCTAATTCACTTTACTAATTAATGTCAAATTGATCTTTCAAAACTCAAATCTATTCTTTCACTCCTCCACTCAATAATTTTCAGTGACTCCTAATTGCTTAATAAGGCTTTAATAAAAATTTCTTATGCAGGCCTTCAGGGAAGAAGTGAAGTTTACTAGACATCTCCTGAGCATTGGCATCAAAAAGATTTGAATTCAAATCCCAGCTCAACCTATTTCTGGCTGGGTAATTTGGGGAAAGTTATTGCATGTCTCTGAAACCCAGATTCTTCATCTATGATATGGAGGTGATGATAACTATTAATACTTCATAGTATTTTGGGGAGGATTAAACGTGATACTAGGTACTGACTGATAGGTATTCAAAAAACAGATGTCTGTGTCCTAAATCTTCTATACTGAGTCTATAAACTTATTCTCCAGTACTTTTTAAATAGGAATCATGTGTGTGTTCGTATTTACCATGTTTGATTACAGGGTCCTTAAAAATAGAGTTGATGTCTTTGTAGAATTCGTAGTGCTTTGTACATTTAAATGTTCAATAAATATCTGTTAAATTTGGGATTCTTAGATGGGTTTCACTACCAAAACCAGATATTTCTCTTTGATAAAATTTAAATTGCATTTCTGAGACAGAGTGATCTCTTCGGGTCTGGGCAGAATGAATCTATTTTCCTTGTATCAGATCCTTAAGCCAGTTGTCAATGTTCTAGATAGATACTGAGTTCTCCATTCCCTGTTTGGTACTTTGCCCCAGATGCTTACAGCTTGAGTTGAATATAAAGATTAGACTTCCTTTGATGTTGCTTCAAGTTTTCCTTTAATGGTCAGCAAGATAGAAATGAGTGAAAGTTTTCTTTTGCTTAGTTCAATAGTGAGCAAAGGCCAAGACTTCTTTGAGCAGGTCAGTCTACCACTTCTACAAGCATGAGCTAGGAGAAAAGTCACTGGTAGATGTATCCATGAGGGTTTATTTGATCAAATGTTTGCTACTCCTTTTAAAAAGAAAAAAAAAAAAAAAACTTTGTAAAGAGTACATGCAATAACAAAACAGTAGAAGTCATGTTCAAAACTCCATATAAGAGTCCCTGGCATATCTATTATCCCCCTTGAGTTAATTATGACAGTTTCACATACATGATCGCATTTTATCCTCCACAGAATTCTATGAGGTAGGAAGGGCATGTGATATACACACTCTCTGGCACTGCGAAATATCTCTTCTACTCTCCACTCCTTGCCTTTTTAACTTTGGAAGAGTGGAGTTCCATTAAGGGTTCTCTGTAAGTAAGTGATAGAGGTGAATCAGACCCAGTATTTCTGCTCCTGTGATACTTTCCAGCGCAGTGGAGGTGGAGGGAACTTGAAGCATGATCATAATATCACCCTGACCCTAGATATCCAGTGACTGAGCCATAAGAAGGGAGGTTGAGATGGACTGACTTGTGGATCACCTACCCTATATGACATTATTGGCATAGCCATTTGATTCAGATGTTCTAAAGCAGTTTCCAACTGGAAGCTGCCAAAATGAAAATATCTCTTGCGAGGTTAAGCTTCTTCCTTTGGGTAGATGACAAAATAGGAGGGCAATTCTAGTGCTGTCTCCAGGATAATTTGCTCAAGAGTGACACCAAGCAGAGTATATGCTTAAGACATTGGAAAGAACTGAGTCTAATGGCTAGCAGAAAGGCTAAGTATAAGAGCCTGGGAGTAGGAGATGGCAGATCTTACCCGTGCCCTTCTTTTATCTGTAAAATAGGATAAGAGAATACTTTGCACTCACTTCAGAGGGATGTGAGAATTATCCTGGAAAAGCCAATTTGGGCAAGCATACTTTCTCAACTATAAGGTTCCTTGTAAAAATAGAAAGTTTTTGACCTCTCTGAGCCTCTGTAGTTGTCCGGGTGGTATCTCACAGAGAGTGTGAAATTGAAAGAACATATGTGAGGATTCATTTGCATGTTCGGTGAAACCCAGGGTTATTTTGGTTGGTTGTTTGCTTACACCTCCCCTTCATTTTCAGGAACATAAAATAAAATGTCCTTGTAAACCACTCTAAGGGTGTGATCCATTCCTCAGCCCCCTCAATTGCCTGTGGGAGGCTGAATTATGTCTTCACACCTAGCTGTCACTCACTGTGGGAAGCAAAAGGGTATCAAATATCAAGAAGATACTTTTCTGACACTACTTTTAAGTGGAGTATCCCCCCACCAAAATCAGAGAAAAGATGATAGACCATAGGAAAGGTTCTGCCATGTATATCTCGGATTTATTCTTATTTCTGTGAACCATTGCTTGCTTCCCATTCATTCAACACATCCATATGTGCCTGCAAATGTGTCCAGCATTGCTCTAAGATGTTCACAAATATTAACCCATGTATTCCTCACTTCCACCCAGTGGTCATAATATGATGCTTGTTTTACACATAAAGAAATTGAGGTATCGAGCTTAATGTTTCAGCTACTAAGGAGAGGAGCCAGGATGCCAATTCACATACCATGGCTTATACATAAAAACTTACTGAGTTTATTTGAAATGAAAACCATGTTCGCCGCCTCCTTGCTTCCTATATCAATTTTTAAATACCCTGTCTGAGTTTCTGTTCTAAATTTTTAGACACTATTCTACTTTATTTCCCACTTACTGTTTGATTTTTACTGATGTATTCCTTTCTTCCTAATGGTTCTAGTCTCTTTGTTTTCTGATGACTATTCCATACCTTGCCCCACATCCTTGCTTTTTATTAGATTATTTTTCCTAGCTTGGAATGCTCTCCTAACTTTTTCTAGTTAAAACTTACTCAGCTTAAGTTCCATTTCAAGTTTCATCCATGAAAATTTTACTCATAACTCCAGAACTCATTTCAGTCTGTTTTAAATTTTATTAGCACTTCTCCCTATCTATGCAATGGATAACACATTTTTGTTTTTAACATGTGAACGTTGCCTCCTCATTTAGGTTGCAATACACCATGACATGCACTTCATTTTTAATTTCCTGCTTTTCCTAGCAAAGTGCTAAGAATATCCTAAATGTTCAGTAAATAACTAATTGAACTTTATAATTATCTGAATGTTCCTGGCAGAAGCATTTGCTAACCTCATTCATTAAGCTCATCATCTCAATTTGGTTTGTTGTTTGTTTGATGGCAAAAGAATTTCATCTCTGTGGCCACTCCAATGGATTGGGCCTGGCGGCCTAGAGGGTTGTGTTGAAATGGTTTCAAAGCCATTGTACCTTGCACTTCTCTAATCAATCACAGAATTCTTTCCTGCTGTCAGGGGTGTGGTATGGGAAAGTGCAGGCAAGCCAACTATGAATTTGCTGACCCTAGTTTGGTAAGAGGTAGAGAAAATACTCTGCTTATGCTGGAAGGGGGTTGGATTTCAGCCTAAGGTTACTTTAATATACATTGTTGGTAAGTAGTACAAAGATTAGAGCAACTCAAATTGTTAATGATCAATTATTTATTGGGCTGATACCAGGAAGAAGCATTCCATTTTTTATTTGCTTATTTGGTTTTAGGTCATACATGCCACAAAATCTGTTTCTTACACAACCTCTATGAGGATTACCTCTTATAGCTCAGTAACAACTCTAAAAGATTATATATATATGCGTGTGTGTGTGTGTGTGTATGTATGTGTGTGTGTGTATATATATATGTGTGTTCGTTTTATTTCAGCATATTATGGGGGTACAAATGTTTAGGTTATGTATATTGCTTTTGCCCCACCCAAGTCAGAGCTTCAAGCTTGTCCATCCCCTGACAGTGTGCACCGCACCCATTAGGTGTGAATATACCCATCCCCTTCTTCCCACTCCCATCTGCCCAACACCCAATGAATGTTATTACTATATGTGCACTTAGTTGTTGATCAGTTAAAACCAATTTGATGGTGAGTACATGTGGTGCTTGTTTTTTACATTCTTGGTATACTTCACTTAGTAGAATGGGCTCCAGCTTTATGGTACCCAGTACTTTCATTCCTAGAGATCCGCCCTTATTTCAGAGCCACATTCAACACACATATGTTATACAAACAAAAACTGTGAACATGCAATTACCTTTTATGTTGCCCTAAATTTGAGGCCTATAGAAAACAAAGGAATCCAATTGCAAAGGAAAACAAAAGCTTGAAGGCACTTACTATTCCAATTGTGTGTTGAGGCAAATGCTGCCCAAATTATATGTAACTAAGCTTTATTCCTTGAAAGGACATTTGTCCACAATTTAGAGCAGAATTTGGACTATTGTGCAACAATGGGAATTTTTCACTTGAGAAAACTGTAGATGGGTTAATAAGTGGAAAACTATTTTATTATAAAAATCTGGTGTTTTTATCAGCCAGAATTTGTATTTTTGACATTTATTGCTTGCGTGTTTGCCTTTGCTGATTTGAGTTTAAAACTCAATAAAAAACAAAACAAGAACATTTAGGAGTGGGTTTGGGAATGTCTAATAAGCATTCCTCCTTTTCTTCTTCTGGCTTCCTGGTTCTTATTCAGAGGTCACAAAAATATTATCCAGCCAGAGCAAAAGGAACTAATCAGCCAATTATTTCTTGGGAGTTGGGTAATTCTTTGTTCATGGAGGGTAGAAAGTCTTTGTACCTCCAATGGAGTTTTCTGCTAAAACCATGATATTAGAATAGAATCACTGTATCCTGGCTTAAAGTCTACATTGGACACCTGGTTTAACAGGTGAGCATGGGTTTGTAGCATAGTTATTAGTGAGATGGCAGAGGGTTACAAGATGAAGCAAGTGCAACCTGAGTTGGCATAGCCATATAGAGGAATGTTTCCATTTGATTCTCAGATAAGAGCACAATTCCACATCCCTAGAGTTTAGAGTTGTGCCTTTCTCATGGTAAGTGCTCCCATAATGTCTATGAAATGAACGAATAAATAAATATATACTCCCATTATGACAGTCTCAATCCAGGTAGATCTTTTATGAGCACTACAATTATGACCTACTGGGTAGTTGGCTCACCTAAATTGAAGAGTTTCCGTTTTTACAATCCTTGAATATTAGGACTTTGGAAATGAATACTTATATAGATGAATTAAAGAAATCTTATACACACTAGATTTTTAAAATATGGGATTTGATGAAAACTCCCATGTAACTAATAGCATTTAGAATTACAAGAGTGTGTTTTCTAATATAATCACTAATCCTTTTTCACTAAGGAAGTGTTGAACTCTCTAGGAACAGATTTTCAATACCAATCTGGCTACCTTTGTTCCATACAGACTCTCTGTCTATATTTTGAATCTTTTCTTGTTGGGGTCATATCTCTAGATATTGGTATAGAAATACCTTAGATAATTCTAATTTATGTTTCATAAATTAGAACAACGCACAACTTTCTGTCTTGCTCATGATCACTACTGGGTACCCCACATTTATTTCTGTCTCAGTGTATACACACATGCCAGACATTACATTAATTTTCTAAAATGTGTTGCTTTTCTTTTTCTACTAGGAAAAACCCATGATATTTCTATATATTTCTTGCGGCCCTTTCTTTCAGGGCTTTGGGCTCATCTATATTTTCCTACCTCCTGAAACAGGCTAACCTAAGCTCTCTTTAGCATTGCTTCTCAGTACTGCCCTTTCGCTTTGGCATTCTGCCCCTAAGGACAGGACTGAGGAGCCCAGTCCTCTAGAACAGTGGTTCTCAGTGTACTGCTGTTATTTATGAGGTATTAGCAAACTGTAATTGCTAATGGATAGAGTACCAAGAATTGTAAATAATCCACTTTTAAAAATATAAATGAAAAAGTATAAAGCAGAACTGGGTACAAAGAAAAGATCGCATTTCTCATTGGAGATAAAGAAAACAGAATTTGTAGTTCACCAATACAATCCTTATTGGAATTATTTCAAAGTAGTAAAGAGAAGTCAGAATTTAGTCATACAAGCTAAACAGGGAACAATGGTATGTGTTATATTTTAGAGGTTTGGGAAGAGGAAAATACAAATAATCATTCAATGTTTTTCTCCTCCCCCTTTGATTTCAACAATTATTGGCTCTTAGTGTTTACAAACATACTTTTCAGAAGTGATGATGACAATCTTGATATTTTAATAAATATGCATAAATTCTTAAAAATTTTTTTCAAGTTAATTTTTACAGAATCGGATGAATATTAATATATAAAGGTGATGTTTTATTTTTTCTATATAATTGGATATCTACATTTACAAATGTAGAATAATTTAACAACTCTAATTTTATACTATGAACATAATTGTTACAGATAAACTTATATGTAATAATGTAGTTTGCTTTCTATGTCTAAAAACTAATTTCAATTAAAATTTTAATTAAATAAAAAATCTAAATTGGAACAGATGCAAGGATATTTATCTAATAAAATCATTCTCACTCATTTTCTGGAATGTTATTTTGAGTGAGAGAGAAGGAAGTGGAGTTACACCTGAAGTGTACATAGCATAGATATACTCATGGAAGTATGTTATTTTAGTGTGTGCCTCATAAAAAATAAATAAAAGAAAAATCTATGGAGAATCTCTATTCTAAGGTGTCTGACATTTGGTTGCAAAGCTCCAGAGCCAGTGACATCATGAGTGGTGTTTCCTTACTAGCCACTAAGCTACAAAAAGTCTTCATTGTGCAGTGTATATGCAGGGCCCCTCCCTGGTGCTCAGTGCTTACCCTTGGCCTCCAACAATACCTCCTGCCCCTGTCTTGTCTCTCCTAAACATTCTGGGAATGAGTCTTATCTTTTGCTTTGCAAGAGAGAGGAGAGCTTTTCTGTAGACTGAGCCAGGAACATCATAGGTACCATAGATTCCCTCGAAAGTCTGTAATGCTCCCAGGGTTGCCAATCAGAGATTCTTCCATCTCACAGTCTGGGGTGGGTGACAGACCATCCTGTCCAGAGTCCATGGTACCAATTTTCTCTCTCTCGCTCTCTCTGGGTATACATTTGTAGAATTAAAATCCAAATCATCGGCAAATTTATATTTTATTTTAAAATTGCACTATTCAAGAAGGGGGAAAAAAGACATTTTTGTGCTCTCGAACCCCATCATTCCTTTTCTGTGCCATCACTCATGGTTAGACAGGCCTCCTAAAGAGTCTCTCTGGAACCGTGTAGGAGTTTCAATCCCCTGCTAGTAGTGCTAACTCACTTAACATTGCGCTCCAGGTGTTTATGCAGAGCCTAGTCTCCAACAGTGTGGCAGAGAAGAGTGCACTCAGAGATTAAATTTTTAACTTTTCAATTAAAAATAAAAAACTAAACCTTTGAAATGCAGAAGTAAGTGCAAAATAAAGCACATGGCTTCCAAATGAAATGAGCAAGCCTCAAGACCTATCCCTTCTCTCTCCGGGAGAAGACCTGTGATGAATGCCATCCAGCCATGCTGGCTCCTCTGTTAGGTATTCTGTATATATTTTCTAAAATCAGTTTGAAGTGTACTAATTTTCCATGTTTCTTTGCAAGTGCCCCAGAGTAGATTCCCATGTGTGGACTTTGTGTTTAGAAGACAACTCTTCAAAAGCATGGACTTTGCAATGTTGTTCGCTTTTATTCCTCAGAGTCTTGGTCAGTTGCATACTGAGTGTAGGTGGTCAGAAACTGCTCGTTAACCGGTTTAGTATAGGCCTCTGCTGTGCATGCAGTAGAGACTTGATAAGTATTATTGTTTTAAGGCTCATTATTCTTTTACATCTCACATTAAAACTCTACCACATCCTGTGATACTACAACCTCGATGCAAGCATGTGCAACTTCAGACATTCCACCACATAAAGCAGCAAGTAATATGGGGAATCTTGAAAATATGTACTTATTTATGTTTACTTTGTACTTGAGGATAGAAGCCATTGATTATGTGATGTGAAAGAATAATAATAATAGCACAGTGTCAGCTACATGGTAGGATTTCAATAATATCTGATATACTTTTGTTTACTAGATTTATAATTTTACTGTGCCTTCTCTCATATTTATTCTTGTGTGACTATTTGCAAATACCCAGTAAAGCATCTGTTTTTGTTGCCACCTTCTTGGGAGCTAGGACCGATAATAAACAATTCAGTTGTGAGAAGCTTAATTTCAATCACAACTTTTAAAATTGTTTTTTATATGATGGTGATTGGGCTGGATTAGTAACATCGTGAGCAATATTTTCCTTTATTTTTTATTTTCTACTACTTTTATAATAAAAATAATTATGTGATTTATATGACTTCACTTAATAGTTTGCTTATGTTTTCTTCAGTATTTTAATGGATCCATGATGTCATTATTGTGACATATAGTCTATATCTGTATAGTAGGGACCCAAAAGACTGCAATCTAGTCAATACATACAATTAAAACCCTACAGTAAAAAACATTTTTAAAATCTCTCCTGAAAAACCCTCTCTACATAACTTAGGTTTAAAAGCAGTGCTGTTTTGGATGTGGGTGCTGAGTTACGGTGGTTGGATTGCTTTTATAGGACACTTTCTCCCATCCTCATAGACTGTGGAATCTCTGAGACGTTGGGACACTCTGCTGACTTGGCTGGGAGAAAGTTCTTGCCTATTCAGTTTTTTGCCACTGCCTTTGGCAACTGTAAGCCTCCTTCCTCTTTGCCTCCAGGGTTTCTGTATGAGTGTGTCTGGGTTTCTGTTGCACGGAACGTCCCAGAGCGAGACAGACTCTGGGGCAGTCAAACAAAGGCAGGATTTCATTCACCTGGCACGCTGACCCCTTGGATCCTGGCTGGAAACTGGGCCCCAGGGCCGCAGGCTGGGAGCAGTGCCTTACATAAGCCCCAGCTAGCAGCTGCTGCTGCCTAATCTGCGACAAGGAAGCTGTTCTCGCACAGCAGCACACAGATTTCTCCTTGTTGGCCAACATGTTTCTCTATAAGTCCAAAAATAGAACAAACAAACAAAAAAAACCACTGTCTTCTGCAGATGCCATCCTCCATACCCATATACTGATATCTTAGCTCAAATGGGAGAGGAAAATTTACGTGTTATTAGATGAATTAATTATTGGCAAAACTCCCTCAATAACCTTCTGAGACCTTTTCTCTCGCTGTATGGCACAGCTGTGACTTGGTTAAAAGAGCAGTAGGACAGGTTTACTGTGAGTGTCCTCCATCCTAATGTGAGCACAGTCACAAAATTGTCAGGTGACCCTGACCTCCATACCCGGAGCGTGTGAGCCTAGGTGGCATTCACTACTGAGCCTCTCTCCCTGTACTCAAGAAAAAGAAAAAGGGGCTCTCAAACAATTCTTCTGATTACGTACTCATTTGGATCGTGCGACAAAATCCCCTCGTGGGGGACCCAGCACCCTTTAGTCCACCAGCCTCCTGAGCCATTGTCTGTGTAAAGTGCATTTCCCCCAGCAAGGCCTTCTGGGAGGATAGTGCCCATCCATCTCCACTCTTGGGAACAATTTTGTGTCCCAAGGCACAAAGTAGAGGCAAAAAATCATGTCTCACCGCCTGCACAGGGAGCAGGACCACGATCAGTCAAATCTTCTCAGTAGCTTTTCACACCCTGGAGTAAGGTATTCTTTTCTTCTTGGAAACTTCAGACTTTTTGTTTGGATTGTGGTTTTTTCTTTTATTAATTTAGAGATATGAGTTTTTACCAGGGACAGTGATTCAAGACCGATCTTCTTAGCTAGTTCTTAAAAGCTATCTAAGCAAAGTAATAATAGTAATAAAGTAGTATGAGAGGTTTTAAAATTCAGACAAAAGGGTTTACATAAATCAGCTGCTTGCTGCTTTTCATTTTGGCTGTTGCTTGTAGGCTGCCGCAGTTGGCGTATGTAATTTTGACACCTTGAATCCTACCTCTCAGGTGGATAACTTGGTTATTTGGTTTTCCCTCCTGCTGTGGAATAAACCATTCAGTCTGGTTACCATTGGTGCCTACTCTTCAGGCAGATCACTTGGTTTAGACCTGGCATTAGGCCACTGTCTGTCAATGGACTGTTAAGTAAACTTGACCTTTACCTTTAGCTTTTGTTCAGCTTAATTTTTACATTTTGTGTTCCTGATCTGGGGATGGACATTGAAGTCATGGGTGGATGATGCGGTGACTTATTTGCTAAGCAGCAGTTTACTCTTCTTTGGAGGGGAGTTAAGGTTGAAAAGCAAAGCAAAACAAAACAAAAACCACCAAATCGGAAATGCAGAGAGATCACGTGAGCTTTCTATGCTGGTAAAGGGTGAAACAGGGCCCTACCGGAGATGCCCACTCACTGTTCACGTGTCTTCCACATATTAGTGAGTCAGTAGGAAAAGGAGCTTTGCCATGGAGAGAAAACATCCATGGCTTATTTCCTGTTTTCCCAAATGTAAAGTTAGTTTCCAAAGAAAAAATGGTCAGTGACTATGACCATTACTGAGGTGAGTGTATGTGGGAGCAGGGATGAAAATCCTGAGTCAGGGGATGGTATCTTCTTGTACCTAGAGCACATATAGACGTTGAAGAGTGCAATCCACTCCCCAGTCCCTGGATAAGAAACCAGGTAGACCTTTTCAGGCCACTAGAATGAGGTGCAGTCTAAGGTTAGCAGACTATGAAGGAAAATGCTGCAATTGGGCCAAGAATCATGAGCTCAAGGATTAACTTTTGCAGTCATCAAATGCTCTCTGGGGACTCTCACGTTACCCATTTTGAGAGTGGTGGTGACCCAGTGTTTGTGCAGTTCCAGCCCTTGTCATATTTTTCACTGCCTTCATTGTGGCCTTTGGAGTGCTTGACTGTTCTCCTCAGGTTCTGTGCTTTTTGCCTCCCTTACAGCAGTGGGTGTCAGCTAATTTATAAAAAAATAGTAATTACTCTTTAGGATGTGGGGAGTGTGGGTGAAAAGTCACTTCCTCAGGCAAACAGAGAAATGTGGGAGGGGAAGAACTATGGGATTTGGTAGAGGGAAAAAGAAAGAAAATAAGTTTATTCTAGTCCCTTGGGAGCTAAATTTGACAAACTTCTGACTTAATAAGGAAACCCAAGCCTCCAAATAGTGAATATTATGTACATAAAAGAGAATAGTGTCTCAGGAAAAAGTTGCCAAGGCTTCATGAAAACTTTGAACAGTTGTCTGAGACAGTTTGGCTCTTCCATGATTTAATGTTTTTTGTATTTCTTTGTCCTAATGAATTCCACATAAAGAGAAGGATTTTAAAGATCGAAAGAGCTCCTTCTTCCCCCCAGTCTATATAATTGTGACCTAAGACCCCAGAAATGACAACATTGCTGAAGTATGTGAGCGCCTTCACAAGAAATCCAAAAGTATCCAGAGAAATACATAGGAAAGCTCATTTAATCTGTTGCCTCCTCAAATAGCTTGCAGGTAATGAGATCAATCTGATTCTACGTAGAATTAGCAGGACTCAGCATCCTAGAATGTTTGGGCTAATAGATCTGTGACCTGCACATAGCAGAATTTCACAGTGGGAATGAAAGTTGATAAGGGGAGATCACGTGCACCAGGAGCTGTTGGCAGTTTCCTAGCTCTCTTCTGCTCTTTGCTCTCAAACACTGGATTAAAAAAAGAAAGAAAAAATAAATAAAGCTTGGCTAGAATTCAGAGGACATGTGGAACATTTTTTTGTTTGTTTGTTTGTTTGCTTTTTTTTTTTTTTTTTAGCAGTGATCCCAGGGAAGGTGATCCCAAGTAAATCATTAATCTAGTTCAGGTATAAATATACATATTGTCACATTCTGACCATTAATGTACCTTGACCACTTGGAGGATCTCCATGGCCCCTCAGTGCTTGCTGCAATGGCAGTGATCATGACTTGCATAATTCAATCCTACAGTTTGTTATGTGCTTTCTCATACATCACCCTATTTAGAGCCTCATAAACTTTTGAGATAGACACTGAATATTTTATTAGCCTCATTTTTCTAAGATGAGATTGAAGTGTCTGGAAGTTAACTGACCTGCCAGATGTCTTGCAGATGGGAAGTAGCAGAATCAGACCCAGAACCCAGGTTTCTTGGTCACTAGTCCAGTGGCTCCCAGTAGGATCATGGGGAGGAAGTATCAGACTTCTCCAGGTTGGAAATAAAGAGAAAATTCAGCTCAACTTCTTTTAAGAGAAAAGAAGCATTCATTTGTTTATGTAACTAAAGAGTCTCATACTGGTTGGCATAATTGGGTCCAAATCCTTACTATCTTGCCTGCAATGTTTATCTCAGATCTGTAGACATTCTTTTCTTCTCTTTGTGTTTAATTCTCAGGCAAGATCTCCTCCTATAGTATAAAAATGGGCAATAGTAGTTCTCAGACTTATCTTCCAGTTAAGCAATATCACTGAAAACTAGTCCTTTTTTGGCCAATGGTTTCAGCCAAAATCCAGAAATTGAATTTCCATTGGCTTGTTTGGGGTCATGTGCCAGGAAATGTGAGGTCTGACAGGGCAGGCCCAGTTCCTGAGCTCACCCTCCAGGCAGGGGTGGGGGTGGCTTTAACAGCATGAATCCAGAGTGCAGGAGTGGTGGCTTCTCAAAGGAAAGTCAGGATGCTATTATCAGGAAAAGGGAGAACAGATGTTTGGCAGAAAAAAACAACAAATGCCCTCTGTAAGACCCATTTCCAACTCACGTATATGGCCCACACTCTTACTGAGAAAGACAGAACTGGAGTGGCAGGTGGGGGTGTGTACGTACAAACAAGCACCACATGAAGTTCTGATATGCGTCTCTCTTCATTGTATCTTTTATTCTGCCATGAATACATATCCTATTATCATACTGTTTCTCACTTGACACACTTGCCTAGAATACTCCTGTCTTTCTGCCCCTCATGCTTTACTTATCTATTTTTTTATTCATCTTTATTCAATTCAGGAATCACTGCAGTTAGGGTGCTGTTATGGGCTGAATATTTGTTTCTTCCTAAAATTCATATATTGAGGCCCTAACCCATAGTGTGATGGTATAAATATTTGGCAGTGGGGCCTTTAGGAGATAATTAGGGTTAGATGAGGACATCAAGGTAGCCCCTCATGATAGGACTAGTGTTCTTATAAGAAGAGGCAGAGACCAGAGCTCGCTCTCTCTGCCATGTGAGGACACAAAGAGAAGACAGCCATCTACAAGCCAGGAGGAGGGCTCTCACCAGAACCCAGCCACACTGGCACCATGATCTCAGACTCCCAGCTTCCAAAACCGTGAGAAAATAAATATCTGTTGTTTAAGCCACCCAGGCTATGGTACTTTGTTATGGCTTCTGAGCTGACTAATACATGCACTTTGGCTAGAGCCTGCATTCCACAGTCACCCCCTCCAGCTCTTCACTACCCTTGATGGATAGAAACTCTTACCGGAATTTGATTTTACCCAAGCTACCAATGTTAGATTATCACTGCAGATACTGCTACAGGCAACCAAACAACTGTCCCCATTAAAGATGACAGTGATTTGAGTAATTTTGATTCAGAGTTTCTGATGCTATTGAAGTTCTCCACAACTCAATGAGAATTCTGATCCCTAGGTTTCCAGGTGTGACACCATAGTTCAGCTATGCTCTAAGATCAGAATTACGAAGTTGCATTATAGAAAAAGTTGAAAGAACTACACTGTTTCAGCACTTCAGATACTCAGGTGCAGCAAGGTGGAGAAAGATAACTCAGAAACTTCCACTGTTGTTTTCTTAGATTATTGTGTGAATGCTGCTTGTATTTATCACATTTAGGGTAAAACATGGGCATGCCATGAGATATCCATTCCAAAAACAAAGCAATTGCTTCAAGCCCTCCTGAGGCTACTTAATTTCTGCCATGCTCTACTTCCACAAAAGCCACCAGTGAGCCTCTTCATCACTTTTTGTGGTATTGACTCATGACTTTAAAGTATTTGGATGTGCTCAGGAATGAAAAGCAGTGACTGAATTCTGAGTCTGTTGAAGTACTTTACAATGAACACAGACCATTATTTCTTACCACTGACTCATCTTTTGGAACAAATACTTAGTTGATGTGTGTTGGTAAAAATACTACACGAGAAGACTTAGTTCTTATGGACAATGCAATCTAGTGTTGAAGAATAATGTATTAGCACAAATTTAGAACCCATATTTTCCCCATACTTCTACATTTCTGGAATATGATGTATAGTGGTCCCCTCTTATCTGGAGGGGATATATTCTAAGACACCCCAGTAGATGCCTGAAACTGTAAATAGTACTGAACTCTAGTTATGCCAAACTATGTTTTTTCCTACATATATATACCTATGATAAAGCTTAATTTGTAAATTTGGCATAGTAAGAAATTGACGACAATAACTAATAATAAAATAGAGCAATTAAAACAATATACTGTAATAGAAGTTATGTGAATGTGGGCTTTCTCTCTTTCAAAATACCTTACTATACTGTACTCACTGAATTTTAGAGTGTGCTTGACCAAGGGCAACTGAAACCAGAGAAAACCAAACCATGGATCGGTGGGACTACTGTACTTTAAAATCTTTATCATTAGAAATAGGAACAGTCACTTGCCCCACCCCCTAAAAAAATAAAAAACTTTCAATTTTATCAATGATACGCTTTTATAATTGATGGAAAATTAGAATGAACAGAGGTCTGACATTAAGATAGAGAGCCCTAATCACTTACACCGACAGCATTTAAACAGGCAGCCGTCTCAGCCTCTGATGATGGGATGACTGTGAGGAGCCATAGATCTGCATAATGTCTTTCCTTGGGTGAAACATTTGTCCAAATTAATTTCTGGAATTATTTCTTATAGTGAAGGAGATCTATAAATGTGTGTAGGAAAGGTCAGGGTGATAAGATGTGTCTTTCACACATACCATTGTTAAGAACTCAGTTGATTTGGCAGGATCATTTCAGAGGAAGAACTTAAGTATACTAGACTGCTTCCCAAAATGGCTTCATGTGCTCAAAAGTTCACCTCTGAGTCAGCTACAAGAATGATAGGTCTTTGCAGGGGGTAGGCAACATGCAGGCTGCCACTTACTACTATTTAGGTTACTAAGTATGAAATGCCTGATTTCCTTAAGTACTAAGTTTGACAGTTGATATCTCTGATATTTCACTTTGATACTTCTTGGTTTTATTTTTTTTAATTGTGAAGGTACATCCTCATTCTATCAAATGCACATTTTGGCTTGTGATTATCTTTCAAAATTTTTTGGAGCCATTTTTGTGAAACCATGGATAAGTAAAAAAAAATTGTGTTATATTTGAATATGAGTTCCATCGTGGAACCAATGCAACACAGACAGCTCGAAATATCAATGGACGGTTTGGGAAGGATGTGGCTAATGAATGCACAGTACATTGATGGTTTGAGAAGTTCCATTCTGGTGATTTTATCTTGAAAACGAGCCATGTGGGAGACCTGAGACCAAGGTGGATAACGATGAGCTAAAAATTATAGTGGAAGAGAATCCATTTCAACATAAGCATGAATTAGCAGTGAGGTTTGATATTACTATTCCAAATATTGGACCATTTTAAACAAATGACAAGGTAAAGAAGCTAGACAGATGGGTTCCACATGAATTAAACAAGCATCAACAGATAGTCTTAAAGATTGCCTTTTTTGCTGTCATGACATAAAGGCGAACCATTTCTATACTATATTGTTACGTATGATGAAAAACGGATTTTTATTGACAAACATTCAGCACAATGGTCGGATATAGATAGAGTGCTAAAACACAGTCCAAAATTGAATTTTCATCAGACAAAGCTAATGGTGTCTGTTTGGTGGTCCAGCGCTGGTATTATCCACCACAGCTTCATGAAACCTGGTAATTTGATTACAGCTGATGTCTACTGCAACCAGTTGGACAAAATGATGAGGATGCTTGCGATTAAGCAGCCGAGATTGGTCAATCGAGATAGGCCAATCCTCTTGCAAGATGACATGTTGCAAAAGATAACACAGAATCTGGACATGGAAACTCTCTGTCATCCACTGTATTCACGAGACCTTGCACCAACTCACTGCTTCCAGGCTTTGGACCACTTAATGCAAGGAAAAATATTCAATTCTCAACAAGCTGTGGAAAACACCTTTCCCAATATCAGCACCACTTGCTCTCCAGGCTTCTTTGCTGCTGGCATAAACAAGCTACTGTTAAGATGGCAGAACTGTGTTGATATGTTAACTGCATACTTTGATTAATTGCACTGCTTCTTTGAGACATAATAAACTACATTTTTTATTTGAAATCGGACATTTCATAGTTAATGATCTATTGTTCATGACAATGATTTCATACTCACCTCAAAGATAAAGAATTTATGCACATGCTTCTTAAATGTCACCACTCTTTCATTACCCATCATATCATTGTCAAATAAGTGTTTATTCTGAAAGAAGGGACAGCAAACCAGGGATGACTCGAAGCAGGTTGTAGGAAGAAACAAACCAAAACACTGGCCAAATTTCTCATTAAATGTGTTACTCAACAGCATTCAAATAATATTTAATGATTATGGGTCTATCATCTTTGTTTATAAACATCAAAAATGATTCAGAAAGAAGAATGACGAGAGATTAGTTATTAAAGTTTGGCTGATATTTGGAGAATAAACTGCGTAGGTACAGAATTAATCCCAGCTGGTCTGTTGCAACGGTGTGCTTAATTCAGGGGTGCCTAGAGCCATAGTTATGACTCTTGACCAAACCTGAATACAAGGTACTACCTGGTGATTAAGATAGTCTTGTTCCAGCATTTGAGAGAGGTTGGAGGCAACGTGTTCACGGAGAGTGTTCAGTCTCATGGTTCATACCTGGTTTCTATTAGATACTTTTGGTTTCTGCTACCGAGTCTCATCAAGCAGACTGTTTTGGATACGTGATGAAAGGAATATAAAAGACCCCTCCCTGGGTAAGACTGACTTGCATAATCCTTACAACAGAGTTTTCATGTAAATAGGAATGTCTTTATTTTATCAGCACTGGCATAGATTAGCCAGGATTTGAACCAAAGTCTTTTTCTAAGATGAGGACCCTCTATACTTTTACAATCTTCTGCCACATTAACTTGTCTTTTCAAATTTGGTGGGGGACTGAAAGCAAAACAAGAACATATTTCAAAAACAGTTCAATCTGTATCTGTTAATTTTTGCAGAGATCAATTGCAAAATAATGGTTGCCCTCCAGAAGGTCTGCTAATGAAGACCTCCCTCTCCTTTGCTTGCCTATTGCCTCCTACAGATCACAGCCCTGCCATTCAAGCATTGTCTTTAAGAAACAGAACCCTGCATCAAGAGAGAAATATTCATCTCTTCATAACTCTTTCCTCAACATAGATGGAAAAATAGGCAAATGATACTATGGAAAGAGGCTAACAGTACAACACGAGATAATATTTCATTGTATTCTTAACACTATTTCACTGGCTAAACAAAATAAACGTATGCCAAGATTCTCTATAGCATTTGTGCTAAGAGCCCCATAATATAATCATACATTAGATTTTTCTTGTCAGTTCAGATAAACTAAGCTTAGTAATTATGGATTGGACATTCACTGGGGGTTGGCATACTCTGGGCAGAACCATTCTCAAGCATATTATGACATGAGAAAAGTTTAATCATATTAAACTTGTGCTTCTACTTTCTATACATTCTACTTTCCTTATTTTGAAGTGCCTAATTTTTCTCTCATATGAACTATGCTTCCAAAAGGATTTGACAGGCCATATATGCAGCCTTAGAAGCAATGGCCATAATTTGCTGGATATACAGTAGTTCCCCTTATCTTGATGTTCACTTTCTGTGGTTTCAGTTACCTGCAGTCAACTACGGTCCAAAAATATTACATGGGAAGTTCAGAAACAAACAATTCCTAAGTTCTAAATTATATGCCATCTGAGTAGTGTGATAAAATCTCACATTGTCCTGCCCCCTCTCACCCAGAATGTGAATCATTTCTTTGTCCAGCATATCCACACTGAAGAAGCTACCAGCACATCAGTCACTTAGTAGCTGTCTTGGCCATCAGATAGAAAACACAGTATATGTAGGGTTTGGTACTACCCATGGTTTCAGGTGTCCACTGGGGGTCTTGAAATTTATCCTATGACCAGGGGAGGACTGCTGTGTTCTGCTTGCCCTTACAGATTCTCTTTTCACCCTTCTTTATCTTTTACTCTGCCCCAGACAATGACCTATGTAAATTATATGAAAGACATCTCTCACCCTCTGCCTTTTGGTTTGGTTTGGCCAAGAGAGGCCCCTGGCAGGAGATGAGAGGAAGGGAGAAAAATGAAGCCAAGGTTAAATCCCCTCTCTGGTTCCCAGTGGGGTGCCCCAGGCTTACTGCCTCATTCCAGTGAAAGTCACAACTTCTCCCAAGGTGGACTTTTTCATATAACTTTTACCTTCTAGGTTCTGATAATTGCTCTCTCTCCTCTATCCTTTGGAGTAGTAGTAGTCTTGGCATACTGCATTGTTTCTTGTGCATTTTTTTCTTCATGCCCCTTATCAATAATCCTTTTACTAAAACCTCATGAGATTTTTCAGATTTTCTTGTGCCGTGTTTTCTTCTGAGACCCTATATGATACAACTGATGGTGTCATCCACAATTTAAAGGAACAATGCATGAAAGCCCCCAAAGCCAAACTTTGTTTATAGAATTTCAATATTGGAGAGACAGAAGGAATTCTAGGTTATATCAATGATCTATTATCACAAAATTTCCTTAGTATGCAATAATAAATCATTTATTTCATGAGTCTGCAGAGCTCTGTTGATCTTGTCTGAGCACTCTTACTGTCTGAAAGACTGGGTAGATGCCTGGTCTGTGCAGGCCTTGTCTAAGACAGCTAGGCTACCTACCTCTGATACAAAAGTCTTTTATCTTCTAGCAAATGAATTGGGAATTGTGAAAATAATTAATTCCAAATCTAGGCAGGTGGAACTTTAAAGGAATGTGGTGATGGGGCCTGAATCACATGATAGGCAGCCATAACCTAGGCAGCTATAACTTTTGTGTCTCTGATTCTAGATTAGTCTTCTTCCTTACTGACATTGGATTACAAAATATTGTAAATGACTAAAAGGCCCAGGGAAGATTGGTAAGATGAAAACAGACAAAGGGAATCTTCTCTCCACCTTGCTCATGTTCTTGTCTGAGGACTCTGCTCTGAAGAGGAGAGAGTTTGGAGAGATGATGAAACCATGCAGGAGCCCTGTGCTGCATACCATTTCTTGGAATAAACTTGCCTATCAGATTAAGACCCAACATTTGGAACCTGCATTCTGTCTGTAAGTTTTTGAGTGCAGCAGATCCACTGACGAATCCAGTGCACCAGGAGTAGACGATACAGTGGCATGTATGTCTATCTGGGAGACCACCCCCTCAACTTCCCAAGGGTCTCCAAGTGACTTTGAGAAGGTATTTATATATTCTGAGGCCATGAACAAAATGTAGATATTAGGTGGGAGGGAAAGCCAATATGCCAATCAGAGGACCACAATGCAGAGTAGGGCTCTCGATCAACCACAGAGTGGAAAAGGATGGGACTGCATCCTTATTGGAATTTAGATGCCAGAAATATATGTAGGAGTCAATGGAGAAGTGACAGATGGACCAGTTGCCATCTGCCAAACACGCACTGGGCATCATCTAGGCTGGGAATCAGACAGGATGAGGACTTTAGTTACAGATGCCAGCATGCACCTGAGGCCAAAAACTGTGCTGCTTACTCTGCAGTAACATAAAGGGAATTGCTGAACCACTTAGAGGCTTAGAATCATGACCAAGAGGAGGGGGAATCAGGGAACATGTTAAAGGGACTGAGGAGGGAGAGAATCTCATATTATATCAAGCTTTAAACTGAGAATAACTAAGAAATGACTGAACTAGGACCGGAAAAAATCCAGAAGGGATTGGGTTTACTTTGAAATTTTAAGATTTAGTACAGAGTGAAAATGGTAGTTCAAAGTTGTTTGCTTTCATTACAGAAAAGGAAAATAAATCTAGCATTTGATACACCTGAATTTTGTGGGTGATTGCAACAATAATGAGTATGCCCATTAGAGACAGAAAAGTAGGTAGCATCAAATTTTAAACAGGCTTCACTCACAAGAAGTAGTTTGAACTTTGGTGTGACTTATAGACTAAATATTTCCGAGCAGAAGAGTAACATGCTATATTTTATAAATATTATAATATTTATAAATTTGTAATATTATATATTTATATAGAATATATTATATATTTATAATATATATTTATATTATATATTAAAATATATTAAATATATTTATATTGCATTTATATTATATAATACATAATATATTATATAATATATGTAACATATATATTAAATATTTATATTTAATATTAATATATTAAATATATATTTATAAATTTATAATATTATAAAGAGTAACATGCTGTATTTTAGCTATATTTTATAAATATTCTCTGGTAACAATATAGGCTATGGATTAAGGGAGAGAAACTTTAACAGTACATCACATAGGAGGCTTTTTAGAAATCCAAGCAAGAGGTGATGAAGGCTTCAGTCAGAACCTTGGCAATGAGGAATGAAGATGGAACAGTAGGGTGTAAGATATTTTCCAAGAGTAAAGATGATAAACATCAGCTTGAATCTTCCAAGGCATGAGAAAAGTTTAAAGAGTGTGTCATGATCAGAGGAGGATTTAGGAGCAGAAACATTCCATTCAGTTCTGCGCGTGGATTTGAGGTGTCTGTCTAATACTGAGGTGAAGAACTGTGGTGGAAAGTTATAAGTGTAAGTCAGGAACTCAGGGGAATTTAAAGGCTGAAGATGAAAATATGGTAGCTGATGATTTTCTGCATAACAAGAATTCTCTCAAGGATAGTTTTTGGAGGAAGAAAACACAGAAAATCTAGTCATCTCTCTGTCCTATTGCATTGTCTGAGTAGGTGGTAATTTGTAGCCCTGGGGAAGTCCCTGCCCCTAATATGCCAGTGTGATGCCTAGAGTCTCAGGCTAGAGATGTATTTCTTTGTTTCAAAGTTGCCTTATCACATGGTCCCCTTTTTAATGCAATTATTCTGTAAGTGATACACCACTGCAGTCCCTCATACTCATATCTTGCTGAAAATAATTTGGGAAGAGGGAAAATAGGAAGATACTGGAGAGTGGCAGAAGAGACAGGGATGGGCAGATATAATTACACCTCTACATCATATTTTGGTTGAGCTTGCATTGTGAATAAAACTTGCAAACTACCCCTCAAAGTCAAAGATACCTTCATGGAAATACAAAATGTCTGAAATTTCGGTAAGTATTTCAAACTTGTATATTTTCATCCTCTGATGTGGGTCTTTTTTCCCAGTGTAATCTCAGCTATAGCTCTGGCCCCTTTGTTTCTGAAACACCCTCTTGGAGGCATGTCCTAGTGTATAGTGTATGTACCACATTTTGGGGGGTAGAGTTGGACTCGGGTCGTGTTCCCCAAGAGGCTCATTGTTAGACTCTTCCATAAAGTTGAAGAGCATTTGGTTATAACACTTGGTGTGGTAGAGGATTTGCTCAATGGGCCTGAGGGGAATGATGTTTTGCAGGGGTCGAAAAGCTGTAATCTCTAAATTATTTCAGGATTTTATAACTGAGACACTGAGAAGTTAAGTACTTTTCCTAGAGGTCCAACAAACTCTGCTTAAAAATTCCAGCTTATCCTGCTTCTCCCAGCTATGAGAACTTGTGTCTGTCTGTGCCTCAGTGTCTAAATATGTAAAATGAGGATAATGTCAATTTTATAAGGTGGTTCAGGTATTAAGTAGCATAAAACATCAGATTAGCAATGTGTTTATCACTTTACATGCAAGAGCTCATTGAATGGTGGCTGTATAATGCTTACAGTGACTAATCTAGAATAATGAGTTTCTCTCACTCTCATTCCTATACTGAGTTGCCTGAAACATACCTCTTTTCAATATAGAAGGACAGGATTCAAGGCACTACATGTGAAAAAGGAGAGGCTGTCACATGAATTTAAAACATTGGATGAAAAGTGAGACTAGATTGGGCACTAAAACCATTACTATGCCCAGGCTGAATAATTATGTATCTTCATATCATTCCTTTTTACTGCTCAGCAAGTTGCACATATGACAGAACCCCACAATGAGTGGGAAAGGACAAATCATCATGAATAGGTTTTCCCTGAAAATTGCCAGATTACACACCATGCTCAGAGGGGTGATGAATTCAGGCAGTAGCTGCAATTTCAAATGCAAAATGACTTATTCCACTTTCTCACTGAGTTTTCTGATTTTGGGGGGCAGCATCCCCAGTGGAGTATTGACATACTCTGTGACTTCACAGCATTATATGAAACGTATTGTTACATCCCATCAATGAAATAATATTCTCCGATGGTGCTTTTGGAAGGATTCTGTTAACCAAAATCACAAAAACGGATGTTGCCACTTTCCCTTGGCATATAAGAAAAACATGGATATTTTGATGTGTCCAGTTATATGCAAATCCGGCATAGCTAAGGAAAAGATCAGTTTTCAAAGTACTATTGCATTGAGTAAAGGAGGTATGATTTTAAAGATAGTAATAAACTCTGTTTGCAAATATAGCTTGTTGAAGCAGGTCACATCTAGGGGGATGTGTATCTGTGTCAGCATGTGCATTTAAGTATATGTATCCTTTACAAGCATTTTTCCTACCACTTAATATTGAAAAAAATTCGACAGATTATAAAAACAACTCCCACGCATTAGTACTATGTCTTTAAACATTTTCTATTAGATTCCCAGTTGTTCATAAATGAGCATCTAGAAAACAATCTCTGATAACAACAAACAAACACATTTGCATGTTTTATAAAACAGCACTTGCCCATGGGCACTCGAAGCTACACCTTTGCTGTACCTCTAATTTCTGGAATCTCAAGCTATCAACATCTCCTTTGAAGAATAACTTACTGAGGCTGTCTCTTTTATGAAAATTTCATATTCATAAAGTGACAGTTCTTTCTTGGCAGCCTGTACCCCTCACTCAGCTAAACTGGAAGTCATTTTTCTGAAGAGAGCCTCACTATTGGAATGAGCTGAACAAGAGCTCACATCAAATATAAAAAGCTTTTGGAAGAGACTGGGGATTGGCTCTGGGGTGGATATAATTCAAATGCAAATGTATTTCATCAGTGGTTTGCCTTGGATGCCAAATTTTGGGGCAAGAGGAGGACCGACTACTGATCATTTGCTCTTTTCTATCAATGAACAGAATGACAACAATAGAACCAATATTTTTTATTCAAAACAATATCATAAGAGGCTTGAAGAAAGCATTGCGATGACCAATCCATCATTACAGAAGGACAGTACCACCAATGCCACCTTTAGTATTTCACATGGACTTGGACTTCTAAAAAGAAGAAAAAAAAATGTTGACTATATTTATACTTAACAGAAATTAAAATATATAAGAAAGGATAAAATAACTCTATTTTGTCCTGCATCTAAAAACATTACTATTAAAATTTGGGGTATATTTTCTTCTAGTTTTTTTGTTTGTTTTTCTTTTACCATTATTTACAAAATTGTGGTTTAGTAACTTGTTGGGTTATTTTTACTTAACATTAGAAAAATCTCTTCTTAAACATATCTTTTAGAGTTTGCTTAATACTCCATAATGTAGCTATTCAATAATTTATTTTACTTCAGGGAAATGCTAGACATTGAGGTACTTAAAATAATTTTTAGGATTATTTCCTTATAACAGATCGCCTAGAGGTAGAATTAACAGCTGAAAAGTTAGGAGTGTTTATTAAAGCTTTTGATTAAGATTGCAAAATGACTTTGCTCCCCATTGTAGTATATCCAAGGGCCTGTATTTACAAAATTTGACAGTGTTTCTCAGTTCCTTCTAATTCCAATGGTCCAGGCGACTGTCCTCCTTCCCATTCACTTGGCTGCATTGCCCCTCACAACCCCCCACCACCCAGAGAAAGTTTGGCGATGTCTGGAGCCATTTTGGTTTTCATGTCTAGAGAGGTGGGTAGGAGCTTGGGATGCTTGCTAAATACTCTACATTACACAGGACAGCCCCCCCCTAAAATAATTATCTGACCCAAAATTTCATAATTCCTTTCTTCATACCCTGAGTTGAAAATTATATGAGTCTTGGTTATTTTAATAGGAAAAAGGTGGTTGAAAAAGATGCTAGGAAAGATCTTTCAACAAGAGAACTGCATGGAAAAAAAAAAATGCTTCTATGCCAGAAAACACAGGAAACAAAATGGGCAATTGAGACTATCTGCAGACACTGTCAAACATTCCCTAAGCCTTAGGGCATAAGGGACAAATAACCACCAGTTGAGAACTATCAGTTTACACTGATGGAATTCCTTGCTCTTAGCTGGTGTTCAATAAATAATTGTTGATAAATAGATGAATGATCTTAATTATGGTTATATTTATTGAGGTATTAATTCCTCTTTCTTCAAAACAGAAGGAAAAAATTGAAATTTGCAGTTTCAACTGCAAATTGAAATGCAATTTATATATTTAACTGAAAAATGAACAATAAAAAATACTTAAAAGCACAAAAATTATTATGTTTACTAAGTAGTGAAACCATCCAGTTTTCATGGTAGGCAAAAAAGTAGTTTTTTGTTGTTGTTGTTTGTTTTTTTCTCAGAGAAAAACTGAAGTTAGAGAATCTAGGTTGATTCATCCAAGATCACACAACAGCTTCCATGCTAGAGCCAAATAATACATTTTACTCATCGAAGACACAGATAGAATCATCTTTACGTTTACTGTCCAACCAGTATCTTTTTCTTCCAGCTCCATCCTGTGCTAGAAAAGTTACATGGAGAGCAAGGGCTGGATCTTACATCTATTTGTATTTCCATGGTGCCAAGAACAGTGCTTTCTACAAAATAAGTATTAGAACAAATGTGATTTAAATGATTAATGTTTCCATTTACCCAGGATCTAATTTCCTTTCTATGTCTAATCAGAATCCTTATCTCTCAGCTGCTATACATCTCAGTCGTCATTACCCAAAATGGACTCTAGCCAAGGCTCTAGATTTATGATTCTGGAAGTCAACAAGGTACAAGTCTCAGTCTGCACTCCAGCTGGTGTTTTGGATGGATGCTCCATGAAGTTGTTATTTAGAAGCCTGGCAGCATCCTTTGCAAAGTGGGGAGTCACAGTTGGCATTCCTCTTAGAATTTTGTTGCTTAATAGATGGTCTCAAAGTGCCACAGTCTGGGCAGCAATACTGAGGACCAATCTTGCCCCAACAGGCTTTGGGTGAGAGTACTTGGCTGACTGACTTTTTTGAATATTCAAGTCAACAAATATTTATTGAGACTTTATGCAAGACACTTGGCTGAGCACAGCAAGAGATAGAGCTATTATATATGATATGTCACTAAGCATTAAAAGCTAAAAAGTATATAAGGGAGAGAAGTATATAAATTATAATAAATCTAGAGCAAACTCTCATTAGAGCCATAAGACAGGTATTGATAAGGATTTGTGGAGACAAGAGAGAAGATCAAGACCAGTTGAAGAATCAGAGAAGACTTACTGAAAGAGTTGTCATTTGGTCTGGACACTGAGGGGTGCATGGGTTTTTGATAATTGAGGAGGAGTTCAAGAAGTAATACGAGCAAATTCACAGTGGTTGGGAAGCACAGGACATGTCTAGTATACTATAATAATAACAATGGGATAGCTAATATGCATGAAGAGCTTACCATTTTCAAATGCATTCTACTAAAAGTTGTATTCTTTTGTGATAAAAATGGAAACAGGGTCAACTTATCCATTAGGCTTAGTGCTTAGGGCCCACAAATCTTTTATGGGCTATTGAAAATGTTTTAATTTCTTTTAAAATTAAAAGGAAAAATAATATAATCCAGGGTAGATTATACTCATCATTACACCAAGGCAGTTGTAAAATGTAGTTTTTAATATTATTTTCATGGTGGAAGGACCCATTAAGGCAAATGTGCATAGGACCCACAAAAGACATAATGTGGCCCTAAATGGAACAATCCTTGATTCTTCTCATTTTCTTTGTTTCAGCCCCCAAACTATATTCCAAATATATTTCTTTCTCTACATTTTCATTGCATCAGACAAAGGCAAACCACCATAATCTCTTATATGGATTACAATATGAACTCTTAACCAGTTCCCTACTTTTACTCTTGTCCCCTATAATCCATTTTCTATACAACTTCTCAGTGAACTGTGATCATTCCTGTGCTTAAAAATTTCCAGTGGCTTCCTATTAACTAAAAATAAAATTTCATTGTCCTCTTAAAGGTCCCTGGCTACCAATCTGAACTCAGTTTGTATTATTTTCACCACCATGACATGATGACATAGCTATGCTGGTCTTTTCTCTGTTCATTGAACACACTTACCTTGGACCCTTCTCACTTCCGATCCCTTCAGATGTAAAGTTCCCACTTCCCTAGTGTTGTATGACTTCCATTTCCAATATTTATAGTTTTGTTTCCCAATATTTAGCTCCAAGTTCCTCTGTGACTTCCTCAGAGAGTTCTTTCATGACCACGAAATCAGATACCCCCATATATTAACCCATTTTGATATTTAAAAATAACATTTAGCAATGTATGAAATTCAAATGGGTATTTATTTGTGGATTTGTTTATTATTTGTCCTCTTTGACCAAAAGGTCAGCTTCGTGAGAAGAACTGGGGTAACCTCAGAGTTTAGAAAAGTACCAAGCTA
The DNA here is from genome assembly GCF_040939455.1 of Microcebus murinus. Lineage (NCBI taxonomy): Eukaryota > Metazoa > Chordata > Mammalia > Primates > Cheirogaleidae > Microcebus > Microcebus murinus. The sequence continues at coordinate 22,529,833 of NC_134109.1, forward strand.
ACAGTAGACACTCAATATGTAATTATTCTATATGTATGTGTGTGTGTGTATATATATGTGTGTGTGTGTGTGTGTGTGTGTGTGTATATATATACACACACACACATATTCAATGTCCACTACATACATGCCATTCGGGTTTGTGTGGAATATGTAAATTTGGTCCTGCCCTTATGGAGCTTATAGTCTAGCAGAATTTACATTTTTTGTCTCAACAAATTCTTGCAAGGCATAATGTTACTATCCCATTTTTCCAAAGGGTAAATCTAAGACAAAATAGGTTAATTCTTATGCTCACCTGGGATTTGAACCCAGGTAGCTTGTCTTCAAAACTTGCCCCCTTAACACAACATTAAGTTCCTTTCAATAATATTTGTCTTGACTTTAGATAATGGTTGGAGAGATAAAGCTAGAGATTTTGAAAGGCTTTGAATATCAAGACTGAGAAGATTTTTCTTGACTCAGAAGACAATGAAAAGGACTTGAAAGATTTAAGTAGAAATAGGCTTTAGAAAGGATGCCCTGGAAGTAGTGCAGGAGGTCAATGTAAGAAAGGGAGATTGGGAATAGGAAAAGAAAAGTCTATTCCAATAGCCTGTCAACCACTCACCATATATTAGGAACTTAATAGCAATTCAAAATTATATATTGTTTGCACATATTTCCTTAATAACAGCTGCTAATGAAGGAAGGTCCATTTCATGCAACTATTTCAGATATTTACAAATGAAAATTAGCAGTAGCCTCTGTACCCAAAGATGATTATAGCTATTCTTTATAATAATTAAAAACTTATGGCTATGAGTAATATTTATTATATCTATGCTGTGTTGAAATATGTTTTCATTCCAGGTTGATTACAATTGCCTACCATTCATTCATTCATTTTTTAATTCATTAATCACATATTCATTGAATGCATTGTGTGTTCAGGAATGCTAAGCTCAGTTTAATGAAGGAAATAGACATATTTCCTAGTGAAGGAAATTCTCTTGGGTCTACACTCAGAATAACCCTTCTCCCTATCTCTACTATTACCACTCTGGACCATCTTTTCCCACCTGTTTTTTTTTATTCCCCAATAGCCTTATAATTAATCTCTGTGTTTTCATATTTCTCCCTTATTCTTAATATAACAATTAGAGTGATTCTTTTCTTTTAAAATGTAAGCAAGTCCATGTCACTCTGCTCAATATCTCGATGGCTCCTCATTGCACTCACAGAAGTAGGCCCTTCCAGGGATCTACCAGGCCCCACATGATCTGGCTCTCAGATCTCATCTCCTACTGTTCTTCCCTACCCACTTCCATCCCATTCACTCTTTTCCACCACATTGACCTCTTCATTGCTCCTCAAACACCCCATGCATGTGACAATCTTAGGCCATTTGCAACAGTAATCTTTCTTAGTATCTACAAACTCCTAACATCCTATATAATTTACTTTGTATAATATTAAAATTTAAAACTTCTGCTTATCAAAAGATACTGCTGAGAGAGTGAAAGGCAAAAATAAGAGTATTAACCACTTCGGTACGGCACTCACCAGCCGTGAAACCTTGCCCACAGCCGGCACTCATAGTCCGCATGATAGTTTGTGCTGTGCATTGACCAGGAATCCGTTTTGCTCTTGTGTGATGAGGAAAGCTTTAACGCACTGAAAGTTTGTTTTACTTTACAGGCAGCTTTACTTGTAATGTAAATCAGAATAGGTAACATATACATATATTTTTATTATGTTATTTTTAAATGTTAACAATTTTATTTTGATAAATGAAAAATTAGAAAAGTCATATCACAGCTTCGGCTGAAGTTGACGCTCGGTTCATCTGTGTATCGACTATAGTCGACGCTCGTACTGGAATGGTTTAAAATGTGCCAAATCATATGCACTGAGAATATATAAAGAACTTCTTCAATTTACCTCAATGTCTCCTCCTTCCATAGGGCAGGGTCTTCCTCTATTGTGTTCATTGCTGATTTTCTACATACCCAGAACAGTATTGACACACAGCAGGTGCTCAAAAACATTTGTTGAAAAAGTAAATGAATATGCACGGTGTTTGAGAGGGTGGGTTCAACAGCAGAGTCTCAACTGGAATTGTAGAGGAAATTGTGAGAAAAATACCCACCTTAAGCCATATATCCAACATTCTGATTCACTGAGATGCATTCGAATGCAATAGTAATCTTATTTTCTTTCATTAAAGAGAGTAGGAGGCTACTAGACAAAACAAATTTTAAACACTGTCTACCATTGTTACCTGTTTTAACTCCACACCAACTCCATTTATAGCTGATTCATCACAGTGCTTCTCTCTTCTCTAAACAATGAAAGATTATTTTGTACTGTTATTGAACAGAAGCTTGGTTTACTATATTTGCACTTGTTTGTTCATTATCTTCAATATTTATTACTGATGTCTTGGGTCTGGCTGGGCCTAATGTATAAGCTGGATTGTTTATATATATATATACAGGGCCCAAGAAGGTTCTTTCTTACCCCAAAGTACTCTATCCATCAACATTCTACAGAATCAAGTATAATAAGATATGTACTCTTTTGGCATTTTGTTGGCTTCTGCTAAAATGTAAATACCTCTGGTAAGAGTAGCATTAATCTAATAATCCCTGGGGTAAATATTAAGTATTTTCAAGGAAGAATTGAGATAGAAGGTGCTGATGGCATAGGGAAAATGAGATGGAAAAGAAGTAGATTACAGGGTGCTGTTTGAAAAAGACTCCCTTTCAAGGACAATCAAGATATGTGTGTGTTTGTGTGTATGTGTTTGGGGAGCATGATGTGAGGCTGTGTTAAAATGTGTCAACGAGGCCAAATGAGAAGAAGAGAGTTTCTAGGGGTCTGGGGCAATGTGAGAATATTGTAGACAATTCTTTCTACTGCACAGTGTAGCTTAAGTCCAGCCTTGTGCTAGGCCTGTAGTGCACAGTGCACTGGACACTCAGATCTTGTCCTTAACTTCACCCTTTCTATTTTTGTTACCTTGGATTGTTGTTTCTTCATCTACATAGCAGAGATAATCATGCCCATCTTCCTATCTCCAGCTGTTAGAATAAAATGCACTAACCAAAGGGAAAACTGTGTAGAAAATCTAGAAATTCAAGGAGGTGCTTCTTAAAGAAGAGGGAGGGAATGTCAGAATAACTCAAGGGCTGTTTCCACATTACACCTGCCTTCCCAACCCCTAGTTGTTTTTCCCTTGAGATTTTGATTTAATAATAATAACTTTTTATTATATTTCCAAACATATATAAAAGTAGAATGAATAGTATAATAACGTGTGATGATCCATAACCTGGCTTTATCAATTATCTGTACATTGCTAATCTTGTTTCACTATATCTCCCCACTGCCTACTCCTTGCTGGTTATTTGCTTTTACTGCTTTATTGCAGTAAAATTCACATTAAAAAATTATGCATAATTTTAAGTATACAATTTAATGAGTTTTTTTAAATTTATAAAATTGTGCAGCTATAACCACAATATAGTTTTAGAGCATTTCCCTCACCTAAGCAAGTTGTTTCTGATTTATGTGCAGTCCATTCCTGCTGCTAGTCTTATCCCCTTTATCAGGATGGGAAGTTTCTTTTGATTAATAGGGTATTTAGAGTATTTATCATGAAAAGTGATTGAATTTTGTCAAATGTGGGATTTTTTTTGCATCTATTGAGATGATTGTCTTTTTCTTTATTAGTATTAATTGATTTTTGAAAGTTAAAAGCAATCTTGCATTATATAGATAAATCCCATATGTTCATGGTGGATATTTCTTTTAATATGTTTCTGGATTAAGTTTGTTAATTTTTTAAAGGATTTTTGCATCTGTATTTATGAGGGGTATTGGTCTGTTCTTCTTGTGACATTTGTCAGTCATTGGTATCAAGATGATACCTTCCTTCTCTATTTTCAGAAAGAATTTGTGAGTGATTAGTATTATTTCTACTTAAACTATTCACTAAAAATTACCAGTGAAGTCATCTTGACTTGGATTTTTGTTTGTGGGAAGGTTTTTAATTGCTAATTCAATCTCTTTTCATGATTGATATCTATATCTATATCTATGTCTATATCTATATCTATATATAGACTAAATAGTCTTGTGCAGTAGAAAGAATTGTCTACAATATTCTCACATTGCCCCAGATCCCTAGAAACTCTCTTCTTCTCATTTGGCCTCGTTGACACATTTTAACACAGCCTCACATCATGCTCCCCAAACACATACACACAAACACACACATATCTTGATTGTCCTTGAAAGGGAGTCTTTTTCAAACAGCACCCTGTAATCTACTTCTTTTCCATCTCATTTTCCCTATGCCATCAGCACCTTCTATCTCAATTCTTCCTTGAAAATACTTAATATTTACCCCAGGGATTATTAGATTAATGCTACTCTTACCAGAGGTATTTACATTTTAGCAGAAGCCAACAAAATGCCAAAAGAGTACATATCTTATTATACTTGTCTATGTCTATATTTAGACATAGACTATAGACTTGTCTATATCTATATCTATGTCTATATCTATATCTATATCTATGTCTATATTTATATCTATCTATCTATATCTGCCTGTTCAGATTATTTATTTCTTATTGAGTCAGTTATGTTTATTTGTATCTTTTGAAGCATTTGTCCATTTCATCCTAGTTAATTAATTTGTTTGGATAAAATTATTCATAGTATTCTCTTTTAATCTTTTTAATATCTGTAGGGTTGGTAGTGATTTCTCTTCGTTCATTCTGTTTTTAACATGTGTCTTTTTGTTTTTGGTCAGTCAGCCTGAAGGTTTGTCAATTTTGTTTATCTTTTCAAACAACCAATGTATTAGTAAAGGTTCTCCACAGAAACAAAAATCCATAAGATACATATAGACACATATAGGAGGATACTTTGAGAATTGGCACAAGCAATTATTAAGGCTGAGAAGTCCCATTATGTACTACCTACAGCTGGAGAACCAGGAAAGCCAGTGGTATAATTTAGTTTAATTTGAAAGCCTGAGAACAAGGGGAGCTTATGGTGAAACTCTCAGCCTGAGGTCAAAGGCCTGAGAACTGGGGTGGGAGGCGCTGGTGTAAGTCCTAGAGCCTAGAGCCCCAAAACCCAGGAGGTCTGATATCCAAGGGCAGAAGAAGATGGATGTCCCAGCTCCAGAAGAGAGCTTCCTCTGCCTTTTTGTCCTATTTGGGCCCTCAATGAATTGGACTATGCCCTCCTGCATATAAGTAAGGATGATCTTTATTAATCAGTCTACTGATTCAAATGCTAGTCTCTTCTGGAACCCCCACACAGACACACTTGGAAATAATATTTTACCAAGTATTTATACATTCCTTAGCCCAGTCAAATTAACACTTAAAATTAACAATAACAACCAATCTTTGTTCATTGTTATATATTGTTTAATATAGAATTCTTAGTGAACAGTTATTTTTTCAGTAATTTAAATGTGTCATTTCACTGCCTTCTCAACTTCATTGTTTCTGATGAAAATTCATTTAACTGTGTTTTTTTTCTCCTGTATTGCATGAATTGTTTTTCACGCTACTCAGGGAACAGACACAGTGAATTATCCAGGCCTTGGTCAAGTGGCACTGACATCACCAGGCCCAAAGGCTGCTCAGACTTGAGGAGGCCAAGAAAACTAGAAAGACTGGCTCTGGGACAAACTGAATCATTTTGCTAGCTTAATATGAAGGCAGTTGGGTCCACTCTGTTGGGTTGGTGGGGCTGGAGGGTGTAGGTATAAGGTTGAAGTATTCTAGCTTTGGAAGTTAGAGAAAAGTAAATATTCTTGGCTCCCCATCTTGCTTTGCCTTTTGTTGTTTCTTGACACAAATAGATTTATTTCAGGGCTAACTACTAATCTGAAGAGTTCAAATAAAGAAATATGGTTCTGTGTTGATGAACTAAAAAAAATGTATATACCTTTAAGTTTTTCTTAGCTTTTAACAGTCTTACTATGATGTGTTTAGGTGTAAAATTCTGGAGTTTATCCAATTTGGTGTTTGTTGAGCCTTTTGTATCTTTCAATTGTGTATGAAATTTGGAAAGGTTTCAATCATTATTTATTCAAATATCTTTTTCTGCTCTTTTAGGACTTCCATTTGTACATGTATATATGTTTCATGTTGTCTCATAGGTTCTTCAGGCTCTGTTCATTTTTCTTCATTTTATTTTTCTCTCTGTTCTTTATTTTTGAAAATTCTAATAATATGTCTTGAAGTTCACTGATTTTTATGGTCTCAAATTTACTGTTTAGCACCTCTAGTGAATTTTAAATTTCTGTTGCTTTATTTTTCACCCTTCCAATTTCCATATTTTAAATAATTTATATCAATTTATTATAATAGCTTATTTATTGAGTTATTATCATCATACTTTCTTTTAATTCTTTAAATAGAATTTCTTTAGTTCTTTGAACTTACATGTAACAACTCCTTTGATGTATTTATCTGTTAAATCCAAAATGTGAGCCTCCCTCAGAGAGTGTTTTTCTTATTACTTTTTTAACGAATGGGACACACTTTTTGTTTCTTTCCATGTCTCATGATATTTTGTTGTTGAAAATTGGACATTTTAGATAACACATTATAGCAAATCTAAATGATAGTTTACTCTAAATTTTGTTGCTTCTGCCTATTATCTTACCTGGACTATATCTGTGGAGTATGCTATACAGACATTGGTGTCTCGGCTCATTGTATATTTTTTTTAATTTTTGTTTTTTGTTTTAGGCCTGGCTACCTAGGAGTCCCCTCCCGTGATCAATTATAGATTGTGTATGGACACCTCAAACCAGTAAAGCTTCTACTGTATGTTGATGGATATGTTTGTGTATTGGGGAGTACATTCAAATTTCATGCAGCTTTTAAATCAGTCCAGCTTTTACTTTTCCCTGGCCTCTCTCATGTCTCCCAGTAAGGTTTGTACAGTATTGGGATCAGTCAGAGATATGTGTGTGTGGATAGTTTAGGTTCTTTCCAGTCTCTCCTGTGCAGATATGTAGAGAATTTGTCAAAGCACCCTTTGGATGCCTTATTTCCAGTATGTCTTTGTAAAATTTCTGGCTAATTTTCTGGTCCATTGTTTGCCCTAGCCAGAAATACAACCTTGTGTTAACTTATCCTCTGGTTATTCCTATTCATTTACCACTGAGATCACAACTGTCCAGACAATGCCACTCATTGTGGGATCTTTCTGTATTCTGTTCTAAGTCAAGGCATCCCCCTTTACAACAAAGCTGCTTATTTTATATATTGCCCTGCTCTGGTAGAATAACTGTGCAAATTGAGCTGAGTTGGGGGATGGGAGTAGCTCCAAGGAGAAATGTTGTGGACTCTCACTCTTCTTACCCAAAGTTTAGTTTCTCTCCTTTCTTTCTTTCTTTCCTTCCCCCCCTGCTCCCTCTATCCTTTCTTCCTTCCTTCCTTCCTTTCCACTTTTCAATTTAGTGTGTTCTTTTAGTCAATTTCCATAACTCTGTCATTTTTTTCCATTTTTATAATTTTTTTGTGGGGAGAAAATTTACTGAGCTTTTTACTCTACCATTTCCAGCCTCTTTCTAGATTCTTATATGCCACTCCCTCCCCTATTTTAAATCATTGCCATTATGAGAGACTCTTATTGACTGAGGTGTGCCCTACCCTTAACATTTGTGCTGAAGTAAGCAAAAGGTGTAATGCCTAGAATTACATGTGTAGAGTTAAAACTCCAGGAGAGACATTTTTGAGAGAGTAAACCCTTAAATGGATCTGAATAGTGAAGTACAACATGTCAACGTGCTTGCTTCCATGCACTAATGGCCACCTAGGTTCCACTAATTTCTTTTTAATATTATTTTACTTTATATGAAAAGAAAAAAGTTGAGTAATAAAAAAGATTAAATAGCATGTTTATTTGTCCATTATAATATTTTTTTAGTTTGGAGTGAAAATTATCCTGGTTTACCCCAAAATATCCCAATGTTAGCACTAAAACTACCACTTCCTGGGAAATTCCTCAGTTCCAGACAGATTGGGGCACTTGACCATTGCCATTATCATTCCTGTTTATTGTTCCCTCTGTGGCACCCTACATTTTAGCTGCCATAAATCCTCCAAAATACCTAACTCTCTTGCAAAGCCAGGCCTGCATAGATTCTTCCCTCTGCCAGGAAAAGCCGTCAATTCACCTCAAACCCATTTTCTGGCAAAATTTTATAAATTATTTCAGAAGGAATACAGGCATCACTTTCTCCAGATATATTCTAAAACCTCTGCTGTGTCTCTGTGTTCGCTTAACACCCAGGATATTGTTTATAAGATCACTGACAACTGTATTAATGTTATTTGCTTGCTTGCTACTTGTCTCAGTGAATAATTTGCTGACAAGCTACTGCATAACGAACAATCACAACATTTTAGCAGCAAGCAGAAACAAGCACTCATTTCTCACTTAATTGTCTTCTGGTTGGCTGGGTTCAGCTGATTTAGGCTGAGCTCTATAGGCTTGGGTTTAAGCTCTATGTTGGAGTTAGATCTGGGGCCAAGCAGCTACCTGGGCATGTGGTAGAAAAAGTGTGAAAGCATTAGTTCAATTGTACAAGCAATTTCAGTCCTTTGCATGTATCATGTTTGTAAATATTCCTTTGGCCAAAGCAAGTCACATGGCCAAACTCAACATTCATGAGGTAGAAAAATATACCATGCTTCTATTCTGAGAGTCAGCAAAGTCACATGACAGAAAACACATGTACAAAAGTGGTGAAATATTGGAAACAATAGTGCAAACTTTCACAACTGGTCACCCCATAGTAGTCTGAGAATGGGGACTATGTTCTGTGCTTAGGTTATAGAAGTTGGCTCATGCATTTAGTAGCCACATGACCTTGGGTAAGTCTGTTTATATCTTTGTACCTACATTTTCTTATCTGTATTGTGGGAATAAAAATAGTAATTTATAGGATTTTGAGACTATTAAATAAGATAATTCAGTAGAAATTCTTTGCACTGTGGCTGGCATAAAGCCTCACACTGCCCAGCATATAATAGGAGGCACATAAACATCGGATGAGTGAAGGGATATTTGAAATGGGAAAGGGGGATCTTAGTAATATCAAGATGAATATTTTAAATTGTTGGGAGAGTAAGAAAGATAGACTTGGAATTGGGAAGGTCAACTAGGAAAGTGAACTAAAGGTTAGTTGTGGTCAAAGAAAACATATTGGATGTTTGTCTCTGGATAGAATCAAGGCATTTATCCAGCTAATCTGACTTTATAATAAGTCATTTTATTTAACAAGGTTAAGTTCTAAATAGTGATCTATTGCAGTAGATGCTTCTGGTGCGGTAGCTATGGTGGTCAGTTCCATGTGAGCTCAGCTTTGCATCATGTTCACAGTAACCTACCTTAAGTGTACATCATAATCCTTTAACCTTTGAGGCCTTTTACAACATCATGGTAACACACACCAGAAGTAAAGGGAGTTATTGCCCAGGGGACAGTACTCAACCAATGACAATAATAGGCCATGGATAAATGTTCCAGCCTCCCATACGTCAGGAAGATTTCATAAGCTGAGCAGGAGGTCCCAACAGAATTGAGCCCCAATTGTAGAAATTGTCCTAATGTTGACTTTTCTTCCTACTCCTTTGCTTCCTGGGATTATTCCAAAACAAACTTACTGCATGTTCTCTCAGGTTCTACTTTCAGAGAAACCTAAGCTAAGACATATACATTTTTGATCCTTTCTTTTTTTTAACCCTCATCTTCCTCTCTTCAAATTTGTCTCATGCTTCCATCCCAGATAGGAGCAATGCTATTCGAGAATTGATGTTTATTCAGTTTATCCTAGCCACATGTAGAAGACTGAAACAAGACTCACACCTTTCACCTCTCACACTACAGTGTTCTGAGGGTTAATGCTATAATTGAGTAAATGTGGTTATTTAAGTGGAAGGAGATGAAAATAACCCAGAAATGTCACTGTTATAGGATATTATTGCAATAGTTAATATTATTAATAAAAGATACCACAGTATATAATTTAAAGCACTCACTTGCTAAAATGTTGCAACCATGTTAAAAAAAAAACCTCTTTATTACATTTCAATTAATATGCAAAGATTATTTTTGCCACATTTCTCAAAAGTACTCTTGGTTCTTTCAAAAATCCTTTGAATTCTAAAAATTAACAAGTACACTATTTCTCAATGTTTCAACATAACCCTTTGATTTCTGCAACTTATGTTGTAATATAAAACATAGCAGAGTTCCTGATTTGAAAATTGTCAGGTTTATTAGTTACACACATTGGTACACGTGAAGTGGATGGGCAGGGAGTGGTTTCAGTTTAGTTTAAGTTTAAAAGCTTTCCTGAGTACATTTTAGAGTTTCCAAATTTTTGTTTGTTTTAGTAAGATGTTATTTTTATTGTTAATTGAACTTAAATTGTGGCTGGAGAATATGATCTATAATATTTTTCCTTGAAATTTGTCAGGCCCCATTTGTTGATAATTTTCATAAATATTCTATAAATACCTGAAAATATGGATATTTTAACTATTGAATACAAAGTTCTATTGAAATATTTGTTAGATTAATCTTGTTAATCTTACTGTGCTTACCAATTTTTGTCATCCTCATAGACTGGTTTCTGAGAGAAGAGTGTTAGAAGAAGAACATAAATCCCCGCTCAATTGTGGGTTTGCCAATTACTCTTTGTAATTATCTCAATTTTTGCTTTATATGTTTTAATTATAAATCCATAAGTGCATCTAAATTTGTGATAATTAAAACTCCTTGGTGAATTTTTCCATTATCACTACTACTGATTTTTACCTTGAATTCTAATTTGTCTACTATTAATGTAGCTTTGCTTTGATTAGTACTTTCCTCATGTAACTTAATATCCATGTGATTTTACCTTGTCTGTGTGGTTTTAAGAAAAGGATTATTGAATTATATTTTTAAAAAGTCCAGTGTAATACTCTGTCTTCTGGCCTGCAAATGAATATATATAATAATCACTAATACTTTTGCAATTACTTCTACCATATTAACTTAATCTTACTGTTCATAATTCTTTTTCTTTCCTTTTATTTTTCTCTTTCCTTGTTTTCTCTTGGAAAGATAATTAAAAAAAAATATTCCCTTAAGTTTTCTCTGCAGAATTGGGATCATAATGTTTCTGTTATGTTAGTGGTTACCTTAATTTTTCACATATATATTTGTATAATTTGTTCTAATAAATCTAAAGATATATTGCATGTTTCTATTCTACTTTGAGCTATGGCAAAGAACTTTGTACTCTTTAACACTGCATGAAACATCCCTTTTTCAGCTTGCTATTAATGTCTCCAGTTTTATTTTAATTGTGTGTTTTACTACTACTCAGTATTGGAGTGAACTTTGATCTAAGAAATAATGTTTTATTCAATTCTAGAAAATCTTCTGGGAAAAGCTCTGATTTCTTCAAATGTCACTTCTCAGTCATTTCTTTGTAGATTCTTGAGCAAGCTTTATCTCTTCCTTGTAACTATATATATAGTTATAGATATATATCTTTGAGTTCTTGAGCAAAATTCTAAGTAAATGCTTTTAAAGCCATATTTTAACTGATTAGTTCTCAGAGACAATGAAAATCAGGAATGCTGGTATAAGACTGTAAATAATATTTCCATTACCACATGACAAGGAAAGTAAGCGCCTTTTCTATTACAAGGTCACAGAGCAGCTGTAATAATGGGTGACAATAATTTCTTCTAAGTTATTGTTATTTTCTTACTAATCATAGTCTACTACTGCTTGGTTCCTCCCACCTTATCAACAAAGAAATTGCTGACATATTCAAATTTAATTTCTAGCTCCTGCTTCTCAACAGTCTCCAATTCAGACATCTTCCCCAATTCCCTAATCCCTCTTTAGAATAAGCCAGCCTATGCACAAACATACCTTCAACTCCCTTTACTGAGAATCTCCCAAGATTCTTCCAGTATAATTTCCCTTTTTGTAGCAACCTAAATAAACCTGTGTTTGATTACATGTGTGTTTCTTTTTTAAAATTTGTATTTACTTATGTATTTTAAATTGACGTTTAAAATTGTATTTATCCTGTACAACATAATGTTTTGAAGCATATATACATTGTAGAATGGTTAAATCCAGCTAATTAACAAACACATTACTTCACAGTTATTATTTCTGTGGTGAGAATATTTAACTTCCACTATCTTTGCATTTTTCAAGAATATAATTTATTATCATTAACTAGAGTCACCATGCTATATGATAGATCTCTTGATCTTATTCATCCTATCTAACTATAAATATATAACCTTTAATGTCTCTGCAACGCCACCTCCCACTCCCCTAACCACTTCAGTCTCTGATAACTGTCATTCTACTCTCTACTTTTATGACATCCACTCTTTTAGATTTCACACATGAGAGAGCTTATATGGCATGTATCTTTCTTTGCCTGGAGACTCAATAACCTGAAAAAATATCAAGTGATTTGGCATCTATTTAATTGAAACATAAGAACGACACCAAGGTACATGGCAATTAAATTTATGAAAATCTTTAATAAAGCAATAAATCTTAAAAACAGTAAGAAAAAAACCTACCTTATTTGGTGAGACAAAAGATAAGAATTACAGCAGACTTTTTGTTAAAAGCCACATGAACCAGAAGACAATGGAATATCACTTCTGTAGTATTTCTGACAAGAGTACATAACCCAAATATAATTATGAGGAAACATCAGACATCCATAAATTGAGAGACATCTGCAAAATAACTGCTCTGTGCTCAAGAATCTTTGTCATTAAAGGCAACAACAAAAGAAGAGATTGATTTAAGGGATGAAAGTGACATGACAACTAAATGCCATGTGTGATCCTAAAGCAAATTTCCTTTTTATTTTCTACAAATGATGATATTGGGACAATGAGTAAAGTTTAGCTAGGTTTTATATATTATAAATTAGTATTTCATTAATGTTATTTTCATGATTTTAATCATTTTACTGTGCAAAGAGATATAATTTCTGCAACTTTCTCTCAAATGAGTAATGTATATTTACATATGTAGAGAAAATCATGTATCAAATGTAGTGAAATGTTAACAATGGTTTATTTGAAATGGAATGTATGTAGAAGTTCTTTCTACTTTTCTTATAATTTTTCTATGAATTAAAAGTATTTCAAAGGAACCCCCCGAAAAAGCCATTGCCCCAAGGCAGCCACTACCACCACCATCTCCTCCCCATAGCTAGACTTTCCCCAGGGGAAGAGAGCCACCTTTCCCTGGCTTAAAACAGTGAGCCTGCTCCTAACCCCCTGACTCTTGCACCAACAGTCACTAGGACTCTGCAAGAGCCAGATCTCTGACTGGCCCAGCCTGCTTTGACCCCAGACCTGAATACTCTCAAGCGTCAGCCTCACTTATCAGCTTGGATTTTTGTCCACATAGTCATTTATCCTGTTTTCACTATAATTATGTCTTATTGTTTTTCTCTTTTTAGGTTTTAAAAGTCATTGCTAGAAGTGCATTGAAGGCTGAAATTTTGGAATCATTTTGACCAAAAGTTTCATTAGGTAGTTTTAGCAAAAACTTTAATCACCTTTGGGCCATTAGTGATAAATATTTTGCCTATAATTAAGTCTATGCAGAATTCTGATATTTCGATGTCATTTCTGTTTTTGGAAAGTTAGATTAAGCAAGGTTATGGGTTCAGCGATGTAGGCCCTTCACTTGGGATGTTATAGTATCTATGGTTACTGCAGTGACCATGTGATGACTAATGAAAAAGAGAATAAGCTGAAAAAAATGTATGCATACATGATGTTTGATTTAAAAAACTGGTGATAACCCATTTGAAATACACACAGCATTCACCCAACAAATGTTTTGAGTGCTTACTATGTGTAAAGCAAGGTCTGGATAAACAATAATGAATCATACTTACTGGCTTCCAGGACCTTACAGTCTAACAGGAAAGATAAGCCTTAATAAGTAACCACGACAGACACAAACAAAAACGCCCTTAAGAGTTCAAAAGAATGAAAAATGGATTCCAGCTGTAAGAGATGAAATGATGCTTCTAAGAAGAAGTGTCTTCTTAGCTAGATCCTGAAAAATGGGATCTTTGTAGCTACTTAAAAAGGGGACTGGGTTTAGACTTGGGTTAGTGCTAATTAATGAGAAAACAGCATTAATAAAGAATTCTTATTCTTATTTCAAACAGATGAGTTACAGTTTCCATGAGGGGTACATTTGACCACTTGATGTGTTCATAATAGCTAAGTTCTTTTCTCATCCACAGCTTCCTTTCCATTCACCATCCATTATTTTCTAACTGGCTTGTGACTCTTTTATCTGTTTAACTTCAGATTGTCCCTCATTTTATGCTAGTTACTCCTTTGATTAACCTTGGTTCTGGAAGAGTTAGTGATTGCCTAAAGCAAATGCCAGCTATAGGAAGAAAAAGTAGGAAGTCGTGGTGATAATTTTTAATATTTAGCAAGCCCTTTTTAATAAAAAGAAAACCCTGTTAAAATGTTTGATTGTCTTTCAAAAAGACAATGCAATAGTTTCTGCATGTATTTCGGCATCTCCTCCTCTGTAGTTATTCTTCTTTATGCCTCTGGCAATGTGGCATAGTGAACATGTATATTGGAATTTTGTTGATCTGAATGCAAATCCTGGTTTTGTTGCTTACTCTCTGTATGACTTTGTGGTACATCCTGAGTCTCATATTTCCTCAATTTACAAAAATGAGGCTAATTCTGCAACTTTTCAGATTTGCAGCGACAATGAAACAAGTTAAGGAAGTAAAGGTATCCAACAACTTCATAGGAATTAATCAATATATGCGATTTACCCTTCTTTCTCACTGCCTTTACTCATGCTCTTCTCTCAGCCTTATATGCTCTTCTTTTCTTCCTCATTCTTTTTCTGTTTATTAAAGTCCAATTCACCATTCAAGTCCAAATGCATCTTCTGTGGATCCTTCCCTAAATGACCTTACAGTGATAATTATGTGAACTTAACTGTGCTCCAACAGCATGTGGACTGAATTTCCCGATAGCACATAGCATGGAGTCATAGTGCTCAGGGCGTCAGCTGAGAGAATCCAACTCAAGGTGCTTGGCAATGGTGCTATTTCATCATCTATATCAAACAGGCAATCAAGCCTGAAAGAGGCTAGGGAAACAACGTGTGAATTGATTTAAGAGTTCTTTGTTGTGACTGAGATGTGATCCTCACTGTTCAAGAGGTCAAATAAGAAGCCAGAGATATCAATATCAAGGAAAACATTCGAGAATCAATTTATGCCATAAAGAAACACTAGGTAATAAAGTGTTAAGGAAAAAAAAGTCCTCCTATATGCAGAACTGGACTTTATGAGAACCTGGGATTCTTGAGGGCAATTTTGACAATATACAACTTTTGTCTTATGTGTTACCTTTAGAAACAAATGTCATAAGATGTGTCTTCTTTGTATTTCATTCCTTCATATTTCTCTTTTTTATACCACATTGTAATTTCTTGAGGATCAGAATTCTGTCATACCTGGAATATAACACATGTATAATGAATATTTAGAAAAATTAAAAGTGAAATTGGATATATAAAGTGGAAGAGGAGTAAGTTAGCCGAGAGCCTGGTACATGTTCAGCCCTTTGAATGATAGTAGTTGATCTTTTCTTTTCTTATGTGCTTTATGTACTGTGTTACTTTTAATCTTTATAACAGTCCTGTTTGATAAAAACAGCTATGTCCTCCACTTAGTGGAGGAAGAAACTGAAATTTAGAGAGAGCTTAAGTAACTTGCCTGAGGAGGCAAGTGGCAAAGATGTAATTCAAATGTAAATGTAAGGTTGAATCCAGAGTGTGTGTGAAACCAGTCACATGACCTTCCAGAAGTCCTTTCTCTCTTCCTTTACTATCCAAACTGGTAGACTAGAGGATTCTTCCTGCACAATTGCAGGTCAATCAACAAAAATTTTCTTTTTTTCTGTCCATGAAAGTAAATTAAATAATGTAGACATGGACCTACTGAAATTGGAAAGATAGCCTATAGGAGGTACAATTGCTCTCTTAATTAATACTGGAAGCATCATGTTGTCCATAGGAATACATCACATGTAAAGGTGTGCATTGGGTTATCTGCTGTCAGTCTCACTAGAGGTTTAGGGAAGAATCAACCAGGATATGATTTTGTTTTCATATGAATTTATGGGAATAACTAAATTGTTTTAATGTAAAATTGCCTCTGCTTTCAACATTTTATGATTTACATAGGTCAGCTTGGTTCTACATTTGTGCTGATGGAGTAAAAGTATGGAGATTTCAAGTACAAAACGTTTTTGACAGTAGCTTCTCTGGCAGAATTAGCATAGTGTTCACTGTTCCCATAAACATCTGAATAGATGTGTAGAATGTTCCCTTGTGAAGGAGACTGGCAGCGTGCTTTGCCCAGAGAAAGACTGAGATGAAAGAGAGGGAGAGAAGAACAGGAGAACCTGGCTCCTTTGAAAACAACTTACTAAATAGACGTTTTTTGCCCAGGAAAATGTTGGCTTTGACTGCTCTCTAGTGGTGGGCAGTGTTCACTGTCAGCAGCAGTTCCTTCCACAGGGATTCCAAGCTCATGGGCAAGATGGCAAAATGCAAGCATTTGCTTGGGAACCTAGAACGGAGTTGAAAAAGAATACACAAACGCACACACACAGAGACCAGGAGAGAAGATAGGAGAGCAGCTTTCACTGGGCAGGACATGAGAATAGAGATAGGAAGATGGAGTCTTCTACGAGAGTTAGAGAAAGGGTTGAGAGGAACGAGGAATGCCATAGTCGGAGCCTTTCACTTTTCATGGCTGCACTCATCTTCTTCTTTCCACAAGTATTGGAAGTAGCCATAGAAAGGACTCATCTTTGTCATTGATGTCCAACATTGGAAGTAACCATAGAAAGGACTCATCTTCCTCATTGATGTCCAATCTAATTTTTGATAATGGCATTAACAGTTTCCAAAATTAGAGTTGTGCTGGCTCCAGAGTTTTAGCTGACACTTGAGAACTGGCTTCCTGCACAACCCTACAGAGAATGAAGAAGGAGGAGGAGACGTACCTCTTGCCCCCACCACTATCTCTTTCTCTGAATGAAATATGTAGACCGCCTTCATTTTTTTCCCTCCAGCCTGCATTATCCAGTAAAAAGAGGGAGAGCACCACCTTGGGAGAGGCAGAGAGAGTCTCTGGTGGTGCCACTCACCCCCATTTTCCCTTAATCATGTTTCATAAATGGCTAAACTGATGTTTTGAGTTTCATATGAATTTAGAGAAAAGATAATTAAGTAAAATCAGTTTGGGGTTTTTTGTTTTGGGTTGTTTGGGTTTTGGTCCATGGTTTACTGATATTGTGGTTGTTCCCACCTCTTTACTGATTTTCTATGAAAATTGATGTTAATTTTCTTCACCCCTCTAGGTCTCAGTTACTACATCTATGAAATGATGCTGGCAATAGAGGGAAGTTGGGAGATCAGCTGATGATCGGGGTTCCTTTTTTTTTTCTCTCTCTCTGACTGGCCCTGGATATTATGAGTGACCAAAGACACATGTAGAGGAGAACCTAAGAAATTATCTCGGGTTATGTAAGAAACCATTTGAGTCCTAGCCAGCTAAGCAGCAGTTCACACAGAGAGACATACTCAAAATAGAAAGATACCAGGCAAGTGGCATATTGGTGACCAGGAGGCACTTCCTTTCAGAAGAGTAGGCAATAAGATCATAGCTTTCAACAGAATAAAGATCCTACACAAAATTCCCTGCTTCCTCCATTTTCTTGATCTTCTTTCTTTGTATTTGTGTCTCTATATGTAAGGCAAAGTGGAGAATTAAAGCAATTATTTGGATAATTCAAGCAGAAAAAAACTCATAACACCTACATACACTGCAATTATCTAGACATTTCAGGCAGAAGTGGAGCTGGAGCCTAAATTATCAGGATAGTGCTCGATTCTTCTGAAAAACAGCAATGCTAATTGCATGACACACTCAGTGTAGTATCACAGAGGACTGATGAGAGAGCAAAATTCTCACTTGACATGCCTGGGAAGGAGAGCATGAAGTGAAAATATTTTGCATTAGTTAAAACGTGGTGGAAAAAGATAAAGGTAGTGAGATGATTAGTGCTAAAATAGGTTGTGGAGTCCAAAAGAAGGCTTTTATAAATATGCCCAGGGAAATAGAACGACCAGGGGAAATTAAGGCTGCCAATCAGTAAGGATAGATAGGAAATTGATGATGACTGCAAAATGGCTGAGAGAGTAAACTCATTCTTTGAATCTAGTTTTAACAGGAAAAATGAAGCAAAAAAGAAAAAATTGAACTATTAGGATATAATGAAAACCTTGCCAAATAGCTTTTGGCAAAAATCATGTGAGGGAATATAGAACTTGGAAAATTTGCACATTTATAAATCAGCTAGACAGGCACCTGAGATTATTAAAGGACCTGGTTGATATGAAGTACTTACTAAATAGCTCACATGTACTTTGGGAGGGGGAAACAACTATGATAGCTGAGAAGATAGTGGATAGCCTTTAGAGAAAAGACACCCCCAAATCCTCTTTCTCAAAGACTTTTTTTTGAAACAACTGTCCTACAGATTTTAGCTTCGAGAAGTAAACAAAAGATGGATAAAATACCATATTTTTATGCTTAAACCATGGCTACCTATATAACTAATCCTGGAAAGATATAAATACCTTAATAGTAGTGAGAAGAACAATAATAAGTAAAGCAAACAGAACATGAGTGAACAGAATATATTATAATTAAACATTAAAAATCCAGGAGGCAAATGACTTGCCAAACAAAACCAGAAGAGTTTCAGAACGAGATGAAAAGGAAAGAACATGTCTTTATTAACTGTGTGACCCTGACCAATTTACTTAATCTCTCTGTGTCTTAGTGTTATTACATGTTTATAGGTGGTAAAAGTCCATATTGTTCCTAGGAACAAATGGGTACAAGATGTGAGTATAATATTTAAAGTAGACCCTGCCTCTTAGCAAATATGAATTCCCCTAAATTTTTCATTAAAAGTCACCTGTCTTGGCTTTTGGTAGATAATATTTGGACATTTTCTGTGTATTATACCATCTAATTCTAGAAAACACTCTAGACATGATCTTGGCCAAATATCCAATTTTGTGGATGAGAAAACTGAGGCCAAGAGATAGTTCATGATTTGTTGAAAGTTGTGCAAATAGTTTCCACTGGGGCCAGAACACAGACCTCCAGACTTTCATTCTCAAACTTTTCTTCTCCTTCTGTGGTTCAGTGATCTATCACAAAAACGTCAGTGGAGAGAAATCCCAAAAGAGCAAAAAATTTCTAGGGAATCATTCTGAAATACATAAGACAGAGAAGAGATGGAACAGGTTATTTGAAGTCCTGGGAACCCCAGGAGTTACTCATAGTTTTAAGATTATTGGTATATGGATAAATTCTATTTAGAATCATACAAAGATTCAGAAGGACCTTAGAGATGACCAAAAACACTGCCAGAAGTCCCTTCCTAATATTTTCTGCCACAGGTCATCCAACCCTTGACTTATTATCTTACCTGTAATAAAGAGCATACTCTGTCTGTGCAATCCATTCCATCTTTGGGTAACTCTGCTTACATAAAGCTCTTTTTTCTGACTAGCAAAATCTTTCTGCTTAGCTAAATGATTTAACTTCTACACATTGGTTTTATTTAGCCCGTGCTTACCCAACCAGTCTAAACTTTCCCATGACTACCTTCAGGTCCTTAGGGAGACTGCTCCTATTGTTCCTAATGCTGCTTTTCTCCAGCTTAATTATTTTTCATTCTCTGATGATTTGATTTCACTTACTCTCATCATCTTGGTTCTATACATTAAAGTATAGAAACTCCAAAATGAATGCAGGTTTTAGATTTCTGTGTAGGCTGTATATACTCTAGGGCACTCATGATGATTGTTGTTTACATGTTGCTTGTGCTGATGTGCCCCACAATTCCATGAACCCAGTGTTTCCTCAAGTGAGTTGGCAATAGTGCACTCATGGTATGAGACATTTTGTGGAAAATAGGCTCCAGAGTCACATGGGCCTAGAAAAAGTTGCATATAACTTCCCCTTTTGGAGATTATCCATGAACAAGAGCATGTCAAAAACTCAGACATTGTACAGTTAAAAAAAAAAATCTAAATTTAACACAGTATTTCCCATGGATATTTGTAGCAGAATTTTGGTAGGTTTTGTTTATTTTGTATAAGCTAGCATTTGGAGAAACCTTTCTTCTATCTTAACTTTTAGTATGGAAAATTTCATATATATGCAAAAGTAGAGATAGTAGTAATAGAATAATGAACCTTTATGTATCTATAACTCAGATATAATAATAACCAATTCTTGACCAATTTTGTTCACATATACCTCCATTCATTTATCCCTCTACTAGATTACTAATGCCAGAACCCAATAAACATAACATTTTATCTTTAAATATTTCAGCAGGTTGATATAATAAGTGATTAGTACCCTGTTTATATAATGAATACATAATGATTGCTATTATCATACAATAAAAGCCAGTAATTTCTAGATATCATTGAATATTTAATGAGTGTTTACATTTCCAAAAATATCTTATGTTCTTGTTCAATTTTTGTTAGAATCAGAATCCTAATAAGGCCCAACCAATACAATCTGATTAGTTGGTAATCTCATTAAATATATACTTGCTGTTCCACCTCTTCTTTTTAATTAAATGAATGAATGAACAAATTAATTTTTTGTTGTTGTGTGGAACAAACCCAGTTGTTTCCTATACTCTACATTTTGCTGATTGGGTCCCTATAGTGCCTGTCCTGTCTATTTTCTGTAGATTGGTAATAGATCTGGAGGCGTAAGAGTTTTTATTTTTCTTTTTTAGTGTAGTTATGAGTTCATTCATGTTGTTGTGTATGTTCTTATTACTGAGTTGTATTCTATTGTATGGTTATACCACAAATTGTTTGTTTATTAACCTGTTGATGGACATTTGGGTATATCTGATTTGGGACTATTACAAATAAGCTGCTGTAAACAGCTGTGCATAAGTCTTTGGGTGAACCTATGTTTTGTTTCTGTGGAGTAAATACTTAGGAGTAGAATACCTAAATGACATGGTAATTATTATTTTTAATTTCATAAGAAACTGCCAAACTGTTTCCCAAAGTGGTTGTACCATATTACATTTATTTCCTCCAGTAGGCTTTAGAAGTTCTAGTTGCTCCATTACCTTGACACTTGTTATGTATGACCAGTCTCTTCAATTTTAGCCAATCTAATGGGTATGTAATTGTATCCCATTGTGGTTTTGTTTTTCTCTAATGATGTTAAACATCTGTCATGTGTTTTACATTGCATTTGATTATCCTATTTTGTAAAGTGTTTGTTCAAGTCTTTGCCCATATTTTTATTAGAATGTATAATGAATTATTAAGTTGTGAGAATTCTCTATGTATCTTTGATACAAGTCTTTTGTTTGATACTTGTGCTGCACTTTGCTCTCATTCTGAGATGATACCTTCAGAAGAGCAAATGTTTTAAATTTTGGTGAAGTAAGCTTAGTCTACTCTTTTATTTTATGGTTTATAGTTTTTTTGTTTGTTTGTTTCTAAGTAAACTTTGCATCCCACAGGGTTACAAAGATCTTCTATGTTTTCTTCTAGAAGTTTTATAGTTATAGATTTTACAGTTAGAGCTATAATTGATTTCATGTTAATTTTTGTGCATGGTGTGAGGTAAAGGTCAATATTTTTTATCATTCAAATATTTACGTGATCTGGTATCAGTTGTTGACAGAAATTTTCTTTATTGTTTAATTGTCTTAACACCTTTCTTGAAACTGAATTGATCATATTTATGGAGGTTCTATTTTTTGACTCTATTTCATTTATACATTCTCCTGCCCTCCCCCTTCCTTCATATTAAAACTAAAGTATGTTATAGTGGAGTGGTACTCCATGGTAAATAAAATAGAGTGATTTGGGGGCATACATCTGTATAGCTACCATTTTTTTTATCATCTCATTCAGTCAATAAATATTGGAGAGAAATATTATGTAATGGTTAAATGCTTGGGCTCTGCAATCATCAAGACCTGGGTTAAAATCCTGCTTTTGCTACTGGGTGATTGTGAAGGAGCGTCTTGAACCTCTGTTCTTCTGATTCTTTATTGTTAAAATGGGATTGATAATAGTATTTTTCACACAGGATTTTTTTTAAATTTCAAAATATTATGGGAGTACAAATGTTTTTGGTTATAGGTATTGCTTTTGTAATGATTGAGTAAGGGTTATAAATGTGCCCATCATCCAGTCAGTGTTCATTGAACCATTAGGTAGGTTTTCACCCATCCCTTTCTCCCCTCTCCCCACTGCTTGATTTACACTGAGTTTTACTTCCTTCTGTGAACATGTATGCTCATTGGTTAGTTCTAATATAATAGTGAGTACAGGTGGCATTTCTTTTCCATCATTTAGATATTTCATTTAGGATAATGATCTCCAGTTCCATTCATATTTTTGCAAAAGGCACTAGTTGATCCTTTTTATGGCTGAGTAGTATTCCATGGTATACATATACCACATTTTGTTAATCCACTCATGAATTGGTGGACCCTTGGATTAATTTCACATCTTTGCAATTGTTACTTGTCCTGCAATAAACATTCACATGCAGGTGTCTTTTTTATAAAATTACCTCTATTCCTTTGGGTGAATATCCAGTGGATTTGCTGGATCAAATGGTAGGTCTACTTTTAGTCCTTTGAGTAATCTCCAAACTGTTTTCCATAGAGGTTATACTAATTTGCTGTCCCACCAGCAGTGTATAAGCATTCCTATCTCTCTGCATCCACAGCATCTATTGTTTTTGGATGTTTTAATAAAAGCCATCCTAAGTGGGATAAGTTGATATCTCATTGTAGTTTTAATATGCATTTTCCTGATGATTAGTGACATTGAGCATTTTTTCATGTATTTATTGGCCATTTGTCTATCTTCTTTTGAAAAACTTCTGTTCATGTCTTTTGTCTACTTTTTAATGGATTGGTTTGTTTTTATTCTTGCTGATTTGCTTGAGTTCTTTGTAGATTCTGGTTATTAGCCTTTATTGGATGTATAGCTTGCAAATATTTTTCCAATTCTGTAGGTTGTACATTTGCTCTGTTGATTATTTCCTTAGCTGTGCAGAAGGTTTTTAATTTAATCAGATCCTATTTATTGATTTTTATTGTAGCTGTAATTGCTATTGGAATCTTAGTCATAAATTCTTTACCTAGGTTGATATCTAGTAGAATTTTTTCTACATTTTCTTCTACAATTCTTATGATTTCATGCCTTACATTTAAGTCTTATATCCATCTTAAATTAATTTTTGTGAGTGGTGAGAGATTTGAATCCTGTTTTGCTCTTCTGCACATAGCTATCCAATTTTCCCTGCACCATTTATTGAATAGGGCTTTTTATCCCCAACATATATTATTGTCTGCTTTGTCGAGGATCAGTTGGCTGTATGTAGATGGTTTTATATCTGGATTCTCTATTCTGTTCCATTGATCTATGTCCCTATTTTTGTACCAACAACATGCTGTTTTAATTATTATAGCCGTTTAGTATAGTTTGAAGTCTGATAATGTGATGCCTCCAGATTTGTTCTTTTTGCTTAAGATTGTTTTGTATATTCAGGCTTTTTTTGGTTCTAAGTGAAGTGTAGAATTATTTTTTCTAGATCTGTGAAATATGATGTTGGTATTTTGATGGGGATTGAATTAAATCTGTAGGTCCATTTGGGTAGTATGGACAGTTTAACAATGTTGATTCTACTGATCCATGAGCATAATATTTTTTTCCATTTATTTGTGTCATCTGAAGTTTTTTCCTCAGTGTTTTGTAGTTCTCTTTGTAGAGACTTTCACCTCCTTGGTTAAGTATATTCCTAGGTATTTTACTTTCTTTATATCTATTGTGAATGACATTGAATCTTTTTTTCATTTCAGCATATTATGGGGGTACAAATTTTAAGGCTACATATAATGCCCTTTCCCCCTCTCCCCCCTCAAGTCAGAGCTTCTAGCGTGCCCATTCTTCAGACGGTGCACATCTTGCTCATTATGTATACCCGTCCCCTCTTCTCCCTCCCACCTGCCAAATACCCGATAAATGTAATTCCTATGTGTCCACTTAGGTGCTGATCAGTTAATACCAGTTTGGTGGTGAGTATATGTGGTGCTTGTTTTTCCATTCTTGGGATACTTCACTTAGTAGTATGGGTTCCACCTGAATTTGTTTATCAATTCTAGGTATCTCTTGGTGGAATCTGTAGACCCTAAAAGACATTTACAGAACATGTTACTCAAAACTACTGAATATACATTCTTATCAGACCATAGAACATTCTTCAAGATTGATCATATCTGAGGCTGTAAAACATGTCTCAACAAATTCAAAAAAATAGAAATCATATCATGTATCTTCTCAGACCACAGGGGAATAAAAGTAGAAATCAACTCCAAGTGAAACACTCAATTCTACACAGTCATGGAAATTAAACAACCTGCTGCTTAATGATTATTGGGTCAGTAATGAAATTAAGATGAAAATCAAAAAAGATTCCTTGAACTGAATCACAAAGGGGACACAAGCTATCAAAATCTATGGGATTTAGCAATAGCATTACTAAAGGGAAAATTCATAGCCTTAAAAAGACAGAAAGATCACAAATTAGCAATCTAATGACATATGTCAAGCAATTAGAAAAGGAAAACCAAACCAAACCCAAAGCCAACAAAAGAAAAGAAATAACTAAGGTCAGAGCAGAACTAAAGGAAATGAAAAACAAACAACAGCAACAAAAAATACAAAGTATCAATGAAACAAAAGGTTGGTTGTCTGAATGAACAAATTGATAGAGTTCTTGCTAGATTAATTAAGAATAGAAGAGAAAGGACCCAAATAAGCTCAATCAAAAATGAAAAAGGAGATATTACAAGTGATGCTTCATCCCAGTGGATGCAAGAATGATTTAGTATATGTAAATCAATAAATGTGATTCACCACCTAAACAGAAACAAAAACAAAAACTATATGATCATCTCAATAGATGCAGAAAAAGTATTCAACAAAATTCATTACCCTTTCATAATAGAAACCCTCAACAAACTAGGCATAGAAGGAACACATCTCAAAATTATAAAAGCCATATATGACAACCCCCTAGCCAACATCATATTGAATGGGGAAAAGTCAAAAGCATTCCCACTAAGAACTGGACAAGATGAGGGTGCCCACTGTTACCACTTCTATTCAACATAGTGCTAGAAGTCCCACCCAGAGCAATCGGGAGAGAGAAAGAAATATAGGACATCCAAATCAGGAAAGAAGAGGTCAAACTCTTGCTTTTTGCTGACAATATGATCTTATACCCAGAGGACAGTTGTGAGGATAAAAATGCCTGTCCTTAGTAAAATATCCAAAAAGTTAGTTATCTTTATCAAACATCTAACAGATGCCAGGCTCAGTGTTAGGCTTTGGAGTTAGAAAGATAAAGATCTATCCTCATTGTTTACTCTCCTTTCCCCACCTAGTAGGGAGTCAGGGGTATGATGAGAGAGATAGCATTTGACCATTATGGGCCAAACCAAATAATGCACAATTTTGTTGCATCTATTTCCAAATATGAGACCCATGACATTGAATAGCTCTTGGTAAAAAAGCGTGGCTGACAAGGCTGAGGATAGATCAGCTGTCTTCTTCACTTCAACCACCATGAAATGTAGCAGTATGGTTGATGTTGAGGTGCCTAGGGAAAAGAAATCTCTTAGCTTTACTTCATTTTTTTCCTGTTTGAACACTTTTACCTAAACTTCCTGTAACAAAAGATATTACTTCTTACTCTAGAATTTTTATTCTATGATAGAGCATTTCATTTGTGCTGGTAGAACTATATAGCTTAAAATACAAATTCCTTTGAGTCAGGGGGAACAATCAACTAACAGGCGAAGATATGTAGGACTAAGAACTGATTTTTTCTCATAATCAGCCTGAAAGTGGGGTCTTTCAAGATAGGTGAAGAAGAAAATTTCTTGAGGATATAGGATTCTAAAGTGGGAAAGGAAGATAGGCCAATAAAATGAAAGAGCTAGGTTTGTGAGTGGAATACAATGATTGCCTATTTTATGACTTTGCAGAGAGCATCACAGTTATGTAGAAAGAAGAGCAGAGTAGAGCAAGGAATATGGAGCTTGAGTTCTTAAGAGTCAAAATACTTTCTAACTCAGTTGTTTTCTGCTGACTGGACTAAAATCAAGTATGGTTGATGTGTTTCTCTTCCTCCCAAGGGGAGCAGAATAAAATACCTTTCCCATTGCAGAGGTACAGGTAGGACACAGGGGCATGACCTTGAGGGTGCTTAGGTTAATAAGTACACCTGGAGCCTTCTGGAAATGAGTAGGTGAATAATCTATAGCATATATTTTACAGGGGCATTGGCTAGAATTAAAGTCTTAGCAATAGATTGAATAAAGCCCTGTTACTTGAAATCTGATCTTTAATTCATAAAATATTGAGAATAAAAGGCCTGATATTAAAAAGTGACATTCCAGAGCAAGTTGTTGTAGTACAAGAATAGAATGGCCTGATCGTAAGAGAATCAGCTGGATTCAGTGCAACATGAAGAATATGAACTGTTTTAGAAAGGAGAGTCTTAGAAATACCTAGTAAAGATATTTCAAGGATTCTTTTAGTATAAGAAGTGGAAATTTTCCATCGGAATTCCAGTACATATTGTTTATATTTTTCTTTAATTAATCATAAAATAATATAACATATATATGTATATAGTAACATATATATGTGTATAGCCTTATTTTCTCATAGTGTAGGTTGAGATCTTCATAAATATTTAAATTAAAGAACTTCATCAAGTTACTGTCAGAGATAAGACATCTGTACAGGGCTAATATTTCCTGTTATTATACTCAAAAATAATTGAGCAAATATTTATTGAATAACTGTACTTAATACTTATTGATACTTGACATATATATATATATTATATATATGTATATATTTGAGATATATATACTTGAGATATATATACTTGAGATATATATATATACATATATATATATATGTGTATATATATATATATCAGTTAACAAAACACAAAAAATCTTTGCCCTCATGACAAAGCTATGCCCCATAACAGAAAAATGAAGATTGAGAGCTATCTATCCATTGGGAGGTGATACATGAATGAAAAGGAAAATTCCTTAGTCTTTATTGTAAAATTTTACTTGCATGTACTAGTCCAGGTATCCAGAGCTATTTCATTAATAGATATTAGATTTTAAGTGGGGATAGACAGATAAATATGTGGGGCTATCTGCTCTCAATTCCAACAAGTATGATGGGTTTAATCAGACAAACACGAGGCTCATTGAGCATATTGTGTATTCTGTTCAACATGAGTTAATTCTTCTAGAAAGAAGTAGGAGAGCAGAAAGGATTGGGCAGTAGAAGAAAGAAGGCACTGGGATGGTGAAGAAGTACATTTGAGTAAACAAAGAAAGAGATCAAAAGTCTAAAAGAAGCAAACTGCACAGTATTTATTAGCACCATACTTTCCATATTTTAGAACAGAATATGTTAATGATGTTTTGCTTTATTTTTTTCTCCACCCCTCCTTCAAGCCCTCAATTAGGCTTTGAGAAAGGAGTCAGTGCACCTTTAAAACTTTCCGCTTAATCACCTATAGCGAGTGCTCATTTAATGATTGTCTTTTTGTACCAAACAAGAAGTAACAATGCTTTTAGCAAAAGAAATGGAATGAGAAAGAAATTGCCTAATCAGCCCTGCTCATGCAGTGCTTTGTGAGAAAGATTATTGAATTTTCAGTCTCTGCAGAATTTTAATGAAGCTCCATCTTGCTGGAAAAATTCAGCCCTTTGTCAATAGAGTTCAATAACTCGACCACCCATGTAATAAGATGTACCAGTTGAAATCTTTCACTTTGCCAAAGCCAGAGGTGCACCAGAAGCACCTTGGAAATACGGACGCATGTTTTGTGTTTGCCACCATGGATGAATGTCTGGAGGTCATGGATTTTATACCATATCCCTTGTTAAATAATATTTGTAAGGAAATAACAATGTAGCCATAATTATGTGCCAGACATTCTGCTAAGAGCTATACATACAAATCACTCTTCTTATCCCCACAACGACTCTAGGAGGTAGTTACTTTCATTATTTGTACTTTGGACATGAGAAAACTGAAGTTTAATATGGTAGACAGAATAATGGCTCCCCAAAGGTGTCCTGATCTTTAAAACCGGAGAATATGTTACCTTATATGACAGAAGGGACTTTGCATATGTAATTAAGTTAAGGATCTTGGGGTGATGAAATTATCTGGATTATCCACAGGGGTTAGATGTGTCATAAGGGTTCTTATAAGGGGGAAGCAATAGAGTCAGAAACACAGTACCAGGTGTGATGGTGGAAGCAGAGATCAGCAGGAAGGGACCATGATGCAGGTGACCTCTAGAAGCTAGAAGAAGTAAAGAAGTGAATTATTCCTTACCTTCTCCAGGAAGAACCAGCCCTACCAACACCATGACCTTAACAAAGTGAAACTGATTTCAGATTCCTGGCCTCCGGAAATGTAAGAAAATAAATTTGTGTTGTTTTAAGCCACCAAGTTTATGATTATTTGCTATAGCAGGAAGAGGAAACTAATGTACTTAGTAAGAATAGGTAATTCTCATAAGGTTGTTCATCTAGGGCAGTGTTTCTCAACCCTGACATTATTGACATTTTGAGCAGGATATCATCATTATGGGTGCTGTCTGTCCTGCGTTGTAGGATGTTTAGCAACATTCCTTGCCTCTACCCACTAGCTGCTAGTAGCGCTCCCCTCCATTTGTAACAACCCCAAATGCTTCCAAACTTTGCAAAATATCTACTTGGGGTGGTGGTGGTGGTACAAAATTGTCCCTGATTTAGAACCACTGATATAGGGAGTAGTAGATTTAAGATTCAAGTTTAAGAAAGACCTCTTTTAAAATTATTACTGTCTACTGCTTTATCAAGTCATAGTTAGGGTACAAATGTAGTTGTCAATTTTTAGCTTGAGCTTGCTCCTGGGGTAACATGAGTTTCAGTATATCCCTAGAAACTCAGTTTCAAATCTTTGCAAGTCCTTTGGCAATTATCTCAGGTGGGCCTTGGGATACGAGATGTTTATTAGGGATCATCATCTGTGAAAGGAAGAAGGAGAACCATTACTGGGCAGAGGGAGAAGCTGAACTGCAATGCAGCCTAAAAAATCCTACCTAACATAGCAGAGCACTCTAGAGAGAATACTATTCATAAAAGTTCTTTCACACTGGGTCAAGATGGCCAAGGCTATATGTTGATGCCTGACTCAGTCTCCAAATATGAGCTGCCTGGGAAGGTCATGACTTTGGACAAGGTGTTTCTTTCCAGCTGAGGTACCCACCAAAGAAGATGACTGTGCTACTCACAGTTGAGTGGAAGTTCCTTCTTTGAAAGGGAATCTAGGCAACACATCTCCCTACCTGCCAACATCCATCCATTGCACTGCTCAGGTCCACTTCTTAATATATGTTTAGGGAGCAGCTTTTCCAAGATTCTGGTTCTGTCTCCTCTTGAGAGGAAACTCGGAAGAAGTAGCCTACAGTTAGTCTTAAGTCTGAAAATGATGCTTGTCATTCTCCTTCTTCACTATCCATTCTATACTTTCTTACCTTTAGCTATCATTTCTGCTGAACTTGGTGGTTTAGTTGGTGGCATGTTCCAAATTCTTGTCCCTGAGGGTCCTAAAATCCTTGTCATCATGTCTTTCTGAGGCCTAGCTTACTATACCTGATCAATTAAAGTAATAATTGGGCAGGTTCTTACCAAGATGCACTCAAGCAGATAACTTGGTCCCCACTATATAATACCTCTTTCTGGTGATGTGGGTCAATTGTCCATGCCAAGATGGCTCTCCACTTCTTACTTGCTGGTCCTTAGATTCAAGGACACCAAAGGGGCAAAATGCCAGCCATACTTATAATTCAGTGGGATTCTGGTAAAATGTGCTCCATTTGGGTACCAGAGCCCTTAAGACAGAGGGAATGAAAGAATAAAGTTCCTCAATGGGTCATTCAAAGTGGGACCACATCTGCTACCACCCACTGGTTCCTGGACCCATTTATTTTATCCTGGGGATATAATACCATATTGAGATCTTCAAATAATGCATAAACTTTATCCTAGAGGATGATATCACATTCTCTTTTAAAATTGCTCCTGAGCAAGTGTTTGGATGTGTCTTTAGAAGGCTACTTTATCAATCTGGAGTCTTCCAGGTGCTGAAAACTCCATGGCCATGCCTTTTCCAGAGTAGCAGTGGTGACTGACCAAGTAGAGGTATAAACTGGGCATCAGTATTCCTTGGATGCCTAATATACTGCTCAGCCTTATAGCTCAAGTCAAGTTTCTTACTCATTGAGATTCATATTTTTGAAAAATATTTTAGAAATCATATTCATTTTTACAAATATTTATTTTCATAGTTAGGTTTTGTCACAATTAATTTCACATGGTGTTGCCTTTTTACTGTGTGATTTCTTAAAGGAATATAAATAGCATTTTTCAAGAGAAAAAAAGCACATGGAAAAATTAAGACTCTATGCTGGGCTAATTCATTAGATTAGCAGCTGTGGAGTTTTTCATTTACATAAAAAAGAGAAAATTATCTTGGGAGGTTGGTTCCATTACCACCAGTTTATTGTTCCCTGTAGATCAAAATGTTCCACATAGTGCTGTTTTCTCCTAGAAATTCCCAGAATTGAGTAGCAAAAGTATTATAACAGAGAGAAGAAATCCAGGCTAGAAAGCTAGAAAAACACCCAGGTTTTAATGTCAGGAATGACTTTGGTTTAGAATCACTACAAATATTACAGTTTTAATTTTGATTAGTATTGAAAATATCTTGGGAATGAGCTTTATTCCATATGCATCATTTTTATTCAGTAGTTAGACAAGAGCCATTAGTGTTTTTCCTCATGTTACTATCATTATCAAATGATACTTTAGGAATATTAGTATTGTGAAAATGTCATAGTGGATTAGATAGAAGTGGGACAGAGGTAGACACCCAGATAGAAGGTTGTCATAATGGTTCAGGCTGAAGTTCATATGACCTGAAC
Source organism: Microcebus murinus (assembly GCF_040939455.1). Taxonomy (NCBI): domain Eukaryota; kingdom Metazoa; phylum Chordata; class Mammalia; order Primates; family Cheirogaleidae; genus Microcebus; species Microcebus murinus. Next base: position 22,561,148 of record NC_134109.1, read on the forward strand.
CAGGATAGTAGAAGCAGGGAGATTATTGTAAGACATTTATAAGACCAGGTGATTTGTTGATGTTGGGGATGATGTGTTGTAGCAAAGACTCCCAGTTTTCAAGCTAGGGAAACTGGAAGAGTGATAGTGTCATTTGTGGAAACTGAAGCATGAGAAAGAAAATCGGGAGGAGTTGCTGGCTGAAATGTAAAGTCATTGCTTTACATTAACCCAGAAATGCTGGACGACTATGGCTAAAAACATACAAATATTTTTCAGAAGCTTCTATATTCAAGATGGTTGCACTGGCATATATTTATTTATTCATTCAACACATATTTGGTGAATGCTGACTCTGTACTTTGGTATCTTTGAGAGGACCTGATGCATCTGGTTAAATGATAATTAGATCAGATTACAATGCAACAAATCTCCTAATACAATATTGTTCAAAATGAGCACTGATTCAGTTTGGGTCAATGACTGATTTATACATTCCAGTAATAGAAATCCCCTTGAGATTAAGATTTTATGTTTATAAGAGTCTTCTATTAAAAACCAATACCACCAGAGGAGTAACATATTATTAGTCATTTATACGTTAAAGTGAATTGCTAATGAAAATGGAGATTAGTAAGGGTCAAGGAAATACATTGACATCTTCAGCTTCTACACAGTTTAGCTTCTCTACACAGTTTAGCACTGATCAGTCTAGATGAAGACAGTTTTTCAACTGTGACAGATAAATGTGTAAAAAGAAAAGACTAACTGTGAAGTTTGGTTTTCAATATGAAAAAAAATTACTTGAAGTAATATGGGTATATATCAATAATGTGCTAGAAGTGGGTAGTTATGTGAGGATTTGCTGAGGTTTTTTAGCAGAAGGATATGTTTATTCATATCTTGCTCTTCTAAAACTAAGACCATCAGCTTTCCTTAATAAGCTTCCAACTTGAAACACTATACATTTCCCAAATAAAAAGGGCTGAGAATCACTTCTTCAGTAAATAGTGTGGGTTCAAAGAAGGTTGGCCAAATGTCTAGATTTGCCCAGGACTGAAGATTCCTGGGATGTGGGACTTAATATTTTAAAAACCAGGTTAGTCCCAGATAATCCAGGAGAAGTTGGTCACTCTGGAGCCTCAAGGTGAAAAGCAAGCTGAGTTTCAGGAGCCATATGTGTGGTCTTAGCTGTTGCAGAACATGAATTTCTTCCTTCTGGAATAGTTCTTTCCTTCTGGCTGCCAGCCAGAGACTGTCATTGGATCCCAGTCCCTGTATAGCAATGGTGACCTTGAACAATCCATATGTGGGCAAGAGCATTTGCTTCACTCAAGTCCTGTTATTAGGAACATGGTTTCTGAGTAAAATGACCTGGGATGTGTTTTTGTAAGCCAGTTTAATTATACGCTAAATCTTGGTGATTTGCTACTTGGTTCTACATGATTTTAACTACTTAAGAGAAATCAATGTGTATGCATTGAGAAGTGCAGACAAAAGAGCTGTTATATTTTCAATAGTAAGTAACAAAAAGCCAACTCTGGCTGGCTAAGAGAAAAGAAAATTTGCTTAGCAGATCACTGGGGTACTTCATTTAATGAAACAACAGGAAGGCCTGAGGTGTAGTGCTACTTCAGGGACAGCTAGAACTCAACCCTCTAATGCCCTTCTTCTATTCATTTCTCACTTCTACTTATCATCACACACTGCTTCATCTTCTGCCCTACAGAATAGACTTCATTATGTGAAAGAAATATGGATACTACGAGGTCCTATGTTCCATACTTGAGACTCTTGCACCAGAGAGAGAAATATTTGCACTTTTCTGGTCTCAATTTTAAAAAAATCCCAGTGAAATATCTTGATTAGCAGATATTGAGACAGGTGTATAGACTTGGGCAAGTCATGCATGATTATTGATTATGATCTGCAGAATCCTTATGATACTGTGTGAGCTATGTGGTTGGAGTTTCTGGAAAATGGGGCTCAATGAGAAAAGAGGTAGTTAGTAGGGTTAAAAAGAAAACTGAAGATCTCAAAGGATGTGAGCATGGCAAAAAGATGCCTCCATCTAACTTAGAAAAGTGCTTCCAAAAGTATTGTCCTTGGACCAGCAGTGTGAGCATCCTCTGGTAACACGTCAGGTAGACAAATCCATGGCCTCACTCTGGAAGTGCTGATCAGAAATTCTAGGGATGGGGATGGAAATCTGTTTTAACAAACCCTTCAGGTGATGGGTTGCCACTGATGCATGCCAACTTTTATAAACCACTACCTAAGAAAATAAAGCTACTTCTCAGTAAATAAAAACATTCATGAGAGGTTTGGGCACATCTGACATAGAAGATTAAAGAAATAGCATTCATTCAACAAAACCTCTTCCCCACTTAGCCCACTTTAAAGCATACTGGCCAGAAGCAAATGTGCTTTAGAAATCCTTCGTAGGATTGTATCCCTTTCTTTTAGTACTCCAGTCCCTTGCACTAACACAGCAAACCCTAAATGAAGTGAGATATACGAGAAGTAACTGATCCTACTAATGGATTTTCTGGACAATGAAAGGTTAAACAGCAACAACAAACAGGGGATATTAGAACCCAAAACAAACTACAAATTAGATTTTCAAGAGGCTTCCAACACAAGTGTTTGATTGTATTTGCTCGCTCACTTTGATGTCTCAACAAAGGACAGTGGACCCAAATTAACCTTTTTTTGGATGAGCAGTTGCTGTTGGTCTTCCCACTGCAGCATTCCAAATAGTACTGATTATTTTATGGTAACGAAAATTCCCTAAAATATTGTATTTTAATAAATCCTGGTCTTACTTTCTTTTTCTTTTTGCTCAAATGCAAGTGCAAAAACAATACCAGTTTTCTTAATGTCTTAGTTAAAATAAGCTATGTTTGATCAAACCCTCTGAAAGCAAAGTTACCCAAGCGCCCTTACATTTGGAGTCTGGGTGGGAAAATGACTATTATTTTATATGGCTAACTAGTTCTTTGGACTATTTTAAAAACATATTAAAATTTAATGCCATTTTTTTTTTTTTTTTTTACAAAGGACTTGAGAGTTTTGCTTGGGTTCTGTCATAGCATTTCATTTTTCAAAAATACTAAGATATTATGATGCTCAAAACTTCCTACTATCTATATACTATGGACTTGGGGTCAGACTGTCTGACTTTTAAATTATAATTCTGCCACTTTCTTACCATAATACTAAGCAGGTTATCTGCCTTTAAAAGTCTGATTCTCCTCATCATTACACTGAGAATACAAAACCCACTTACTTTATAGGATTCCTGTGACAATTAAATGAGATCACACAGTCATATCTTTAACACAGTGCCTGGCACATAGTGAGGCCCCCAATAAATGCTAGCAATAATTAGCTATTCCTTTCGGGAGCTATTCCTTATTCATCCCTTTCCCTTGCTCTTCCACTAATAGGCTTAGACAAAGACTTGGCCACATTTATTTGCAGCTTGTAAAACAGAAAATAAATATCTGGGGGAGGGGACAGTGTTAACAGTTTTTCCTCTAGCAGTTTACCACATTATCTGTTATAAATGGCACTCAGTAAAATATATAAAATGTTTCTAATTCTAGGATTACAAATGAATAACTATGTCCTGACCTGCAAAGAAGAAAAAAACTCTACAATGTTATTAAGAATCATCTATAAAAGGTATCACAATTTCTTATGCACTTGATTTTGGATCATTACTTAAACAAAAATAATGAGACATACTTCATCCTAGGGGTATAAATTGTCGTTGAAGAAACTAGAGGGTCTTTGTAGAACATACTACTGACTTTTCATTATGTTGATAAAGATGATGAAAAATTAATTGTTGGTGGTCCTTGAAAACATGTCCATGCTATGTAGTAATTAGGCTGTTTGTAGTGTTGAGATTATGTAAACCCATTAATGTATTTTCTTAGCATCAGAATTCCTGGGTCTTAGACAAAGTAATCTCTAGGTCATATCTGTCCAAATTCTTATTCAAAGAATTTTTAACTGAGCCATTGCCATTTTAGTTACCCAAACTGGAATAAAGTAGAAGTCAGTCAGATCTAGCAGCTGTTTTATTGCTGTACAATGATGCCAGATAACAGTTCAGCTAAGCGGGAGACAAGGCGGGATCCCAGTTCTCACTGCACTGGGAATTTCAGGTAGACTGGATGTAATTACTTTCTTTGGCATTAGGCCAAGGTATCTGGATTATGAGCATTTAGTTTTGGACAATTTGTGCCGTGGGATCATTAATGGCTAAATGTGCTCAGTGCCCAAATTCTTGATGTTTCACAGCAGCAAGCAAGAAAGAAACTTGACGAGATTGTCTTATTCATCACTCTGTTTCCAAATGGAGCGGGGCATATCTCAGAGTGCTTTCTGTAGGTGTGGAAGTGATCTGTGGAGCTTCTGAGACATTGAGATGATGAATATTAGCAGATGCAGTCATGAATATTCACTATTCATCCTTTACCTGGGTTCAAAGGGACTTGTAGCAATTTACAGATTTAAATGATGCAAAATATGACATTTCAAGATAAAAAAGAATTGAAAGAATAGAGGCTTTTGGGTATCAGAGTTAGGTAGAATGTACCATTTTGAAAAGGAATTTGGGTTTTTGTTTTGTGGCTGATAAACCAAAGATGAATATATATACACCAAAGTGTATGACTTTCTCTTACTTTTCTTTTGTTGAACCTAGCACATAGTAAGTGCTCACAATGTTGAGAAAAAAATGAGCGAACAGATTCATCAGCAGTGATTTTTTTTTCCTGGTTATAGAAATCAAACAGAAACCTCTTGAGTGGTTATTCGTATTAAGACCACAACAAACAATTTGGACAGTAACTGTAGATGTGTTTCTACATAAGAGATTAAATTATTCAACTAAGCCAGCATGCCTTAGCTTTCGTTATATTCTTTCCACAATTCTAAAATTCAGATATATCTAGGAATGCCTTGAGAAATCTAGAAAGAAGTCAACATAAATATTTAATTCAACAGATATATGAGAGCTGCCATTGTTTTAAAGATGAGTAAAACCAAGTTCCTGCCTTGAAGTAAAAATAGTCCAGAAAGGAAAGTTACATAAGTACCATGCTTCTTAAAAAACAAACAAACAAAAACCAAAAATCAAACAAATAAAACCTGAAATTCAAGGCACAACCATCTGAGGGATGGACATGCTTGAAGCTCTGACTTGGGCAGGGCAAAGGTAATATATGTAACCTAAACATTTGTACCCCCATAATATTCTGAAATTTAAATAAAAAGGTATAATAAAAAGTAAAAATTGCTTTGAGATGGAGGCAGAGTGGTTTAAAGGAGGAAGAATCCACCTGGTGGTTGGAGAGATTAGGGTAGATGAACCTTGAGGGATGGGTTGAATTTCTATTGCAGAAGGTAGGAGGAAGGTTGTCATTCCAAAGAGAAATCAAAAGCAATGACCCAGCATGTTCAGGTATTTGAAAAGAATGAGCAACTTGTTTGAGTTGTTGGATATCTACATGGAGGAAAAAGTAACATTATCTGAGTGACTAGGACTATGTTTTGGAGAATCTTAAATGTCTGAATAAGTCTACCGGAAGTCATGAAATAGTGTTGGGACATTCAATGTACTTTGTAAAAGTGACTGTGGCAGCAAGGTAGAACAGAGCAGAGAAAAACTTGGAACTAAATGGATTTGAGTTGTTCAAATAATAAAAAAAAAGAGGGCCCAGATATGGGTATTTTTAGTGAGAAAATTAGGAAAGCTTTCTGGTCAAATATTGACATTTTTTTTTTCATTCAGAATATCTCAAGAGTGTTTTTATTTTCACCAGACTTTTTAGTGTAAATACATGATTGAAACTAGGGTCTGCAGACATTCTCAAAACAAACAAAAAAAAACCTATTCACCTGCAACTCTTTCCAATTTTGGGGGGTGATGTCTTAAAAGAATAACAGTATTCCAGTATAACTCTCCCAGCCTTGGCTGTGACACCCCAGTTTCTATGAAAATTGCATGAATTCTATTGTGGATATTTTGCCTGCTATTTATGTGTCTGTGCCATAAACAAATAAATATTCTTGTGGACACATGTAGAAGCTTTTACCTTCGCTTCCATCTTCCTCAGTGGTGAGTGAGTGCAGGGAATATTTGAGTAGAAAGCAACTCTTTTTTGTTATCTGATCTAACACTATGATATGACAGATAAAGAGGTAGGAGACCAGAGAGGCTAAGTGCCTTTCTGGAACGTGTTTTGAGCTAGGATCACTTATGGAATAGAACTGTCACTTCTAAGTCCCAGAAGAAATAAACTAAAGGCTGGATACTCCTACCAGCCTTCTTAGAGCTTCTTTCTTAACTCTATCTACTCTTTTGCTTCCTATGCTGAGTACTCAAGGTCCTCACATTATTTTTCTAACCACACATGAAACCACCAGAGACTTTCTATTCCCCTTCTCTGGGAATCTCACTTGCTTTACCATCGTTTTCCCCATACCTTTTATTGTAAACTTATCAAAATTGCTAATGTTTTATTCCATACCTGTCTAAATCTCAGCTACTTCTGTAGATACCACTTAGGTAAACACATTTATAGTAGGGACAAAAAAGCTAATAATTGAAAATCTCAAAAATCCTATTAAGTTTTTGCAATTTAATAGATGATCAGTAAACATCCTTAGCACACAAAAAATTAAATTGTAACTGGTGAGAATTTCAAGAATAGGGAGAAAGATATGAAACTGTAACTCTATTAATGTATATTTTTGCAATATCCGTAACTGGTCATTAAATGATATATAGTTGTTTTGGGAACAGGGATTTGGTCATTCTTTATAAATTATTTTTGTTTAAATTGAAAAGAACACTATGTAGGTAAGGATATGCAAACCAGGCAGAAAACCGTAATATCAATGTAAGATTCTGTAGATACGGAAGATCAGTTAAGGTAGCAGCCCCTGAGCATGAGTCATTGCTCAGCAGAGTCATTGCTGTCTGGGTGAGCTCCATGTCCTGGTGGAGACCCCAATGGAGGAAGGAGTGCATCCAATAAGGTAAAGCCATGGCAGGTACCATTGCATTTGAATCAGTAGGGATGTTGATCTTTATTTGCATATGATGACATAGAAATGACATTAACTCTTGACTCTGGCTATATCCTTAGGGAGAAATCTCCATGTAAACCTTACCCAGCCCCCCCAAAAATCCTACAAAGAGACCCTTTTAGTTAAATATTTTGCTTAAGTTCTATTTCAAAGAAGATACCACTTTGTAGTAAAAGAGGCAAAACTCATTCAAGATGTTTGTATCACTTATGATGAAGCTTTCAAATTCATGCACATGTTATGAAATCTGCCTCTCTACCACGTACAACAGGCTGTTTTGATTTTCTTTCAACTTTTAGAACTTGCTTCTCTTGTAAACACATGCATCAGTGTCAGGGAGTAGGGAAGGAATGGTAGATGAGTCAGTCCTGCTGCTTCTAGGACCCTCAACTTCAATTGATGAATCTTTTGTAACAATGAAAAGGGAAAATTCTATGGTGGCTTATGCTATATTTCTTTAGACTAAAATATGATTCAGTTCTGATTCCAGTATCTGAAGTGGAAGATCTCAAGCTTTCAGAAAAGTTGTTAATAGCTGCATTTAGGACCGTATTATCTACTAATCAAGGGCTTTAGTACAAAGCCTTTGTGTTTGCAAAGGCCTCATGAGCTATGCAAGGAAATACACAAGTCAACAAATTTGCAAATGCCTGTATATATCTATTTCTTAAGAGAAAAATTGAAAGACTAAATTTCTCCAAGTAATAGATATTGCTAGATAACTATTCTTCTCAGTGTGACTGTTCAACTAGTTTCCCTTTTATATTAGAAAAAATATGGGCTTTTAGGAACTTATGAGAAATGAATTTGTAATCTTGAGCTCATTTTACTATAACAGGAGGAATAGACTGCATATTAAGTTGCCTGCCTTGTGAGAAACAATCATCAAAATCCAAAAATGTTGCACATGTTTACTGAGTGTTTACTCAACCATAGACACAGATATTAGGAGCTTGGTGTTTGTCATTTCCACTTCTCAGAAGACATTTGATACTCAGGATCTGAAATTATGAGTTTAGTAAATAATAGGGCTGGAATGCAGATTCAGAACTTACTCCAAGTCCCACATGTTTTTCATTAGATCACACCACCTTCTAATTACCACATAAACACAAAGCACTCAATAAATATTTGGCAAATGAGTGTATAAAAGACTATCGGACTAGATTCCCCAAATATAAATAAAGGTTGTATGAGGTCAAGCTGTGCAAAACAAAGACATGTGTTACTCAGTTCTGGCACATGGGGAAGATGGACTCTGAGTTAGCTGGTGACATGAGGTGACTTGAGCCATTTGACTGTCACTCTTCTACTCGGCCATAGATACCCACCTAGATGTGCCTCATTTATCCTCTCCAAATCCCCAAGACCACTGAGACACCCTCTTCTCTCCCTGTTTCCATCACCTCTTTATTAGAGGTATAGGAGTCTAAGCTTTTTCCAGCTTGAAAGGAACTTAGAGAACACGTAGGATATGCAGACGCAGGTCTAATAACAAGTTAAGGCGAAGTCAAAACTATTTCCATACAGCAGCTAGAGAGTAATTCTAAATATAAATCAGGTCACATCTTCTTCTGCTTAAAACATCCCTGTAAATTCCCAGTGCACCTCCAGTAAACCCAAAGTCCTTATGGTAGCCAGGAAGGCCCTTTATGGTGTGAGCTCTGCCTACCCAGCAGACTCATGTATGTTTCTCTCTGCCGTTTCTAGCATTTTCCAGGCAGTCCTATCAGTCCCCTGGCAGTTCCTCAACTCAATAAACTCTTTGCCCCTTGGAGTGTGTTCACGTGATCTTCTGTCTGTCTGGTTCATTCATGTGACTGGCTTTTGATCATCCTCTGGGTTTTGAATTAAAAATCTTCTCCTTAGAGAGACCTTCCCTGCCCAAGCTATATAATGAAAAACACCCATCTCCAAAATTTGTTCCTGTCACTGCACCCTGCTCATTTGGCCCTAGGGCCAACATCACCATTCTTAATTATATGTCTACTGGTCTGTCTTTCTCTACAGTATGTAAGCTCCCTCGGAGCTGAGGACACATTTGTCATAGTCATCAGTGTACATTCAGTGTCACACTCATTGCCCAGCACATGTTAAGTGGCCATTAAAATTTTGTTGTGTGAATAAATGCACTTGACCATCCTGACTACAACCCAGTCCTCTTGCAACTGTGTGTTGTGGCTTGTATTTCCTCAGCTCCAACCCCAATCCCCTGCCTTTAGTCACTTTCCTATTATTTCCTACTAATGTTATGCTTTCGTGGGCACTAAATTACTAAAGAAGCAAATAAATTTCTGATTTATAATTTTAAAAAATGGTTATGCCTAACTTAATTGATATGCAAATAATTACATTCTCAAGGAGGTCTTTAAAAAGGATATTAATGAAGTTATAGGTTGCGTAGCCATCTGTGAACAGTGAATTTTCTTCTCTTTGTTACTCAGATGTGTACTCTGCCTACATGTAGCGCTCGGGTTCGTGGAGTATGAATTTGTAAAACCAGTTTTCCCCATGTGATCCCACACAGCAGAATGAATATCTAACTGCCTAGGTAAAAAATACTCTCACAGTAAAATTTGAGTTTTATTTATTTGTTTATTTATTTATCTGTTTTTGAGACAGGGCCTCGCTCTGTCACCCCAGCTGAGGCGCAGTGGTGTCGTCATAGTTCACAGCAACCTCAAACTCCTGGGCTCGAGCAATCCTTCTGCTTTAGCCTCCCTGCACGTGTGCACCACCACACCCAGCTAATTGTTTTATTTTTTGTAGAGATGGGGTCTTGCTCTTGCTCAGCTAGATTTGAGTCTGAGAATCTATGAGGGGTACATGAGATAATGTCACCAAGAAAGTGTCATAGATCCCTGCAAGGCTGGGTAGAATTGTGGGAGCCGGGTTAGAAGCTGTTTCTTTCTATTACTCCTTTCTACCCAAACTGAGAGACACTGAGTACAGAGAAATAGAAGCTGTTTCTGAGTGACTGGCAGCTACAGCAGGAATGTGGCTGAGTTTATTGAAGAACAGATGTCCTTGGGTTTCACTATTGTGGGGATCTGCAGCAGCTAGAAGGACCAGGGATAAAGTCTTTATAAGCAGTTGAAGAAGAGCCTGTATTTGGTCTGCATGGAATAGTTACCCCTGTGTATCTGGGACTTTATATTACTATAAAGGAATTTAAGTCTTGCTGCTAAAATTGCTCTCAATTCAGACTAACAGAGTACGGAGACTTTTGTTAGGCGAGGATCATGCTAAATACAAAGTAAGAGGAGGAGAATCCAAAGCCTTCTAAGAGGATATTTTCCTCAGTGAAGCTAGCTCAAGTTTCACAAATGCCTTGCTGAGGAAGGTCTGGAAGTTAAAGAAAGAGCCCAATGACTGTGGTTTATAATATTGTATCTATTTTATTTTTATTTAAACCCATGACATGGGAAAAATACACAATCATTCTAGGATGAACCTTTTGTTATCGATGTTTAGTTTAAAGAGCCCCTTTATACAGTCTGAGGATATAAGAGTATTCATTTGGGTGGGTAGAGGTACTGTAGTCCCATCTAGCACCTTTAACAAATGTTTCCAGATTGAATAATAATTCCATCATAAATATAAAAGTGAAAATGAATTCTTAAAAATAAACTTGGGGAAAATCTTTCTTAGCATGCTGTTAAAGCCAGAAACAATAAAGGGAAAACCTTGACAGATTACTAACTAAGGCATTTTCACAGAAGAAAAGACTAAGGGTCAAAGTTAAATATACAGATTATAAACTAGGAAAATCAGTTACAATATATAGAAAAGGTTAATTTCCTTAGTAGTTATACTAAATGTAACAATAATAGCTGACATATACTATGTGTCAGTCATTGTAAGTATGTAATTTCTCATTTACACAACAACCTTGTGAGGTGTGCACTTCTCTTAGACCCATTTTACACATGAAGAAACTGAGGTAGTGAGAAGTTTAAAAACTTGCCCAAGGCATGCAGCTCGTAAGTGGTGGAGATGGAATTTAAATAATTTTTACAAATAAAAATGAAAAGCACTCGCCCCACTAGAGAAATGGAATCTTCTTTAAAAAGACAACAACACAAATGAACAAAAGAACACAGTATTTTTTAGCTTTATTACGGGAGAGAATGCATTTTCTGTTCAGGAAACATCTTGATGTGCCTTATAGTTTGAGAAAAAGCCCCCTGAGTTTAGCCTAATTGGAAAGTTTAAGTTCATGCTCAGGACTGCCTTACATGTACACTGACAGAAACGTAGGGCTTGTGGAGAGACTGTGGAGTCTGTAGCTCTGAGAAGAACAAGAAAAAGAAAGGCCCAAGAAGTGAGGAGAGGCTCAAATTGTTATATTCGAGATTCACAAGGCCGCAGGACAGAGAGACAGAGTCACCAAGGCTGTAATTATCAAAAGGAGTTTTATCGTCTAGCTCGAGCTAGGGTCCGAGCCCCCAGAGTGCCAGCATAGTGGCCTCTCCTCCGGGCAGGGACCCTCCTTTGTGTGTTAGTCCCCTTTTTATAACTCAGTTGTTTACACACTGGTCATGCATCCGCCCCCACCGTGAGTCTTACTTCATCCTGCCCCTGATAGGCCCTAACCTATTCCAGGTCCTAGCTGAGAGACTCCAGTTTCCGCATTCTTTGTCTTTCTCCTCTGCATCCCATAATGTACCCATAATGCCTTGCGGTTAGCAAACAAGCAGTAAACAGAAGCTGGAAGGTGTCCGTTGTCCTTATAGCCCAGTATCTTACACAAATAAGAGCTAAGCAGGTGTGGGATAGCTGAGAGAGTGGCCCTTCAGCAGGCATGAGCAGGGACCTTGGGAACAGTGGAGTCTGACACGCAGTTTTCATTTGTTGGCTAGTCTACGGTGTAAGCCCCTTTTGTATCCAGATTTGCTTAAACATTTACAACTTAAAGCAGGCTTATGTTAACTCTGTGTTAGCTAAAGAGGAATAGTGTCCAGTGTGTGTGTGTGGGGGGGGGGGGGCAAGTGGTTGAATAAAGACGGCAGCCCCAGGGGAGGAGTCAGTGAGCATAACCAATCCCACCATGTACTGAATTCTCAGAAGCTATGGGGAATGTGGCGATTCCATGGGATGTGGGGAGCGGGCTTAGCCAGCAGAAAGAGAGTTTTCAGAAGTGTGGAGGTTGGGACCATCTGGTGGCACACATCAGGGTTACGTGGGCAAAGCTCATGTGGAGCTAATACTTAGGAAACTATAGATAGCAATGGCCATAGACAAAGCCATCCAACATTACTAATTATCAAAGAAATACAAAATTTAAAGTGAGAAATTTTTGCCAATTAGACTGGAGATTTTTTAAAAATATTGATTTTAATACACTGTTGGTTAGAACAGTGCTCCCTAAATGGTGGGTCAAAAATAGTTTGTGGGCCGGGCTCGGTGCCTCACGCCGGTAATCCTAGCACTGGGAGGCTGAGGCGGGAGGATAGCTCAAGGTCAGGAGTTCGAAACCAGCCTGAGCAAGAGCGAGACCCTGTCTCTACTGAAAAATAGAAAGAAATTAGCTGGACAACTAAAAATATATAGCCGGGCATGGTGGTACGTGCCTGTAGTCCCAGCTACTTGGGAGGCTGAGGCAGTAGGATTGCTTGAGCCCAGGAGTTTGAGGTTGCTGTGAATTAGGCTGACACCATGGCACTCTAGCCTGGGTAACAAAGTGAGACTCTGTCTCAAAGAAAAAAAAAAGGTTTGTGAAGATACTGATACTGTCAACCTTAGGTGTCACTGAAGCCCCTGGGCAGGTTGGCCTGGCTGAGAACACCTTCCTCTCCTTACCTTCATGCCATCTGCTATGGTTTGAATATTTGTGTTCTCCCAAAATTCACACCTTGAAATCTAATCCTCAATGCAATGGTATTAAGAGGTGAGGACTTTGGGACGCGATTAAGCCCCTCACCAGACACTGAATCTTTTCACACCTTGATCTTATACTTTCCAATGTCCAGAACTATAGGCAGTACATTTCAGTTGTTCATAAGTTACTCAGTCTAAGGTGTTTTGTTTTAGTAGCCCAAACATACTAAGATACAATCCAAATACTATCATTTACTCTCTATGTTATGACTTGAAAAAAATGTGAGGTTACTAGGTTAGTAGTACAGCCACTCTAAAGCATGTTTGCAATATAGATCAATAGTTTAATATCATTTGACCTGGCAATTCTATTTCTAGAAATCCAGAGAAATTTGCCAAAAAATGCACAAATATATTTGCTCACATTGTTTTTTATAGCATCAATTGTAAAAGCACTAAAAAAAGTAAAAATTATGTTAACCCATTTTCTATTGATATACATTGATGTGGAGTAAATAATAGTGTAACATCCTTTAAAAAAGATGAAGGCAATCTATGTGTACTGACATGGTGCTGCACACGTAGTTAAAAAAACAATATAGTAGCAAAAATTTAGGATGGTAATTATAACAAAGTTATTAAAAATCAATATATAAAGTATTTATATGGTGTATTTCAGGTTAATTGAAGAATACCAATAAACATTTCCATTTTTGAAAGAAAAGATCTGCTATTATATCAAAAATATAAATAAATATCAAAAGATATTTCAACAAATTGAAATAGTTATAGTAAAGGTCTGTTCCAGATACTAGGCAGACAAGGGGGACAGTCTTTCATATTGCTCCTAGTCTACCTTTTTGCTCTCTAGGTGTGTCACAGCTAACACTGATACACAAAAGGTAGAAGACAGCTTAATATCATCCTCTAAAGAGATTAGATAGTTCCCCAAGGGATGTGAGTGTAGTATTGCTAGCGAGAAATGTGCCTCATTACTTCCAATTTAATTAGAGAAATCCTCAGCTTCAAGAATTGTTAATCTAGAATCTCCCAAGAATTCTATTCATCTCTCAGTATTTTTCCCCTCTCATAGCTAGCATTAGAGAACTCATTTAGGAAGATTGTTGAACAGATTTTTATCAGGTTTAGCCTGTGAATTTGCCAACATTTGAGTGTATATATTGCACAAATATAACTAACAAATTTGCCTTCTCTCTTCTGCCAAAACACAAAACATTGACAACAGAGACATACAATGTGATGAAAACAAAGACATAAGTTATTTGGAGTCTGAAAAGAAAGCCAATCTTCTGATGGAAGAGCTAAACAAGCCTCATCATATCCTAAGCTATTAGCAAAACATTTCCTATGCAAATGTATTGAGCATCTACAATATGCTATGTACACAGCATTCTTAAGAGCCTCAGGGAATACAAAAATAAATATGGGGTGGAGAGGCTTATAGATTATAGGGGAGAACAGAGATGACATACAAGTCAAAAAGTTATGTACTGCACTTAATCATGCAAAAACAATAAGGTTCTTTGCTTTCTATAACTATAATCATCTCCTGTATGAAATTCATTCTAGTAAATTTCAGAGACTGGCTATGTCTACTGGAGTAGGTTGTATAGATACGAATTTGGCAGATTGATCAACCTTTAGGTTGCTCACATTCATTTGGGTAAATACTCAGACATTTAAAACTTCAATTTCCTGCCAGAGCTGATTCCCCTCTCAACATTTTACTTCCAAAGGTAGAATTTTGGTTCTAAAGGGAGCTTGATGTGACCTCAGGGTTTTGGAGTTTGGCCTGATTTTCTTGTTGTCACCTTATGGAACTCCTCTCTGACAATCAGCTTCTCTGAGTGTTGATTTTCGTGGTGGCGGAGCATGTCCCACTGACTTTGGGATGAGGCCAATCAATATCTGCTGCTGACCTTGAGTCAGGGCCACCAAGAGCCTACATAGGACATTTGTCAGAATTGGAAAGAAGTTTCCCCCGCAGACCAGAGTGCATAATTCTGCATGCAGAACATTGTTCCAGCGAACTCCTTCAGGGGGCTCTTTGGCACAGGGCCCAACTTGCACAAACACCCATGGAAGTGCTGCCATGAGCCTTGCCTCTCATGACACTCTCCCTCTGCAGCATCTGCTGGCCCACCGAGTCCTCGTAGACCTCTCTCCACTTTGGAGTGACACATTGCCCTTCTGAATCTCTTTCGTATTAGAGGCCATGGGAAGCCAGTATTACAATCTCCAATCTTACGTTCATCTATCCAGATATTTGCAACTAGATCCTAGGATAGAGGTTGCTTCTGATAGACACTAACAACCTTGAATTCACAGGCCGCCTTGTTGCCAGAATGAGAGCTTAAGGCACACTCCAATTTTACAATATGCCAGTAAGAACAGTACCTTTACATTTACTGCTACCTTTGTATAGTAAAAGTGATCTTAGACTAAAATACTCAATTCCATTAAAGCAAAGAGAAAGTAAAATTTTGAAAAACATTCATGCTCAGTAAATCTTGATCTGGGCACATATCTTGCATCAGACTAGTTCTGAGTAGACTAAATGTATAGGGAAGCTTATCCCATCTTCACATCTTCCTGATTTATGTCTTAATATAAAACTTTATTATATTATTTGGTTACGATGAAGAGTTGACTGCACCATAACTGCTGTTATGTGATTAAAGCATGAGAAGTTACTAACTCTTTTATTAACTCACTACCTTATATGAAGATACCCAAAGTACCCTTCTTGTGCTACAAATTCTTATTTTTTAATGCAATTTGTACTCATAATGTTTAGATAGTCATACCAATGTGACCATCTTAATGTTATTATCTTGACAACATAATCTTGAGTATTAACATCACCCAAGTCTGATGATGCTAGTGACTTCATGGTGTGTCTGTGATTGGATTTTAAGGGAATCTGTATGCCCCCTAAACCTGTATGCATATTGTAGTGTGTTTTCTGGGAAAATTTCCATAGCTTTCATCACATTATGTAAAATTCCAATGATGAAGGAGAACCAAAACAAAAAATATATATATTTAAACAAAAAACTGACACTTAGAACACAATTAGAACCATCCCTAAAGGGACTTTCATCACATACTTGAGTGGGAAATATTATTTTTCCCCATCTTTCTTTTGTTAGGTAAATAATGTCTAATTACATTTAGTTAGAGTACACACACACACACACACAGCCATATGTATATATAATATGTAGTCCCTGTATTTTCCTGATTTCTTTAAACCTAAAGCTAGATTAACTATCTTTGCTCTTTAGAGGTCATGAGAACTTATTGGAAGAAAAGCCAGAAAAAATGAACTTCCTCTCACTGCTTTAGATCTGTTGTACAAATTTAATATCTGTTAGAGCCCCCAGGGGCTACAGTGGAGTAATATATAAGTACAAAAACATAATACAGAAAAACACTGCTTCATATGCCATTGCAGTCACATATATACAACCTTTTTTTCTGTCTTCAAGAGGGAAACACATTCAACCATTTAAGTTGCACTTAATTTGCATAGAGAAATGAGAATTTTAAGATGTTTCCATGAAGAGCTGAAAATAGAGTTTAGGCTCCTCTCTCTAGCTAATATCAAGATGGAAAAATGAATAAACTCCCCTTTTCAATATTATCCTTGCCTTGGCAGCTGAAAAAATATTTGCAGGAATATGTTTCAAAAGCAATATAATTTAGATCATTTTTGATTAAGGAAGCTACAAACTGGAACATCAGAACAATGCACCGTAATTACTTCAAAATGACCTTTTATTTAATTGGAATGATTTTTTTTCTCATTGTAACTAGCTTGTTTTCTTGCTCCTGTTGTCAGCTCCCACCTTGCATCCCAGTAGTGCCAGGGTCATGACCAACCCACCACCGCAGTAGCTATGCCATCCCCCTTCCTTGTCCTGCTGTCACTACCAAGGATTCCACGCACGTTAACTCTCACCTGTCCCATTGCCACAGTCACTCTGTTGGCTTCCTGCCTCTATCCCCTCTTTTTGCAATCATTTCTCTAGACTACAATCTAATTAACATTCACAAAGTCCAGAAGGACTCATGGTCCTACTTCCCCCCAAAATATATAATGGTTAATCCATGAGAGGATATAATTCATCCTTGGCTTGGCACACCCCACATTCCTTTCTGGCTCAGATTTCAACCAGCCCCTTCAGTTTTATCTCTTTAGGGTAGGTCTGCAATGCCTTTGGGGTTATATGTATCTTTCTCCATAATTAAGCTCTACTGAAGTTGAAAACATGTGTTTGATATGTCTTTGGTCCACCCCAGCAAAAATCAATCTCTTCATATCTTAACTCACGTGGTAGACCTTCCATTAGGATTTTGCTTTAGGTACTGTCTAGTACAAAGAGGTCTTTGATCAGCCTTGAGTTTGGACTTTCTCAATGGTGAGATAACAATCTTTATAGACAGACTAGCATAAAGAGAGAGCAGGGTTTTTCTAAATTCTAGCAACTCCTTTGGCATATCAAGAACCAAACATGAAGCAAAATTTACACTAGAAAAATAGATAAATTTAACGTCATCAAAATTTAAAATGTTTTTGCTTCAAAGGATGCAACCAAGAACGTGAGAAAACAACCTATGGAATCAGAGAATGCATTTGTAAACCATATGTCTTATAAGGTAATTGTATCTAGAATATATTTTTAAAAACCCTCTTACAACCCAATAATAACAAGACAACCCAATTGAAAAATAATCAAAGTCTTTGAAAAACATTTCTCCACAGAAAATATAAAAGTGGCTAATAACCACATGAAAAGTTGCTCAACATCATTGGCTAGCAGTGAAATGCAAATCAAAACCACAGTGAGATACTACTTCATACACAAAACGATAGCCATAAACAAATAAGACTAGTAACTATTGGTGAAGATGTGGAGAATTAGAAATCTCATGTATTACTGGTTGGAATATAAAATGGTTCAGTCCACTTAGAAATGAATCTTGCAGTTTCTCAAAATGTTAAATATAGACATACCATATAACCCAGCAATTCCACACCTAGGTATACACTCAAGAAAATTAAAAACCTGGGTCTACACTAAAATCTATACATGAATATTTATAGCAGTGTTACTTATAATAGACAGACAGTAGGAGCAGCCCATCTCTTCATTAATTGAAGAATGTGTAAACAAAGTGTGATATATCCATACAGTGAAATAGTCAGCAATAAAAAGGCATGAAGTGCTGCTGCATGCTACAATGTGGATGGACCTTGAAAACATGCTAAGTGAAAGAAGACCGCCACAAAAGGTCACTAGAGTATAATTCCATTTATATGAAATGTTTAGCACCATTAAATTCATAAACAGAAAGTAGATCCATGGTTATCAAAGACTGGGCAAGGAAGAAAATGTGCATGAGGTTTCTTTTTGGGGTGATGAAAGTGTTCTAAAATTGGGTTGTGGCAATAGTTGTATAACTCCATGAACATATTTATAATCACTGAATTGTATACCCTAAAAGACTGAATTATATGGCACGTGAATTGTATTTCAACAAAGCTGTTATTTTAAAAATTTTGGGAACAAGGTAGTTTTAAAAAGTCAGTCATGGAGGGCTTGGACCACTAAGTTTTACTAAAATAGTAAGATTGTAAAAAATAAAGGAAATGATGTCAGAGCAACTTTTCTACAATTTGGAGAGAAAATAATGTTTTAAACAGTAAGCAGGAAGCACAGAAAGAACATGAGAGCAGGAGGAAGATGAAGCCTGGGTCTCTCAGGGACCCCAAAGCAGTCTGCTCAGGCAAAATGGTGGAAATTCTTGCAGAAAATCCAAATGACTTGAGGAAAAATCTGATCTTCTGCTTTGCTGCCGTATCCTGCAAGGCAGTTCCTCTAGTTCAAATGTTTTGACCTTGTTCCTTGCAATGATTGACTTTACAGACCTACATACTTAAAGTTTTCCCAACTTTCTTGATTTCTGTTATGAACCCCATTCCAACTTCAGAAATTCCCCATTTGCTAAGTGGCCCGAGTCCTGGAGCAGTTTTCACGCTGCCAACACAAAGAAGCGAGGCGCACAGAACAGAGCGGGCATGTGGAAAGGAAAGCTGAAGTACCCAAAAGAGCCTCTCGCCTGGGATGTCAGCAGTTTCTAAGCTACCGCGTTTGCATATTAAGCCATTCCGTTATATCCTTTGATCCTCAGCAGGGGACTGAGGGAGAGTCTTTGAAAGGACACTAGACAAAGACCATCAAGAAAAAAGATTTATGATCCTAAGGGTACAGTCAGCAGATTTAGATGCTGAAGGTCTGTCCCTGCTCTCTGTAACTACAGAGACAGAATAAACTGCCCCTCGAGTCTTGAGATGAGGAGACAAATGGGGACATGGATTCCAAGGTCAGGAGGGTTCCAAATATTCATCATGAGGCCAGTGCAACTAAATCAGCAAAACCTGAAAAAAAAGAATTGCGGATGCTTAAGTCATTGCTCAGTAGTCAAAATTATCATAATGGTGGAATGAGCACATACTGACCTCTCTTGTCCCAAATCCTTTGACATACCTATACGTGTGTGTGTGTGTGTGTGTGTGTGTATATATGCACACATATATATAAACATACATAGTTAAAAATTATATAGATATAGAAAAAGTCCAGAATATTACTGAAGTGTAAAAAGATACTGCCTTGACCAAAATTTGTGAAGAATTCCTTAAAGATAGACAGCAGATAGAATCCAATTGACAAAGAGAAAAGGTGTTAAGAACTGATAACCAAAGGTACTAAAGGGGAAGACTGACCCAATGGTGGCAACAATCATAGGAGGCGCAGTTCATAAAGAAAACAGGTTGAGATCCTGAGGTATGTGACACGGTGGATAAAGGGTAAATGTATTCAGAGCACCTGAGTCTGTTGGGTGGATGGTTAGAAACCTCTACAGCACAGATCTAAAGCCCTGTAGGGGGAGCTTCACTAGGGGAGAAGCTATTGCTACCTGGGCATCTCCAGAAAGGAGGATTTTTAGTCTCATTTACTGACACTCTGCCCAGCAGCCCTGTGTTCTCCTACTAAGCTACGTGCAGTTCCCTGAATGCGTCCTCCTCTTGTAGGCTGCCATGTTTGTTTGTGCTATACCTACACCCCAAGCCACTGGAAAAGTATTACTCATTAGACAAATGAGCATATGTGAAGTGCTTACAACCATGCCTGGTGCGTAAAAAGTACTCAAGGAATCATTACTATTTTTTTATTATTATAATTCATCATTTAAGTCTCATTTCAGAGATCACCCCAGAAAATTATTATTTTTTTTTTTTGCCAAACTTCTCCAAAGTGGAATTAAGACTTTCCAAAAATACTTATCATTTTCTTTTTTTTAGGGGAGAGAGAGACCATATTGATCCACCTCTCTATTTGGATTGTGAGGGGAGGGATTTTTAACTTATTAACACCCCTATATTGAGCATCTAGTTCACATCGTAACACATAACGGGCATTAAATATTACTGCTGAGTGAATGGAAAAATGAATAAGACCATAAAAGTGATCACTTTCTTCATATAATCTATAAGGTGTGAGCCTTGTAAGCAGATTATTAAACATGAATTATTGCACCCCAGTGACCAGAAATTGGCATGGATAGGAACTGCATTATCTCCGACATGGGCACAATATTTTATGTCTTTGCACTATGTGTGGCTCAGTGAACTGCCCCAAATAAGACAAAGGCTATCATTTTGCCAACTCTTTATTGCATGTCACATTTCTGTTAGCATAGTTTTTGAGAGGAATAATTAAAAACTTCATCCAGAGAGCCCTTTTTGTATTAGGCAAGACAGAATTGGAAGAAAAGGTCCTAAAACTATTAGCTTGTTTCCCATCAGTGGTCACAGTGAATGTGATGGTTAATTTTATGTGTCAGCTTGGCTGGACCCAGTTATTGGGCCCAATGTTAATATAAACACTTCTGTGAGTGTATTTTTAGGTGTATTTTAGATGAAATTAGCATTTAAATCAGTAGACTTTGAATGAAGCAGATTACCTATCATAAAACAGGTGAGCCACATCCAATCAGTTGAAGATGAAGAGAGTTTGGTTAACAGGTACAAAAATACAATTAGATAGAAGAAATAAGTTGTAACTTTTGATAGTATAGTAGGCTATCTGTAGTTAACAATAATTTATTGTATATTACAAAATATCTAGAAGAGAAGAACTGTGATGTTCCCAATATAAAGAAAAGATAAATGTTGGGGTTGATGGATACCCCAATTACCCTGATTTGATGGTTGCTCATTGTATACAGGTATAAAAATATCACATGTACCCCCAAAATATGTATGGCTATTATAGATAAATAAAAATAGATAAATAAAAATAGATAAATAAATGCAATAAATAAAAAGAAAAATCCAACACAAAAAAGAGAAAAAGAGAAAAAGACTGCCTCCTCAGAGGAAGAAGGAGTTTTGCTAACAGACTTGAACTCTTCCTTATATTTTCAGACTACCCTGCAGATTTTGGACTCATCAGCCTTTATAATTGTATGAACCAATTTCTTAAATCTCTTTCCCTTTACACACACACACACACACACACACACACACACACACACATACACACACACACACACACAAACACACACACACATACACACACACATCTCTATTCATTCTACATCTCTAAAGAACCCTAACTAATACAGTGCAGATGGACTCAAAGGACACAGTGGCCTAACCAACGTAATGTAGTCTAAAGCTTCAATTCCTACCTCCTAGCAAATGAGTAATAGCTTCCTCTGGCCAAATTATTGAAGTAAATAAAGTTTATCCTCAGTCCCGTCCTACTCATTCTTCCATGTCTTCCTCTAACCTATACCATCATCTTCATTCTCCATCATGGGACCATGCAGAGATTTGAACTATCATGGAGTTGCCCCTCTCCTATAAAGGACACAGCAGCTGAGAAAGAAACTAGTGAACTCGTTTCCTAAGTCTTGATGTGAGTTTAAGAGCCTATTCTGGGACTATTTGCTTTTTATTTTTGTCATCCTTTAGCATTGTATTAGAGAACCTATCTGAAGGCATCACTCTCACTGGATTTCAGCCTTTGTGTATAGTCAAAGGGGCATTCTTGGGATGGAGTTGGCTTTGGCATTCCTCAAGTCATGTCAGGGATGTAGCTAAACACATGATTAGTTTATGTTGAGCCTGAGAATATGTGATGACATGACGAGGAAGTTGTTTAAAAAGAAACAGTGTGAACTAACATGAATTGTACTGATTGTTGGATCTCCTTGGGAAGCTTTACCTTTCTGCTGGAGCCGCTATCTGCATGGGCACACCTGCAGCAAGGGGCTTTGTGGGAGACTACAGCACCTGTGTGTCCCATTGTACACTTCATCTTTTCTGTGTGAAGTCATTCACAGTTATTTCCTCCCAGCTGTCATTCAGCTAAACAGATGCTTTGAATGATGGTGTGAGGTCAGAGATTGCCACAGCATGATTGTCAAGAGTCCTCTGCAGCAGAGAGGAGTTTTGGTGAGAGCAAAGCATTGGCAAATCTCTCTAATATTTGTGGACTTTGGAGAAGTTGTGGTGTGAGTTTGTGACATGTTACTACCAAATTGAGATAAATGTAAGGAAACATATGCTACAAAGAAGGAATAATTAATCATGTGATTTCAATTTTTAGAATTGAAATAGGGTTTCAAGGTGTTTGTGATGGCATTTTGTATTATTTCTCTTCAGTGGTCATAGGAACAACAAAACATTAGGCTTTGTCATCTATTTAATTATGTTATTTCAACTGCCACTATGAAGGTCTCCCAGCAATGCACGGTTCTTCCTTCAATACCTGTTAAATCCAGACTGACTTTAAACCATGCTCTGTATTTTGATAGTCTATATTTGTATTTGATTCCTGGACATCAGTGGCCAAGGAATGCTAAATTACTCATCTGTGATCATCCAGAAGAGCTAACACCATCTTCGTGTATGCTATTGTAGTTAGCACCACATAAAATAAATTTGAGAAACATGATTCCTGTCCTATAGGAAGTATGATCTAAGACATACTGATGTATCATTCAGATACGTTTATACATGACTAGTATAGTAAAATATTGATTGATCATCTCACTAACATCAATTCCATCTTCAAATCCCATCATAAACACCTGCAAAGGAATCTATTCTCCATTCACTCTCAATTTACGTGGTCTAGAGTAGATCTTAGGGGTGAGCCATGTGGCCCAAGGCTAAGTAAGTCAGTATATCAAGATAACAGAATGTGGTCACCAAAGCTGTCATCATTTTACAACCCAAGAGACTTGTCTGTTGGGAACTAAAATCAACATATTGGAAGCTGAACTTGGAGATGGAGAAAGGGAACTCTAATCCTCACAATTTCACTTGAGTCCTTAGTAACTTTTTTCTAGCAGATTGAAGGTGGCAGAAAGTGATACTATCTGACTTTACAGTCCAGGACTCAGCCTGCTGTCTCTTGGATCACTAGTTCTGGGGGGAACCAGCACCATGTCATGAGGACACTCAGTCTCATGGAGAGGCCCATGTGGGTGGAATGTCAGCCTCACCAGCACCACCTTACCAGTCATTTGAAGTGGGTAGCACCCTGGGAGAAACTTCAGCCCCAGCTAAACCTTCAGATCCCTGAAATTCCAGCTCATATCTTGACTAAAATCTCATGAAGGAACTTAGGGTGAAACCACTCAATGAAGTCACTACAAAATTTAGGACCTACAGAAACTCTTGAGGATAATAAATATTTACTTTTTTTAAGTCACTATGTTGGAGTAGTTTTTTCTTTTTAACACAGCAAAAGATGACTAGTACCAGTGTACCAAAAGAACCTTAACTAGTACAGTTAATGGAATCAAAACAATATATGTAAATTCACGATTCCTTCCAGGCCAAATTAGTCATTTCTATGACTGTCCCTATTTCACTTTGGATAGCCAATAACTATAGCACCAAAATGTAAAAAAAAAAAAAAAAGGTTCACCAGGTAGATACTTCTTCCATCTGAATTCCAAATGAAATACTTAAATGTAAAGAATTAAACTATACAAAGAGGAAAATAATTATGAAGTAGGCGTGCTTTTCTAAGTGTTTGAAGGAACCCATAATTTCCTACAGGAAAAGATTAGCAGAGTTGTCTCATGTTAAACAGTGAGCAAAGTAAAATCCACACTATAAAGTTAAAAGGCATTAGGAAAACGTACGCAACCCTATCTAACCAAAAGATTGATATCCCTGATTTTAAGACATTTTAATAAAAATGAACTAATGGGCAATTGATACAAGAAAATAAATCAAAAACTAATAGATCTATGAAGAGACCTCAAGTACCATCAATAATCAAGGGAAGAAATATTTTTTAAAAATGAGATATATTCCAAATTGAGGAAAAGGTTGTAGTTCTTAGCATCGATTGCCCTTTTTTCCCCCTTCTCAAACTAGTTTGAGTGGCTTTCTCTCACTTGCAAAGGAATGTGTTCAAAACTCCCCAGGTAAGACCTTTTATTCTCCCTTCTTGTAACTTTTAAAAAAAATTTTGTTTACTAAAATGAAAATACATTATCCTTATATATATAAAATTTCAATCCATATTATAAATCTGGCTCAAAAGGAAAATAAGAAAAGGTTTTAATTTCATTTCTGCATAGTTCTCAGTTAACTAGGTTTAACCTCCTTTTGCTCTTGCTTACTTTGGAGTAGTCTGATACCTCAATTTTATTTGATTTGTGATGAATTTCAAAAAGGGGAACTCTGAACATACCTTGCTCAATCCAAGTCCAAAATAAGAAAAACAAAATTTATACATGAAAATCAAATCTGAGGACATTTATTTTACCAAATAAATGGCTGGCTTTTTAAAAAAAGATTTCTTATAAAATTCCTTCAGATAATGATTTCCTCTAGAGAGCCTCAGACTGAATGTGATTGAATTTATAAATAACTTTCCAGAAACATTCAGATATATCTGGCTAGGCACTGGTCACATGATTCAGGAGTTCAAACCCATTTTCAATGGTTGCATTTAACAGGTAGGAACAGAAGCAGGCCCAAGAATGAAGCCAAATAGGGTGGGGCAAACTTTCAGATGCTCTGTAAGTAAAATAAATCTTTTTAGTAACACTTAGTAGACTTACTACCTTTAGATGATTCATTTTATCCATGAATTGGTATGGTTTGTGTCTTGTGGGGAGCAATTATTTTTATGATTGTGTGTCATTCCAATAAAAAAATAGCTTTATAGAAAGCAAGTGTTGAAGATAACAGTCTGATTGTATTGCCTGGTTGATTGAGTTCTCTTTCTATAGTTATAAATGCACAGATCTGAAGGGCTAGAAAAATTTCAACTTGTAGATTGCATGAAATTGTGGAGAATTTTGAATCTCTGCTTGGGTTGTATAAATGCTTTAATTACTATGCTAAGATATAAAGTTGCCTGCTCTCCTGGACTATTAGTTGATTATATTTTAAGGTTCCAGTGAGATATTTTGGTTTGGGGACACAACTGTGAATAATAGATAAAATCTGAAAAAGCTTATATAAGAGGCATATTCTAGTTGAAAAGAAGAGCCTCTTTTCTTTGTGAAGCAGAAACAATAATTCAGCATGTTATTTCTATTTATGTAAAGAACATGAATATGGTTCAAGTGTTGGCCCATAGCCACATGGAGCATAGAGCTTTGTTTGCCCATGAAAGGTCTGAAGATGATGACAGATGGAAAATATAATCTCAGCTATGATATTTGCAAATGATTTCTACTTGGAGCCATATGGATCCTGGGATATTATGGAAATAATAATGGAGATTTTAATTAGAGAAGATAACTGAAATGACTTAAAAAATAAGTTGCAATCAATGTTCATTAATTAAAAAGCCCAGGGTAGAGTTTTATGCATGCCTGGCTGAATTTAAGAGCTCAAGTCATAGCAAAGGGAAATACTTTCTCCCTCTCTATCATGATTAATTTTATATGTCAACTTGACTGGGCCATGGGGTGCCCAGATATGTGGTCAAACATTATTCTGAGTCTGTCTAAAGCAGGTTGAATTCCTAATGTGGTGGCCCTCATCCAATCAGTTGAAGGCTTGATTAGAACAAAAGGACTGACCCTTGCACAAATAAGAGAGAACTCCTCTTGCTTGACTGCTTGAATGGGGCACCCGTCTTTTCCTGCCTTTGAATTAAAACTAAAAAATTTGTTGTTCTTTGGTCTTGTGCCTGTGGCTTTTAGACTGAAACTACATCATTGGCTCTCCTGGGTTGTCTCCCACTTGCTAATTGTAGATCTCAGGACATCTCAGGCTCTATAATCACATTAGCCACATGAACCAATTCATTATAATAAATTTCATATATGGATATATGTATATGGATATACATTCTATTGGTTCTGTTTCTCCAGAGAACTTAGATACTCTCTGTCACTCACTATCTCTGTCTTTCTCTGTCTCTCTCTTTCTCTTTCTCTCTCTCTGCACTCCTCTGTGTATTGATACCCACTGATGGCAAGGGAGCTGCTGGTTGTAAGTTCAGGCTTGATACTCCCAGTTTCAAATAGACATAAAATGAAATAATACATACAAAACAATGACAGCACCCCTTTCCTTGAAATCTCCCCAAAATAGTCATTGTATTTTATTCATTCCAATTAGTACATATATACAGACTTGAACCAAGTATCTTGGGCAAGAGAATGTGATGCTCTGATTGACTGGGCCTGAGCCTCATGCCCATCTGCTGAGCCTACAGTGGCACCAGATGTAAAGTCAGATCCATCCAAAAGACTGAGAATGGTGCTATTGTAGGTTAAACTGTGCCCTGGAAAAAGAACATTAGAGTCCTAATGTCCAGAATCTAAGTAGGTGTAATTAATTAAGATGAGGTCATACTGTAGTAGAGTACATCCTTAATATAATATGAATTTTGTTCTGATAAGAAGACAAAGTGAGGAAAAAGGGAGAGAGTATCATGTGAGGATGTAGGAGGAAAATATTGGATTATGAAACTGCAAGCCAAGAAGTGTCAAGGATTACCAGCCAACAACCACAACCTAGGAAGAGGCAAGGGAGGATTGCCCTCTTCAGGTTTCAGAGGGAGTATGTCCTGTTAACACATGGATTTTGGACTTCCAGCCTCCATAATGCTGAGACAATAAATATGTGTTGTTTTAAGCCACTCAATTTATATAGCACTTTGTCAAGTAGCCCAAGGAAACTAATAAAGATGAAAATCTTGTTTATCAAAGGAATAGAAAGATGTGGTTACCAGAAGAAAAGAGGAGGGTGTAAAAGCAAATAATTTATCATAGGATTTGCAAATAATTTTTTAAAGACAAAATCTTGCTCTGTCCCTCAGGCTTGAGTACAGTTGAAATTTTGATTATTTTTAAAAGAAAATAGAAATTGTATATTTATTTATGACAATACCTCTAGACTAAAACTCAAATATTTTGTATTGGAATGGAATTCTTTTCAATCTACTTCTTATTCTTTCTCAGGCAAGAACTTTTTTTGGCAATTATGTTGTGTTTCCTATTTAATGAGAAAGCAAATTGTCACTTGCAACCAAATGCTTCCAAACATGGAGAGTGATGGGGTGTGTAAAAACTATAAAGAAACTGTCACTAGAGCAAACAGACAACCCACAGAATGGGAGAAAATTTTCTCAAGCTACACGTCTGATAAAGGGCTGATAACTAGAATCTATTTAGAACCCAGGAAAATAAGCCAGAAAAAAATCAAACAACCCCATCAAAAAATGAGCAAAAGACATGAACAGAAACTTTTCAAAAGAAGACAGAATAATGGCCAACAGACATATGAAAAAATGCTCAATATCTCTAATCATCAAGGAAATGCAAATCAAAACCACAATGAGATACCGCTTAACTCCAGTGAGAATGGCCTTTATCAAAAAGTCCCCAAACAATAAATGCTGGCATGGATGTGCAGGGCTAGGAACACTCCTACACTGCTGATGGGACCGCAAACTAGTTCAACCTCTGTAGAAAGCAATAAGGAGATACCTCAAAGTGATACAAGTGGATCTACCATTTGATCCAGCAGTCCTACTACTGGGCATCTACCCAAAAGATCAAAACTCACTTTATGAAAAAGACACCTGCACTTGAATGTTTATAGCAGCACAGTTCACAATTACAAAGCTGTGGAAACAACCCAAGTGCCCATCAATTCATGAGTGGATTAATAAAATGTGGTATATATATACCATGGAGTACTACTCAGCTTTAAGAAACAATGGTGATATAGCACCTTTTGTATATTCCTGGATAGAGCTGGAACCCATTATGCTAAGTGAAGTATCTCAAGAAGTATCTCAAGTATCTCAAGAAAAACAAGCACCACATGTACTCACCAGCAAATTGGTATTAACAGATCAACACCTAAGTGGATATATAGGAATAACATTTATCGGGTGTCAGGCAGGTGGGAGGGGGGAGGTAGGGATTGGTATATACAAACACTATGAGTAGGATATGCAAAGTTTGAGGATGGACACGCTTGAAGCTCTGACTCGAGGAGGGAGGCGGGGAATGGGCAATATACGTAACCTTAATACTTGTACCCCCATAATATGCTAAAATAAAAAAATCTAAAAAAATTAAAAAAAATAAAATATATAAAAAATGCAGGAATATTGTATAAAAAATTTCAACCTTTAGCATCCTATGCAGACAAAATGAGAATATTCTGGCAATCTAGGGATCTGAAGCAGTAGTATGAGTAACACATGATCAGGGCTTGTTTAATGCTCTAAAATGATCATTCCTCTTGAGTATCTCTCCTAGACATAGTATACAGAGAGATAAGTACATGTAATGTTGTTAGTGAAAACACATACATTTAAGCAAACAATAGAGCAGGTGACATGAAAATAGTAATGATGTAATTGAATGTGAAATCCATTTGTCAAATACTCAGTATGGTAAGCTCTTGGGATATTTCACAATTTACTTGGGTGATGGTATGCATTTTCTAATTTATTGGATGCTTGCTTCTTTCATAAAGGTAAATTATATATCATTAATCTTTCTAGGAGGCTGTTGTCCTAAAGTTAATTTAGTGATAATTTTTTTTTTCAGATAATATACCTGCTAGGGAAAGTAGTATGTAATCAATATAGGAAAATAATCAGGTAAGTAGTAGAATATTTCCCTCTTTTCTCTTTTGCAGTTAGTGAGGTATACTACGGGTTTGGGATAAAGAGAAATATTAAAACAAAAACAGAGATCAACTTAAACTTGAGTATCAAATAGTCCTGATCCTAAATTTCTTCTCTATTGGAAGGTCCTTTGTTTTCTTAGTTATTCTACCTCCTAGTATCCTGTTCACAGCCAGGTGTTTTTCATATACTATCACGCTTCTCTTATCCTCTCTGTCAGAACTACTAACCCCCCCCCCCGAACTGTATTTCTGTTATTTTATTATGCAAAATAATTTTTGCATTGGTTTGTTGTGATACCTCTTATCCCTTCTAACCCTGAGCTTAACATTTACATAAGCAAAAGGACCATTAATGGGTTTTCCCAAGAGTTTAAGAGAAATGCCACCCTCTTCTTATCAGTAGGCTTTAATTATAAGCATCTTTTAAATTTTCTGTTTTTTACTACATCTAGTAAGGCCAGATAAGATTCTACCTAATATACCCTTACACAGATAACAAGTATAAACTCTGGAGAGAACACAACAAAGTACCTGAAAGTACTGGCGTATTCACATACACAGATTCTAGATTCTAGAGGGAAGCTGACACTTGGGAGAAGCAAAAGGCACTGGGGTTTGGTCATCCTAATTACTCCTACTCCTCTTTTCCTCCTCCTCTTCTAATTAGTAACAGTTTTTAGCATTAGGACAAGTGGCAGTCAGAGGCATGAAGAGCAGGTGAAAGTCTAATAGAAAACTTAGTCTTTCAGAACTAAAAACCAGAGGACAGAGTTGGAGCAAATACAACCTCTGTAAAGTAAGGTAGTGAGGTAGGGGAGAGGGAGGTGGGTTCCAGAAAGAAGACAGCCAGAGACAAGAAGCTACAAATTTTGTGTATAAACTTTGTCCAGATGTCTGACAGATACATGGACAATATGCAGGGCAGACTCCAAGAAGACTAGATAATAAAAGAACTGAACTGAGCTTTGAGTTGGCATCAGAAAGACAGCCTTTGCAGGTTGGCTCTAACAAAGTATATTGCCTGTAAAAACAAAACAAACAAAACTATTAACTTTTTTTTAAAGAAGCATAAAATCTAGAGCCTCTGCAACATAACTTGCATAATGTGTGGGAAACAATCCAAAACTACTTGACATAAGAAGATATAGGAAAATGTGAATGGAGACTGTTACCAGGATGATTGACCCAGATATTGCAAGCAGCTGACAAATATTTTAAAGCATCTCTTAAAATTATACTCATAGTGTAATAGAAAGGGAAATATGGTCATAGTGAATAGAAAGAGAAATAAAAATATAAATTCTAGAAAAGAATCAAATGGAAATGCTAGATTTGAAGAATACAACATGAAAAAAAATTTAAAAATCACCAAATAACTTTAATTGCAGAATAGAAACAATCTTGTTAAGATGTAATTTCTCCCCAGATATGCCTATAGGTTCAATGCAATTCCAATCAGAATTCCAGGAGGACTTTTTGTTTTGTTTTACAGAAATTGCTAACTTATTCTAATATTTGTAGAGAAAGGCAGAGGATCTAGAAGAATAAAAAAGTCATTTTGAAAAAGAGCAAAGGTATTGGACTTACTATAAAACTACAGTAATTAAGACAGTGTAGTATTTGTGTAAGAACAGACATATTATCAACGTAACAGAATAGAAAGCACACAAAGAAACTAACATATAGTTATACCAGGATAACTCAGTGAGGGACAGAGGGGCGAAATAGATTTCCAAGAATTAGTTATGAAAAACTAGATATCCATATGGAAAGAATGAATCTCTCTACTTTGCCCCCCACACAAAATTCATTCCAAAGAGGTCATAAACAAAAGTACAGAAGCACAAATTAATCAAGAAAAATAATAACATATGTTCACCTATACATTTGTACAGAAATGTTCACAGCAGTTTTATTCATAATAGCCCCAAACCAACAATAGTTGAAATGTCCGTCAGTAGGAGAGTGGATAAACAAATTACAAGTATTTTACTACTAAACGGAATAAACTACATAAAATGGAATGCTACTCCACAAGGTGGAATACTAATGCATGGAACAACAATGATGAACCTGAAACCATGATGCTGCATACAATTTTTAAAAAATGACATGATTTTATGTATATGAAGTTCTAGAACAGGAAAATCGAATCTAGGGTAGAAAAATCAGCACTGTTGTCTCTGAATTAGTGGTAATGTTCTATATCTTTACAAGAGTTTGAGTTATGCAAAGGTATGCATTTGTCAGTTTCCACTGAATATATGCTTAATATTTATTATATAAATTTTGTATCAAAAGAAAGCTGTATACAAATATCTGAAAATTAATGATAAGCATGGTGAGGCATTTAAGTGGAAGTCTACTGATACTTGCTATTTCCTTAGAAATACCTCAAAAAATCTAATCTAGAACGGGAAAATGTATGAATTAGTGATTGCATTGAGGGTTAGACTGATGGGCAATGCACAAGTACAAGAGAAATTTGGTAGTAAATCTAAGTTGTGGTTACATGGGGTATTCACTGTGTTCTGCTTGGCTGTATGTATGAAAGAATTTTATGTTAAAATATTAGGAAAAACATGTCCATTTATCCAGCTAACCTCTAAGGGAGAGTAAGATAGTCCCTATTTTGTCTTACACTTTACTTTGGTAATGATGGTGGTAGTGCTGAACAGACTGTCAAAGCATAAAGATACCTATTTTACAGATAAGCAAACTTAACTTGAGAGGCAAAGTAAGCTGTCTACAGTCAGATAGTAATTCAAGAGTCAGGACTTGACTCAATTTTCCTCACCGGTAGGTTTTAGGGGGTTTCATTACACCAGCCTGGGATGGGTGGGTACCATAGCAGTGATAAAACAAAGGCTAGATGCTGAGGTACTTTAAAAGGAGCAATTAGAAGTCATTATCTATGAAATAAAGCACATTTTCTGTGAAGCACATCCCTTGCATTACTGGTACTGAAATGTTTCAGTCCTGTGGACAAATATAATTGTGGAGGGATATTATTATATTCTAATTAGTTTTACCAACAATAGTCTGTACCAGTGCTTCTTAAATGACCAGTGGTGAAGGATCAGGTTTATATATATTTTTAATTCATCACAGACCAATATATTAAAAAAAATAAAACAACAATGAATTACTAGAAAAATGACATTTGAAAAAGAAATAAGCCATAAATCCCATTATTATTATTATTATTAGCTTCAACAGAATTGTACAATTGCTATAGAAGTTTTAAAATATTTATTCTTAATTTCTGTTCTTATTGCCTCCTGGACAAGTGTGGGGCGCGGTGTTAACGCCATTGCAAGATGGCGCCG
Organism: Microcebus murinus; assembly: GCF_040939455.1. Taxonomy (NCBI): domain Eukaryota; kingdom Metazoa; phylum Chordata; class Mammalia; order Primates; family Cheirogaleidae; genus Microcebus; species Microcebus murinus. Next base: position 22,593,617 of record NC_134109.1, read on the forward strand.
ACTTCCTGGTCACACCCATACCACAAGACTGATAAACAGGGTGAACTGCACACGTGTAGGGGCTTTTTCCTGTCTCTCAGCAAGTATGCTAATGAGGGCTCTTGCGTGAGCCAATCAGATTCTGCCTAATGTACTTAGTGCCTATATAAGTCCGCTCCGACAGCTCCTCGGGGTCTTCCGCTTTAGTCATCTTCAGATTCCCCAATAAAGCGCTGTCAGAAGAACTCCGGTTGCTGCGTCTTCCTTGCTGGCGAGGCGGGCGCGACAAGTGGTGCCGAAACCCGGGAACCGAAACAACTTTGAGGCACCAGCGGAGACGACCTCGATAGAGGTGAGTTCAGAACTGACGCGTGGGACGGAACCGAATTCGGACCTTTGCTGACCATCAAGACAGTACCTCAGAGTCAGACAAAGGGAGAAGGCCTTGAAAAAAGAAAAAAAAAAAAAAGGAGAGAAAGAAACGTAAAGGTACCAAAAATAAAAATGACAAAGGAAAGGACAGGACAGAAGACACAGAAGACAGAGGAGATAGCCTTTTTCTGTCAGAATTTAAGAAATTAGATATTTCTGAGGATAGTTCCTCTTCTTCCTCTTCTCTTACTTCCTCAAGTTCAGGGGAGGAGGCGGGGGAGGAGCTAGATTCAGAGGAGGAAGCTACTTTGGAAGAGGAAGCGGCAAAGTATGAGGCGGGGCGATATCGGCCGCCGCCCTACAGTGACGCTGCTTTTACTGCCCCTACCGCCCCTCCTCTGAGAGAGCAGGGAGGAGCCAGACCCAAACAAGTCAGCGGGAGCTCGTTTATCAGGCCCCGCGATATAAGGAAAATGTTTCTCTCATTCCCTGTTTTCGAGAACAATAATCAGCAACGGTATCATGAGCCTCTCCAGTACAAACAATTGAAAGACCTTGCTGAGTCGGTGCGGTCCTGGGGGGTTACGGTGTCTTTCACCATAGCCCAAGTGGAGAGGCTTGGTAACTTAGCTATGACCCCTGAAGACTGGAGTAATACAACAAGGGCCTGCTTGACTACTGGACCAGGACAATTCCATCTGGGTGCCCACGCGGCTGACCTTTCTTAACAGCTGTCTGCTTATTTGCGTGGCAACTGGTCTGCGCAATTTGATGCCTCTCTTAGGGACCTGAGACTGGCCATCATCCATATAAACTCTACTCGTGTGGACGTGAGCATGGCTACAGGACTGGCAACGTGGATTCATCAAGCCACTCCGCACCTGAAAGAGTGGGCTGCCCTTGGGACCATGGCCATCTTGCTGGTCGTCACTTCCTTCGGAGGCCTATGGTGTCTCCTTAGGATGCGAGCCCAGAGACGGAGAGACAATGTTATAATGGCGCAAGCCTTTGCTGCTATGGAACTGGGACTGTCAACACAGGTGTGGTTGACCATGCTTAACCAGTAGCCTCTGTATGGGTTGCACTCGCCCTCGTTCCTCCTTGTTTCTTAGACATGGCCTTTGCACTCTGTGGGATTACCCCATTGCACCAGAGAAGGCATGTCTCTGACCCTAGCGCCAGCCTTTGCACACCTCGGAGTTTTCCTCATTGCACGAGATAAGGTGGCCGTTGGGTAGATGAGACTCTGCGACTTTGATCGTACTGTCAAAGGGTGGTGCTGATTGGTTGCTCAGTTCTCATTAATTAATAAAACAGGGGGAGATGTGGGGCGCGGTGTTAACGCCATTGCAAGATGGCACCGACTTCCTGGTCACACCCATACCACAAGACTGATAAACAGGGTGAACCGCGCATGTGTAGGGGCTTTTTCCTGTCTCTCAGCAAGTATGCTAATGAGGGCTCTTGCGTGAGCCAATCAGATTCTGCCTAATGTACTTAGTGCCTATATAAGCCCGCTCCGAGAGCTCCTCGGGGTCTTCCGCTTTAGTCATCTTCAGATTCCCCAATAAAGCGCTGTCAGAAGAACTCCGGTTGCTGCGTCTTCCTTGCTGGCGAGGCGGGCGCGACAGACAAGGAGCAGTTTTTAGAACAGCACCAGTGTGCAGGCTGAGTCACAGGTTGGTGTTGAATTGGCCTAAATTTTACAATGGAGAGTGCTCATTTTAAAGCTCTAATTTTGTTCTCAAATTGGCAATAGCTGTTGCCTACCAGTATTTGCGATTGCAGGCAGGGAACTGTCACTACAATCACTGTAAGCTCTCAGATAGAGTGTATCACCTGTAGCAGGCTAAATGGCGCCCTTCCTGGAACTGTGAATGTGATCTTATTTGGCTAAAGCGTCTTTGCGGATAATTTAGGATCTCTAAATGAGATTATTCTAGATTATCCAGATGGGCACTAAATCCAAAAAAACATGTATTATAAGAAGAGGAGAAGACACACACAAAGACGCAAGGAAGAAAGTGATATGAAGACAGAGGAGTAGATCTGTGTGATGTGTCTACACGTCAACGAACACCAAGGATTACCGGCAGTCCCTGGAAGCTGGGAAAGAAGGATGGAGTGGATTCTCCCTCAGAACTTCCAGAGGGAATCAACTCAGCAGACTCCTTGATTTTGGATTCTAGCCTACAGAACTAGAAGAGAATAAATTCCCATTGCTGTAGGCTGCGCAGTTTGTGGTACTTGGTACTGCACCTCTGGGGAGTTTGAAGACTTGGTCCATCTGGACTAGTTCCTGGAAACAAGCTTCACTGGGTTCCATGTGGAACAGATCTCCCGGGAGACTCAACACCAGGGAGAAAATCTCCCTTTAAACTCTCAGTTTCTGAGGGGGAAACCATAATGAAATAAAATAGTAAATCAATACAAAATAGTGAATATTGAATACCATTTAAAACAGTATCCCCTAATACTATCAATCTCCCTTACTTCGTGTTTTTCTCCAATAGCATTTATTCTTTGATCTACTAAATAATTTTCTTATTAATGTATTTATTGTACAGGGTGTCCTGAAAATTGCCATACATAGAAAAAATGGGAAATTGTAGCTAAGTATACTTTTATTTGCAAAATATTTATTATAAAATTTTATAAAATTACAAAAAGAATAACTTGCACATGTCATTACAGTACCATCAACTTGCCTTTACTTGGAGAGATGGTAAAAATGGCAGGTGCAAGGCTTAGCAAAGAATAAATATTTTCATTTCCAAAAGAGGAAAAAGTATATTCAAGAAATTTTAGGCCAGTATTGCAAACTGGATTGTCTTCAGGAGCTGGGAAGGTGATGCAAATGAAGGAAGCAAGTTTTTTGTATTGTTATTTTTACAGTAGCAACTATTTAAATTAGGTATCATTTGTGTAGTGCTCATTTAGTGTCAGGCAGTGTTCTTAGCATTCTACACGAATTAACTAATTTAATTCTCATAGGAACTCTTTTAGAAATGTGCTATTACCACCAATGCATCTCTTTATAGAAGGGAAAAAGGAAAAGTTGAGTAATTAGTCCAGAATGACACAGTTAAAAAGTGACATGCTCTTCAGGGTTCCAACCCAGACACCTGATTTCTGAGTATGTGCTCTTATCCACTATTCCTGTGCTTCTCAAACTGAGCATTCATCTTAATCACCCAGAGGTTTTAAAACAGAGCTCTGGTCTCTCCTCCTGGAAATTCTGTTTCCATAGGTCTGGAGTGGGGCCTGAAAATATGCATTTCTAACAAGTTCTCAGGTGATGCTGAGGCTGCAGGCCTTGGGACCATACTTTGAGAACCGTTATACTACCCTGTACAAACTAGTGGCAAATTAGAGAATGCATGATGAAGTCAGCCATTTAAAATCATTTGAATTCATCCATTTAAAATTATTCGTGTTCAAAGTAATAGGTCAGAGACGAGGGAAAGGGGAAGATGGCAGGTCTTCAGACTCAATATGTCCTGCTTGCTGCAGACACCCAAATGAACCAAGTCAGTGATCTGGAAGGACCTAGCGTGATGTGTTTGTGTGTTTCTTCATAATGAAGAGTGCTATTGACACATCAAGATGAAGATAGTCCCTAATGACATGTCACGGAAATCCCTAAGGCACTCTTTTTATAAAGGTAGTTATGAATAGATAGAAAAAAATAGTAATAAAATATATGTAGTATACAGGGGGTTGAATAGTGGCCCCTCAAAATTTACGTCTACTCAGAACTTCAGACTGCAACCACATTGGGACGTGGAGTCTTTGAAGATGTCATTGGTTAAGATGAGGTCATACCAGGTGAGGATGGCCCTAAACGTAATGACTCATATATTTGAGTCATTAAGAGAGGACACAGAGAGATACAGAGGGAAGATGGCCATGTGAAGACCAAGGCAGAAATTGGAGGTAAACCAGGGAATGCCGGGAACCATCAGAGCCAGGAAGGACTTTTCCCGGGAGTCAGCTGACACCTAAATTTCCAGGACAGTGAGATGATCAACATCTATTGTTTTAGGCCACCCAATTTGTGGTACTTTGTTATGGCAGCCCTAGGAAACCAATAAATGCAGAGTATCAAAAAATAACAATCCATTTGTTGTTTGGGATAAAAAAAAAAATAACAATGCAGGAAACGCTGTGTACTTGATACTATTCTGTTAAAAAAAAAAGAATAGAACATTATGAAAATATCTGAAGTTCCTGGGAAAACTCCCTTTGATATCATCCCAATCCCCTCAAGAGAGGTAATCACCATCTGTATCTTGTGTCTATTATTATATTGCCTTAAACAAATAAAATAAAAATTTCACCATATGTTTCACCTCTAAACTCTCTAAACTATATATCTCTTAGTTTTATATGGTATAGATTTGAGTATTAGTATAGACAATGCTTTCAATTGCTTCACATACTTAACCAAATTTGTTGGATCTTTAAATGTTGCCAATTGTATGAAGTAGAAATCACCATGGTTTGAATTTTCACTCCCATGATAGACACTGAAGTTTACTTCTTTCCATGTTTGTTGGTCAAATTTCTTTGTTTGTAAAGCGCCTTTTTAATTTGTGTTTTTGCTCTTTTTTTTTTTTTTTTTTTGTAGGGATTCTTTCGGTAGCCTGGACCCTAATCTTTTGTCAGTTATATGCTTGCAAATTTTTCCTTCTAATTATTTATTACCTTTTATTTCCTTTTTTTAAATGACGAAGTTCTTAATTTTACTATAGTTAAATCTATTAATTTTATTCTTCATGATTTATACTTTTTATTTCTGTTTAAAAGATTTTTCCCTATCCTGAAGCCATGAAGTTGTTCTTTATATTATTATCTATCAAAATATTTTTGTTTTAAAATTCACTTTTAAGTCTTAAAATGAAACAGGAATTTATATTTTGCTTCTGAGACAAAGCACACATCCTATTTAAAATTTTAATCAATTGTCTGAATACTTATTGATAATACTACCATTTACCACCATTTTATTACTAATCTCCAATACTAGTTTTATCATAAATTATTTCTATATATGTGTTAATTCGATTCTGGGTTTTGTACTCCGTTTCATTGCTCTGTCTACCTCTGTACCAATACAAGCTTGACTTGGCTTTATAAAAATTATTGATCTCTGGAAAGATAACTTTCTTATATTCTTCCAGGATATCTTGGTCAGCCTTATTTTTAAGTTTTTTCTTATAAATTTTGAATCAGTTTGTCAAGTATCTCACATACATGCACACTTATGAAATAATCAATGGGCACATATCTTTTTTCAAAATTTGTATCAACTTGGATAAAGGCATGTAATGCTGATAAAACTGAAAGTGACACAAATTCACTAAGAATTACTATATGGTAGACAAATAGAAAAAAATTTGTAATATCTGGAAAAAATGTTTTTATAGATTTCACGGAGGTCTAACAAAATCTAACTGGTTAGTAGTTCTAGGTCTATGGGAAATTAAGATGTTTTAGAATCTTTAGAGTCACAGAAAAGCAAGGCAAGAACCTACTAACTGAAGAGTTAGCATATTAAAACATGCTGAGGAAATATGTGTTTAAAAAGAATAGGTAATAAGAATTAGTGCTATGCCTTTATACTCCTCCTAATTGTCAAGATGCAAAAATGGCATACAGGTAGACACTAAATTTCATCTTCTTTAAAAGTTAATTAGATGAATTAAAGGTTTGAATTTTTTTTTTTAAAAAAAGGAAGGTGGTACTACATAAATGTAATCAAAGAAGCTATAGGACAAGTATTTTATTGTTATTGCTTTGTTTTATTTTTCAAGTAATCTTAGAGTATGGGAGATCTTTCTATAGAACATAAATGATGAAGCCAAGAAAGAAAAGTGATAAATTCAACTGCATGAAAAATTAAATTGCTCCAAAATAAAACCCACCTTAAAGTAAAAAAATCAGATGATAAATTGAGAAACACTTGCAATCTATATTACAGAAAAGCATTAGTTCCTTAATATATATATAATAAATAAAAATCTTCTACAAACCAATAAGAAAAAAACCAAAAATCCAATATAAAAACAGAATGATATGAACAGGCATATCACAAAACAGGAATATAAATTATTTTAAAGCACATGAAAAGATGCTCAGTGTAGATGATAATAAAAGGAATTTAAACTTAATCCATACTGAGACTACAGTTTTCACCATTGTTATTATCAAAGATTTAAAAATATGATATGCCTTCATGGTTGAGGCATGGGTGAATAGGTACTCTCACTCACAGGTAAATGGATGTAAATTATTGTAGCGTTTATAGAGGTCTATTAGACTATGTTTAGTTGGGAAGAGAGCATTCTTCTGACTCCTGGGTATCTCTCACAACTCTCTGCCTCCCCTGGCTTTTTTTACCTTTTCCCCTGGTAGCTTAGCAAAGAGCTGGTTCACCTAGATGGAGTTAGATCATTGAGTTAACATAAAATCTCTGGTTTATATGGGCAGCGTTAGTATGACAAGCCTGTAACTGAGCTCTGGTTCCACAAGGGCACTTCCCAGTCCAGGAATCTTTGCTTATTATAGAGTTAAAAAAAAAAGGGGGCATTTTCTGTCTAGTCATCCTATGAGTACAAAAACAGATAAGGACAGAGCCATTTTCCTAGAACACTTTCCACTATGTGCACAGCTGTGCCTAGCTCAGTAGGCCCTTCTTCAGGGCCTCACCAGAGCAGTGGACACTTGTACATAGCTAGACCTACTGCCTGTGCATTTTCCCAATAAATCTAATTTTCTTCCACACTGTGTGACATGAGTATGTGTGTGTCAATTACCTTTGCATGCATACAACCAAATTACAAATGCCCATATCCTTTTACTCAAGACATTTTACTTTTGGGATATGTTCTACAAATAAATTCACACCTGCATATGAAGTACCTTTCTGCAAAATTATTCATCACAGCATTATTTGAGATATAAAATATTGGAAACAAATATCTACAAATAGGGAACTAGTTGAATTATGGTGCATGCACACAATGGAAAACTATGCAGCCATGAAAAAGAAGAAGTACTTTATGTATAGTTATGGAATTATTTCTAAAATAACACTTTCCAGTTAAAAGTTAAGGTGCAAAGCATGTTTTATACTGCAACTTGTGTAACAGAAAAGGGTAAATACACATACTGTATTCTTGGTCCAGTTCTATTTTCTGAAAGGATACATATTAAACTGATAACATGAGTTCCCTTTGGAAAGCGCTGCTTGTGAATAAAGATAAGATGGAGACATTGTACGGTATACTCTTTTGTGCCTTTAAAATTTTGAATCATGTAAATGTATTATATCTCCAAAGGAAAACGTTGAATAAAATAAAATAAATATTCAGCAAGTCAAGCCAAACAAGTCATTGCAGAAGCTGTAGATCATCAGGTAGGAAAGTCATGGCAAGAATGCCAGGACAGCAAGGGACTGAGGGTCCCTGTAGATGACCTTGAAGTCTCTTTCATTTATAAGATCCTGTAGCACAATGATGCCCCTATATGGCTAGCCAGAAATCATAGCTGCTTGATATGCATACTACCCTCTGAGTGCTGTCTTTTCTTTCTTTGAGTAACTCTGTCTATGGCATTTTAGTTTTGATGGACTGTTTTCTCTTAAGATCTTGCAAGAAAGAGAAAATGCCAGAGACCGATCATCGAATGCTCTTTAAGATAGGTGGCTTTCAGTTTTAGATTATGTTGACTTAGATTATGTTGACTCAGCTTAGATTATGTTGACTCTTTTCCTCCCCACCATAAGAAAGAAACCTGACAACCATTCTTATAAAATAAACTGAAATATTTGAAAATATCAGAATGATATGTGTCCTATGCAACTAGAGTTGCAGTGAAGTAATTCTCTCAAAAGTGGTAGAAAATCGCTATGATTACACTATGATTAGCCTAGAAGTCTTTCAAAATCCTAGACCATTCCTACCAAGAGTGAGGAGCATTTTTCACTCTGCAGGGAACTGGGGAGATGCCAGACAAAGTAATCACTTTATGCTCCTCAAGTTTTGCCTGCAGTTTTCAACAGGATGTGGTACTTTCTGTATCCCATCCCGTAGTGTTGCACAGCTGCACCACTTTACTTCCGAGGAGAAATACAAATCTGCAGTTTAATGAATAGCAACCAAATTGTAACAGTCATTGGTACAAATAACCAATAAGCTCTTGGAGACGAGAAAAAAATAGGTTAATTGTGACATTTGATAATTAATAATAATAACAGCTACTACTTAGAGAGCACTAACTATGGTAGTGGGCAGAGTACTAAGCAATTTACTAACATAATGTCATTTAAACTGCAAATTAATCCTATGATGTAGGTACAATTACTAACCCTATTTTCCAGAGAAGGAAGCTTACAATGGTGAGGTCATTTGCCCAAGTTCACACTGCTTGTGGGTGCTGGAGCTGGCATTTGAATCTACAAGCTTTTTCTCCCAAGTGGCACTTTTTATCATTATGTTGTATTATATTGTACTAAAATGATAATGCAATCTAGGTGTAAAGATTATAGTGAACAAGCAAGACTCCTTAGAGTGTGAGAAGAAACCAAAATACATTGCCCCTTCAAAACAGCTGTGTAGAGTATTTCTTTCCTGGGCATTGAATAAAAGCTTGGACAGGTTCCATAGCTTTTCCAGTGGCTATATTATTATTTTTAGCTAATAAAAAAATTTTCCTTGTATTTCTAGATGCAATAACAATCCCATTTCAGAATTAAAGTTGTCTGTCCATGACAATAAAGACTCCAAGGTTCACTTGAAGTTAAAGCTCCTGTTTCCCACTACCTACAATAATAAGTTATCTCTGAATCCTCTAGTTTTGGAAGTGTCTTCAGTGGAGTTGGGAAAACAGTGAGGGGAGGAGGAGATATTAGGGGCAGGAAAGACTTAATATGGATAGTGCTGTCACATAGTTATGATCTTACTTTGTTGATTTCTGGGCCCGATGAACGTCAGAACTGACTTATGATCGCCTGAGGAGCTTTTGTATGTTTCTCAAAGATTTCCCCGCTGGGAACCTCCAACCACACGTCCTGAGGCTGAGGTGATGCTTCTCTTCTAGGTGTCTGCTCATAATTTCTCCCCTACTGTGGGCATGCATTGGTCTGTCTTCTCTGTTGGAGACCCATCTTCTTCCTAAGCATTTCTCTTAGGTAGAATCCATGCTGGATCCCAGTTTGTGCCCTGCAATTAATTCCTGGGAAACATGGGGTGAGTGCAGCTGTTAACCAACGCAGCCAATGTAATTTCCCATATTTGGATTTTTCTTGAAATGTATGTGATATCCATCCACATATTTCACAGACTGCCTGCGACATAGGTCAAGTTGGTTGGGTCGTTTTCTTCATCTTCACTTACTTGGCTCGAGGTAAGGGATAAGTACACCTTGCTCTTCTCTCTCACGGTAGTATGTGTGTGCTTGGGTCAGAGTTGGTGGTGAATTCCACAGCATGCCAATATCGCTTTCCAAAGAAATTCTCTCTAAAACTAGTTCTCTGTCTTGGCCTCTCCAACCTATTAAATATCCTTGGGGCAGTTATAATGCTAGGGGTTGCCAAAGTAAGTTTCCAGAACACTTATTTTGCAAGTCCTGAATATATATCCTGGATTCTCGTTTTAGATTGTGGAGGTATTTGGCACCTACTGTTTTGTTCTCTGTCTTTGGGGTCCTCGCTGAAACAGAGACAAAAAGCACCATTTTAGCACCTATTATAAATGATTTTCTGCATTGGTTAAATGGTTCTTATAGGGAATAGAAAGTTTAAAAATGAATTGTCCTGTACTTTCCAAACATCTAGCTATTTCTGTTTTTATGATGAATTTTTCTTCAGGCAGAATAAGAAGCTGAAATGGGACAGCTCAGATACTAAATTCTTAAACCTACTCAGTTTTTAACCTGAAATTATCTTTCCATATTTGAAAACCAGCTTATCCTCCACCATTTTCATTCCAAATCTAGGAGTTTCTGAACCACAAATTAAGCCTAGCCAAGTTAATTATCTTAGCTAAGTGTTTCTCTCTCATTCAGCTTATAGTTCATTTATCCTTTCCTGGGATATGAGTCATTATGATACAGCTATATAACCAATATACTTGCTTGTCTGGAAGTCATTTTAATGTCTTTGAAAGATTGAATTATCATAGTTTATCTGACTTCCATATAAACAGAAAGAAAGAATTGAATTCAAGCCCAATAAAACAGTCTCTTCTTGGTCTTCATCCTCTTTGACTGCCCTGCATCTATTGCACATTAAAGCTCTCAGGACATGTCATTCCACTGGGCTGCATCAGACCCCTCCAGTGCTGGAGTGACTTTTTGGAAACTTTCTCTTCCCTTGACTTCTGTGGCTGATTCTCTTCTTACTTCTGGAATTGTCCTCCTATTCACTTCTTTGGATCCTCATCCTAATGAATGTCCCTGTGTGTTTTCTTCCTTTCTTTTGCTTAGAAATTGCCATCATTTCTCTTAGAAACACCTTACTGTGGTATCATGGCCACCCATACACAGTTCATTCCCCTAGTGTCATCTTTACTTTCTTCTTTGTTCCCTTGCACCTACTTGTGTATTTACTTTTATTGTGGCCCTTAGCACATCAAAGAATAATGATTACCTATAGGACTGTCTCTGCCACTTGACTATTAATCATAGAAATTAGGAATATTGCTTCTTATTCACCCACTTAGTACCAGACATATAGTAGGTACTAATAAAAATTTGAATAGAAGAAAGAAAAATTTCTATCTTTACCCTGTATACTGGATGACATCTATATATTTGGTTAGTCCCTTAAATTAAACATGAATAAGACAAATGGAATCACCATTTACTACCAATCCTTCCTTCTGATTTCCCAACTTCAGTCCTACAGGAGTACTTTTTGTTCTTCTGGTGGCTTTGTCTACCTCATCTAAGCAATCATCAAGTCCTGTCTCTTCTACCTGAATAGCAGTTTTGCATTTGATCCTTGTTTCATTTCCAACTTCCAAATCTTTATTACCATTAGTCTAGACACTTCTATTAACTTTCAAAATAGTCATTTATGCTGCAGAGAAAGTATAGGTTTTGAGGTCAGAAAGAACTGGGTTCAAATTTTGAGTCAGCTGTTAGATGGAGAGCAATTTACTTAAACTTTAGTTTCCCCATAAAAGATTTGCACTATCATCATTGATTAACTCCTCCACCAGATATAAATACCTTTAAGGCAAGAATGGTGTCTTAGTTGGTTGTTTGTTCTCATAAATCAATCATAGCCTGGCTGTGACTCATCAATACTATTTGCTGCATAAATGCATAAATGGGTGTGATAACAGTTACTTCACAATGCTAAAGTAATAAATAAATGTGATAAAACATGTCAGGATGCTTAAGCAGATATGTAGAGGGACCCCCGTGTACAGGATAATCAAGACCCCTAGGTGACAGCACCAGATGAGTTATCAACCAGCAGCCACGTGAGTGAGATCATTTTGGGACTTCCCATTCATTGTGGCACTCCGACCTACACCATTGGAAACAGAATAACCACCTAGGCAATTCATGGAATTTTGAGATATAATAAATTTTTATTAAGCAACTAAATTTTTGGCAGTATAGGTATGCAGTACAGCCATAAGTAAACCTAAAACACTTGGCATTGGCTTTGAGGTCTGACTATAGATGGAGTCATAAAGAACAGTAGGGAGACTCTTGGTGGAGGCTGAAAAGGCAATGAGGAAATTAACATTGGAGGACACAAGAAAGGCACCCAGTCTTATGTAGTGATGAAAGATTGGACAACACTGTCACCTACAATAATATGGAAAATATAAAATACAACTAATGAACTTGTGGATTTGGCAAAAGCGATTTCCAGGCAGAATGTTGAAAGTGTCACTTGGCTCAGTTTAGCTGCTGATAATATTAATAAAGTCATAAAAAAGAGAAAAGACCTAAAGAAACCATTTAGATTTCAAGAATTTAGAGAAAATTTTTCCAAACTAAAAGTTTCAAAGTTGGGCTGGTTGCTATGGTTCATGCCTGTAATCCTAGCACTCTGGGAGGCCGAGGTGGGTGGATTGCTTAAGCTCAGGAGTTAAAGAGCAGCCTGAACAAGAGTGAGACCTTGTCTTTACTAAAAATAGAAATTAGCTGGGCATGGTGGCATATGTTTATAGTCCCAGCTACTCGGGAGGCTGAGGCAGAAAGATTGCTTGAGCCTAGGAGTTTTAGGTTGCAGTGAGCTATCATCATGCCATTGCACTCTAGCCTGGCAACAGAGCAAGACTCTGTCTCAAAAATAGAACAAAACAAAACTGCAAGTTTCAAAGTTGAAAATAAATCTGTTTCTCAGTTCAAGACTCTTTAGGTGGCAAAAAACTGGCAGAGTAAGAATGGCTATAGGAAAAGACCAAACCAACAGTGATGCTGATATAATGTGGTCTCAGATCAAGGTCAAGTCATGGAAGTGTGTCTGTAAGACTCTTTGTTAAGACCTCATGAAGATTAAAGCCTGTGCTTCCTAGATTCTCAACTAGATTTTAAAACGTCTTCTAAAAATCTTAAGGGCATGCCTTCTAGGCTGTTTCTGGTCGAAAAACAAAAGACTTGCAAAAAATTTAGAGGCAACATTCCAGAACACCCTAACCCTCACCCCAAGGTTAAAAAGTGCCTATCTTTAAGAGTATGTATAGCTTAACTCTAATGAATGCATGTGGCTTCTGCCCAAGGATGCTAATCCTAATAGGTACGCATGATTTATGTGCAATGATGTTAACCCCGATAGGAATCACAGGAAACCTACAAAGTTTCTAAGAAAATTGTCAGAGGAAGTACTGTGGCTTAGACTGAAAAGGACTGAGATAGCTCAAAATGAATTGAGGCCTCTGGACCCCTAACATTTTATGGTCAAGAAGCAGGTTGAGAAAACTTACCAACTACAAACATGGACCATTTCATATGGAAAAGAAAGAACTACTCTCTGGCCTAAAGTTCAGAAAGTGGAGCCCAAACCCAAAAAGAATCTTTCAGGGGGAGCAGAAATGTGTCACAATCAATGCACATTCTGATACTAGAGCAGGGAGGATTAGCAACATGTGCCTGGCTAGATATCAAAATTTCTGCAAACAGGCAGCTGCTAAGTGCTGCTGTTTCTCCACTTTAGAGTAAGAATGACTAGTATGGTTCTTTATCCTCATCTCCCCATTGTTTATTGGGCATAAGAGTAGAGTCTAGATAGTTCATAAGTACCCAGAAAGGCTTATTCTCAAGTTGATCTAGTTTAGGTAAAAAAATATCCTGCACCTTAAGCCTAAGCCTAATGTTAAAATGGGATGAGATTTTGGGAGAACAGGTTAAGAATATTTTTCATGTGGCAGGAATATGAATTCTTATGTCCAGAAGTTAGTTTTTACAAAGATGGTTGCATTAATGTCTGCCATCCCACATATTTCTTTGCAAAATGAACTTGCCACTCCTCTATCAAAACATGGAGTATATTTTTCCTCTCCTTAGATTTGGGATTTTCCAATGACTTGTTTTGAACAAAAGAATGAGGGCAGATACTATGCTGTATAACTTCTGAGGCTTCTCCTTAAGAGACCCATAACTTTCATCTTTGCTCCTTGGAACAGTCCTTCTTAGATCCTCACAACCATGCTGTTAGGAAGTCCAAGCAACCCAAGAGAGAGAGAGAGACCAAAGTGGATAAAAATTGAGGCCCTTGGCTGACAGCCCCAGCTGTGCTCTCAGAGTACTAACTGCCAAAAATATGAGACCACTTTGGGGCTTCCAATCTTCCCAGCACCTCACTGATACCAAGTGAATCAAGTACTCAAAGGATCTTCAGAAATAATAAATTGCTATTGTTTTAAGCCACTGTCTCTTGGGGTGGTTTGTTATGCAATAATAGATAACAGAAGAAAAAATAGGCATATTTGGACACAGACTGCAACTGCAGACTGTCCTAGGTCACTACTCAGGAGCCAATAGAATGGTCAGCAGTGAGGTTGTAGTTTTCTAGGAACTTACATAGTTGACCTTATGGGGTTGATTATAAATCAGTAATAGAATTTATATACCAGGGGTCACTGGATCTTTTGAGGCTTCTAATTGTTAGCATTAGAAATAGTAGCTAGTCTAGCAGAGGTTTGTTAAGTGCAAACAAGCATCAATGTTTGTACTCAGAAATTCTCAGTTCTTATGTTCTTATTTTCAAAAGCTCAGAAACAGGGAGCATGGTACTCAATATATTCCTTGATCTCTTCTCAATTATTTTTGTTAGGCTTTTCCCACTTTTCCCCTATATGAGTTAACAACTGGTCAAAACAAACTACTCATTTTCCCAAAGCATCCTTTCATTTTTAGACTCCATTTGTTTGCTATAATAATTCACTCTATCATTTATGTGGAAGTGCTCTGTAAATTAAAAGGGTCTATAAACTTTTATCACTTTGCATTGGATTTTAGTAATGGACATATTTTCTCTCTAAAATTATAAACTACTTAAGAATAATGAATGTCAATTTTATTTTGGTTTCACCTTCTATGCTAAAATAGCTTTAAACATAGTAATAGTAATCAAAAGCATTATATCTTTATGTGTCTTTGTCTGTCTCTCATCTAAGTTCCAGAGAAACCTAAATCTAATCTCTATAATATGCAAACTCTTTGACATGATAAATGTGGCCCTCCACAACTGGCCTCCTGCACTCTCTCTAGCCCCATTCCTGGCTTCTGAACTACTCCCACTAGGGATTTGCAATGATAGAAACTATAAAAAAATGAAGAGTTTTCAGAGATTTGGGGCCATTAACAAAGGGTCACTGCTCTACAGAACCTGTGACGGAGACAGCTATTGATTTATCAAGATTCATTCTCCCCTCCTTCTTTAATAATAGAATCTCTGAATATTACCTGGGCATATGACCTCCCACAATATGTACTACATTTCCTGTAACCTGTGCCTTGAAGCCATATGCAGCTTCTAAGAAATGTTGAAAAGTGGAGTTGAGTAATTCCACAGATTTTTCTCTAACCTGCTGCTTGAGGACAAAATAGAGTCCAAGAAGCCACCTTGGACCATAGGGTGGAAGGTGCATGATAAGACAACAGAATGATAAAATATAAGGAGCCTGGGTTTCTAATGATCATAGTCCTGCTATACAAGCTCTGAAATGTTGATCTCAAGGATTAATTTCTGTCTGAGAGCAATACATTTGAAGCCGCTGCCATTTGGGCATCTTTATCACTCACAGCTTAAACTACTCTTTCCTAGTACCATGCCTTCACTGTGGATGAATTGTTGAATGAACAATCCTCCAAGTACTAGGTACTTGACAATAAGACGCTTATTTCAGTCAAAGTTTAAGTCTTGGGTTTTCCACATCCAGATCAAGCCAACTCATACATGGAGAGAAAATTATCACTTTCATTTGAAATAAGATTTGTGTTCACTTTCATCTTTTATTTTGTTTTCCATTTTATCAAGTTGAAATGCCTTTGTATGACTTTCTGACAGTAGCTTCTCTTCCCTAATACCCATTGCAAGTGAAAAATCACTGAAATGTGACATACAATTTCAGAGGGAATGAGAAAGAGATGCAGTTTATTCTATGAAAGGGTAGCAAGGCGCTGATTTCAAATACTGTCCCTACCTGTTCTTTTCTTTCCCTAGATTTTTTTATCCACTTTCTTTCCCAAGTGCCTACACAGAGATGATCAATGAAAAATATTGAGACAATTTAACTCCTACCATATTTTCAATATTTTCAATATTATCTTATCTGGCACATTCCATGATGACATGATGACATGTAGTGGTGACAAACAAAGAATCATATGTGAGAAAATCCTGTCATATCAATACCCAAATACTCATGCTTGAATTAGTGAGCTGGGATGGGGATGCCCACCTATATAATTTATGTTTTATTTATTTATTTATTTAGTATTTGAGACAGATTTTCCAAGCATTCATAGCAGCTTCACTTGTAATAGCCAAAAGCTATAAATAAAAGCTGTGTTGCCCAGGTTAGAGTGCAGTGGCATCATCATAGCTCACTGCAACTTCAAGTTCCTGGGCTCAGGCAATGCTCCTGCCTCAGCCTCCTGAATAGCTAGGACTACCGGTAAGCAACACCACGCCTGGTTAATTTTTCTATTTTTTGTGGAGACGGGATCTTGCTCTTGCTCAAGGTAGTCTTGAACTCCTGGCCTCAGGTGATCCTCCCACCTCAGCCTCCCAGAGTGCTGGGATTACAGGTGTAAGCTACCATGCCTGGCCCAGCCCTCTGTGTAATTTCTGATGTGGGAGAAGAGGAGAGAAATATCAAGAGAAGACTGTAGGTACCAAAAATGACACATGTACTTCTCTATTTCAAGAAAAGTAATATCTACTCAGCCAGTTGAAACTTTGAAAGATTAATTAATTGCTGTTGTTTATTAAAACAGTACATTGGCATATTTTCAGGAGCCAAATTCTCTGTACATCTTTTTATTCCCAGTGAGATTGTTTTCAGTTGTGCTCACTCTGCTCTTCATGACTTTACTTCCTGTTCTTCTCAGTCACATGTCCTTTACTTCCCTTGAGATTTGATTAAAGACTTGCCTTTTACAGTAAAAGAAGTTCAAAATCAGCCAACCATCCCCAAATTGGGGTGACTTGTGGCTACATTTGACATGTATAGAGAGATTGAAAAGAAGATCCAGATGGTGGTTACCATGAGCAGAAGGGCTGTTTTTGAAGCATGGAATTCAGATTCTAGTCTCAGATTGTCGCTTCTCTGAATGGTGCCACGCAGGCTCCCTGTGCTTCGTAACTTATTTGTAAAGGTATATGATTGACTTCCTTTTAAATATGAATGACTGATCTATCAGAAAGGACTCAGCACTGCCTTGGATATTGTGAGAGAAAAACTAAGCGCATCATTTCACATCTACTCTGTGGTAGAATTAGTCACTAGGTATGCACTCATAAAGAAGACATGGCCCTTGCTTTGGAAGACTCACATGCTGGTGGAAAATATAGACATTGTATTATTCAGGAAACTTGGTTTGCAAAAAAAGAGAACAACATTAGAATATTGGGAAAATTAAAGATGCATTTTAAAATTTCATGTATGCCAAACTACCCAACAGTAGCACTTCTGGATGTTTATCCTAGAGAAATGAAAGTTATGTTCACACAAAAACATTCACATGAACGTTCATAGCAGCTTCACTTGTAATAGCCAAAAGCTGTAAATAATCCAAATGCTCTTCATTGAGTGAATGGATAAACAAACTGTGGTGCATTTGTGTAATGAAGTACTATATAGTAATGAAAAGGAACAGGCTATTGATGCATGCAACAAGTTGTCTGCATCTCAGGGGCATTATGCTGAGTGAAGAAAAGCTAATCTCAAAAGCCTACCTACTTTGTGATTCTATGTATATAATAACAGTGTTAAATGGCATAATTATAGAGACAAAGAACAAATCAGTGGTTGGCAGTGTCAGGGTTGTGGAGATTATCAAAGGGTAGAGTGAAGGAGTGTTTTTTTTTTTTTGGTGATATAATAGTTCTGTATCTTCATTGTGATGGTACTTACATTAATTTATACATCTGTATGTGAGATAATGCCATAGTACTGAAAGAAAGCAAACAGAAACGAGCACATGCAAAAACTGAATAATGTCTGTTATTCATAGTATTATGCCAATGCCAATTTCCGACTTTTGATAATGTATTATAGTTACATGAGATGTTATCTTTGGCGGGAGTATAGCTGGGTGAGTGTAAAGGCAAATATCTTTGCAACTTCTTGTGGATCTTAAATTATTTCAAAATAAAAGGTTTTAATTTCTTTAAAAAATCCATATATGATTTGTGAGACCAGGGACAGAAATTGAGCCCACTCATTTCTCTCTCTTCAAAATGGCTTTCTTTTTTTACTTTTACCTTTCATATGACAGAAGGGGAAAGTTGTAGTGTTAAATCCTCTCCATTTCTGAGACCAGATCAAGATAAAACTTGGAATTTCCCAGTCCCAGCTCCAAATTTTATGGGAGGAGACTGCCACATGTTGGCTCAGCCTGCGCCATCCACACATTCCTGTTACAAGCAGTTATTGTCAGAGAAATTGACTCACACAGTACCAGTGAGGTACATTTTCTAGGGAAGGGAGAATGGTTTGGGGTTAGGTAGACATACCAGACTGTGGTACTACAGATATGCAAGCACATTCATTTCCTTTCAACTTGGCAAATATTATACTACTTGTATGAAGAATATGCTGTATAAAATATAGATCACTTGCTAACTTCTAGCAATGCACTTTTCTTGGTATTCTTGAATGTGACATATACCAATCTCCTTCAGTTAATTTGGTGACCCTGTTGATATGCTGATAGCATATGCTTTGTGGACATTTATGCCAGTCTTCTGCAGGTATCTATCCTTCAGGATAGGGGGGCTTATATTCTCATAGTAAACAATCCTTTGATCTTGATGGTTTATAACAGCAGATGTTTATTTCTTGCCCATATCATATTGACCACAATCTCAGATTGGCAGTGCAGGAGTGGGGTTTAATCTCTGCTCCATCTTATTATCTCAGAGGAACCCAGGCAGACTAATGCTTTGCCTCTGGGAACTCTGCTGCTCCCCGTGGAAAGGGGGAGTGGGGTATAGAATATTGTGTACTGGCTCTTAAAGTCTTTTTTCCAGATATGACTCATATCATTTCCATTCACCACTTTCTCGCCAAATAACTTGCTCACATCCATCTGTAAGGGGACAGGAGTGATAGAAGGAAGAGACCTGGAAAAATTGAAAAAAGAGTATCAACAGTTAATGCCACTGTAGAAGTGTGATTTGCTCATGAGTCCCCTGGGATGGTTGATCTCTACGCCTCTGAGCCACACACACAGTTCCATTTCTCGTCTTCCTCTAGCAACGTTGCTTCGTCATGTCTGAGCTCTGTAACAAGGGCAAGAACCTGCACGGCTCCAACATGGCTCATTTTGTCTTCTGTTTGCTCTACCTAAACTGATGCATGTAATGCTAGAGTTGCTGATGTGAGGTTTTATCATCAATAGTAAAAGTAGATCTGTATCTTATGTTTACAAGTTACCTGGTAATAATCACTTTTTTTTTTTTTTTTTTTTTTTTTGGATCCTCAGATACTTTTTACCTTCCAAGTTACAAAGGAATAAAGTGATGGATCAAATCACCTTAAAAGCCTGTCTCTTCTCCCTGCTCCATTTATGAAATCCCCTTTATGTGCAAGCCTCAGGCCTGGGCAGGGAAGTAAGTACAAATATGGGCAATCTACAGCCCAATAAATAAGACATATGGAAATAGATTGTATTATAACAATTCAGGTTAGATAGTGAGGTGCTGTAAGAAAGGGACAACATTTTATGGACTTCAGAGGAAAATGATTTTTTTTTTTAGGTAAGGATTTTTGTGCTTAAGGAAAAGGTTTACGGGGAAAACAACAACAAAAAACAGCAACAAAACTAAAACAAAAACATTTGAAGTTGAGCTTAAGGAATCAACGAAACTTGCATATGCAGAGAAGAGAAAAGGCCTCTCAGTGATAACCCTGTATGGTAAATCGGGGAGCTAAAAAAATGTTGAATGAATAGGTGCCTAGTATATCAACCACACCATAAAGCACTGGATTTTGTTTCATTTTGGTTGGTTTTGTATGTATGTATGTATGCATGCATGTACTTGTTTATATTTCAGAATATTACAGGGGTACAAACACTATGGTTACATAAATTATCTTTGCACTGCCCAGGTCAGAGCTACAAGCATGCCTATCCCCCAGACAGTGCGTACCATATCTGTTAGGTGTGAATGTACCTATCCTCTCCTCCCCACTCCCACCTGCCTGACAAACTGTGAATGTTACTTCCCATATGTGCACATTAGTGTTGATCAATTAGTGCCAATTTAATAGTGAGTACCTGTGGTGTTTGTTTTTCCATTTCTCGTGATATTTCATTTAGAAGAATGGGTTCCAGCTCCACCCAGGAAAATACGAGAGGTAGTTCACCATTTTTTTTTTTTTTTATGGCTGAATAGAACTCCATGGTATACATACACCACGTTTTATTAATCCACTCATGTACTGATGGGCATTTGGGTTGTTTCCACATCTTTGCAATTGTGAATTGGGCTGCTATAAAGATTAGAGAAAGCACTGGCTTTTGGATGAAGGCCATGAAAAGAGGAGGCTGAGGGAGAGGGATCTAGGGCACAATGAAGAAGTTAATTAATTAATTTAATTTCCTTAACAGTGGCTTCTCCATATTAGGAATAATAAGGATAAGAGACTTCACCTACCTTACAATGTGGCTGACCCTAAGGGAAATTTCTTTAGTGTTTAAAGCATCGTGGATTTTAGATCTAAAAGCCACAACCTGTCTCATTTCTTATCAGGCTGCGTCTGAACCACTGAGAAATTTTATATAACTCAGACCAACAGCAGAGGGAGAGAATGCTAATAATCTGAAGTGCTGATACCATAGAGAGAATGACAGAGTTTTTGTCTTTGTTGGTTTATTAAACACAACATTTTTTTTGTTTTCACTTGTGTGTTGTTTTGTGTGATTGTGCCAAGATTTACAATATGCATCTTTAACTTAACCACAGTCTCTACTTTCAAATAATATAAGGTTTTTTACATATAAGAACTTTATAATAGTGTATTTTCATTTCCTTCTCCCTATCATTTGTGCTACTATTATAAAGCACTTTAGTTATATGTGTCATAAGCCATATCTTTCATTATTATTAACAAAGGCTTTCGTATTTGCCACATATTTGTCACTTCTAATTCTTTTTGTTAGATCCAAGTTCCCATCTGGTGTCATTTTTCTTCAATGCAAAAAACTTCCTATGTCATTTCTTTACATCCAAGTCTGCTGGGAACACATTCTCTCAGCTGTTGTTTGTCTGGAAATGTCTTTATTTTGCCTTCATGTTTAAAGATATTTTTGCTAGGTTTAAAATGTAATTTGATAGTTTATTTTTTCCTTTCACTTCTTTTAAGGTAGTTCATTATTTTATCTTCAGTTTTCTCCTTTCTTTTGAAATGTCTGTAGTAATTCTATTGTTTATTCCTCTGTGTGTTCCATGTGTTCCCCCTTCCTGGTAAATTAAAAATTTCCTTATCATGCGTTTTAGGAAATTATGATATGGATTACTCTGGTTGTATGTGTATATGTGTATGGGATGTATATCTTTATATATAAGTATATATATCCTACTTGCGGTTCATTGAATTCCTTGGACCTGTAGATTAAGAATTTTCATCAAATGGAGAAAACTTGAGGGCATTATTTCTTCACACTCTCCACACACTTTTCCTGTCTTTCTGGGACTCCATATTCACATATGCTAGACTACGAGACACTGTGCCACTGGACACTGAGGCTGTGCTTATTGTTCAGTTCTCTTTCTCTGTGTCACAGTTTGGATAGTTTCTATTGCAATGTCTTCAAATTCACTGATCTTTCCTTCTACAGTATCTCCTCTGCTGTTAATCACTTCCACTGAATTTTTCACTTCAGATATTGTTTTTTTCATCTGTATAATTTTCACTTGGAACTTTTTGTGCCTCTACTTTCCCTTAACATTCTATTCAACTTTTTGTTTAACTCTTGAAAATGATGAATTTATTCCTAATAGCAGTTTTAAAGCCTTTTTCTAATAATTTTATTATTTCTGTCTATTTCTATTGGTTGATTTTTCACCTGATTCTTGGTCAAACTTTCTTTCAATTGGGCATAGTTGAAGCTCTGACTTGAGAGGGGCGGGGGGCAAGGGAAATATACGTAACCTTAATATTTGTACCCCCAGAAATGCAAATCAAAACCACAATGAGATATCACTTAACCCCAGTGAGAATGGCCTTTATCAAAAAATCTCCAAACAATAAATGCTGGCGTGGTTGCGGAGAGAGAGGAACACTCCTACACTGCTGGTGGGACTGCAAACTAGTTCAACCTCTGTGGAAAGCAATATGGAGATACCTTAAAGCGATACAAGTGAATCTACCATTTGATCCAGCAATCCCATTGCTGGGCATCTACCCAAATGATCCAGTGACACTCTACAAAAAAGACACCTGCACTCGAATGTTTATAGCAGCACAATTCATAATTGCTAGGCTGTGGAAACAGCCCAAGTGCCCATCAATCAAAGAATGGATTAATAAAATGTGGTATATGTACACCATGGAGTACTATTCAGCTCTAAGAAACAATGGTGATATAGCACACCTTATATTTTCCTGGTTAGAGCTGGAACCCATACTACTAAGTGAAGTATCCCAAGAATGGAAAAACAAGCACCAGATATATTCTCCAGCAAACTGGTATTAACTGAGTAGCACCTAAGTGGACACATAGGTGCTACAGTAATAGGGTATTGGGCAGGTGGGAGGGGGGAGGGGGGCGGGTATATACATACATAGTGAGTGAGATGTGCACCATCTGGGGGATGGTCATGATGGAGACTCAGACTTTTAGGGGGAGGGGGGGAAATGGGCATTTATTGAAACCTTAAAATCTGTACCCCCATAATATACCAAAATAAAAAAAATAATTAAAAAAAAAAAAAAAAAATATTTGTACCCCCATAATATGCTTGAAAAAATTAAAAAATAAATAAATAAAAATAAATAATTTTTTGTTTGGATGTTAGACATTATAAATGTTATGTTCTTTAAAGTATATTTTTCTACAATGAGTGTCAAAAAGTTTTACAGGCTTTGAAGTTTGTTGCCTTATTTTTAATAGTTTATCGTAGCCTTTACCGTAGGGCCAGTTTTACCCTACTACTGAATGTCCCATTCTGGCTGACTGGAATTGAAATGTCTCCCAGCCTCATTGGAGCTCATGGCATTGTTTCGTTTACAGCTCTCTGTCTGCCTTTGTGAATTTTCACTCTGGGCATGTGTAGCTCAGTATTCAAAAACAGATTCAAATGTAGCCTATGCAAATTTCTGAAGTTTTTCCCTCTATGTAATTCTCTTCTCTCTAGTACTATGTCCACCAATTCCATCCGTCTCAGCTTCCCTGAACTCTGATCTCTACCTCCTCAATGCATTCAAACCACCATCTTCTGTCTGTCTGAGTTCTTTCTCTCTCTGTCAAAATCTGGAAAAATTATTCCAAGCAGAATGCCTGGGCGATTGAAATTTTTCTCCTTCCTCTTGGGAATCGCAGTCCTGTCCTGCCTGTTGTTCAATGTCCAAAAATAGTTGTTTCATATATTCTGTTTAGTTTTCTGGTTGTTTACATCAGAGAACAAATGTTGTTAACAGTTAATCCCACATGGCTGAGAAGCCCAAATATCCATACATTCTTTTGGAAAGTTTGCCTCCTGCTTTTGCAATGAGCTAAATAGATAGTGCTTCTCTCTTTTGCGTGGTGAAAAACGTGATTGTTAATATCTTAAGTTTCAGAGAGATATACCATTATTTATCTTAAGTTATCCTAGGGTATTAAATGGCAAGAGCCACTTAAAAGGCATCCTGGCACTTGTAACAAAACCAAAAAAATCCTTCACCTTTGCAATTCCTGTTGAAACCTGCCTTCACTGGGTCTCAATGCAAAGCACATTTATTTGATCTAGCTTTTGTCTGGTTAGTATTTTTTTCTCCATTTCCAGTAGGTTTTCAGATCAATCTATGCCCAGTAGTGGCAGAAGCAGTTTATATACTACTACTCATTGTGACTATCTTATATAATTTATGATTAATTTTAAAATTCAATGAATAGTTGCCAGAATAGACATTTTATAAATTACTAAAAGAAATAATGAATATCTTTTCTAATGGGGGTTCTGGGCTCAGAGAGTTTAGTCCAAAGAACAATGAAAAGAAAGAGAAAGTGGAAAGAGATAAAATAACAAGTAATTCAGTAAAAATTATTTTGTGTGTTTGTTTCAGAGTTTTGTTTTATAAAATAATGCCCAGTGGGTATTCACAAATCTGTACAGTCTTTCATGTTGTTAACTTAGGCGTTAATCCTTCAGTCTCTCTATCTAAATTCTCAAAGAGTTTTCCCTAGTTTCCCTCCTCAATGTAATTTCAAAATAATTTCTATTCTTTAAATATGTGAGTGTCAAACATAAATTGACAGATTTCTGCATAATAATCTTTAATCCTTTTTTTTTTTTTTTTGAGACAGAGTGTTACTCTGTCACCCCAGATAGAGTGCAGTGGTGTCATCATAGCTCACCGCAACCTCAAACTCCTGGGCTCAAGTGATCCTCCTGCCTCAGCCTCCAGAGTAGTTGGGACTATAGGCATGTGCCACCATGCCCAGCTAATTTTTTCTATTTTTATTAGAGTTGGGATCCTGCTCTTGCTCAGACTGGTCTTGAACTCCTGACCTCAAGTGATCTTCCTGCCTTGGCCTCACACAGTGCTAGGATTATAGGCCTGACCCATAATAATCATTAGTAAGTAGCAAACCTACAATAGAGTGTGGAGTGGAAAATGGCTGAAGGGGACAGGAAGAGCTTCAAGAAGGTGGAGCTGCTTGGAGGAGGCTGTCAAGATCAATTCAATTAGATACCTTGTTATTGATGTCTTTTTATTGATACCTTTTTATTTGCAAGAAGATTTGTAGGTGTTTGAAATGAAATCTTTTTTGCTCGTAGAATAAAAACATGAAAGAGGAAAAAGACTGAATGCTAGACTCTCAGCGGTAGGAAAACTCTGAAAGTTGAAACAATGAAGAGACACACAGTAGGCAGCATCAAATATACATATGTTTGTAAAGCATCAGCCAGTTAAAAAAAAATTGTATTTTATGATGGTTATGGAGGTAGAGCCATCTCTAGTCCTTAAGTGGAGCTTTTTAATTTTGGAAGATTTAATTATTTGCTTTTTGTAATAATATGTGATAAATATGTCAGCAAGAACTAAAATGTGTGTGTGGTGTGTATGTGTGTGTGTGTGTGTGTGTGTATTTCAGTTCTTCAAACTTAAATTTAGACTTGCAGGTATGATAAACATTTTTGAAAAGCAAAATTTTATTTAATTAGACCAAGGCTTTGCTTAGCTCTATCTGCTGCCCTAAACCTTTGCCTACTCTTCCAGTAAAAGTGCTTTGTTTTCTTTTCTTCCTTCTTTCCTGTTGAACTTGCCCAAGGCCATGAGACTTGCTGGCCTAGTCCAGTGCACACGGGCTCTCCCTTCCTTGAACTCACAACATTCATACAGTCTAATATGAAATTTATCTTGAATTGTCTGGTCTTTATGATCCTTAAATAGAGCCTGTGCTATTCTACCTCATTATAAAAAGTGAATTGCAAGTCCCCTGAAGGCTCGCTTTACTCTTTGTGCTGCCTGACTGCTGGGCACAGAGGTTCAGTGAAGATTTACCTGGTGGCTTGAATTCCAAATCTCCCATGATCAAACTAGGATAGAAGAATCTCTGATTTGATGAAATACTTCTACTGGTTATCTATTTTATCTTAGAGTGTTCTATAACATAGTTCTTAAACCCTAGACCTAGGTTTATAGTAGACAATAAGAACTTTTTTTTAAATTTCAGCATATTGCAGAAGTACAAATGATTAGGTTACCTATATTGTCTTTGCCCCACCCAAGTCAGAGCTTCAAGTGTGTCCGTCCCCCAGATGGTGAGCACAGCACCCATTAGGTGTGAATATAACCATCCTCTCTTACTCCCGCCACCTGCCTGACACCCGATGAATGTTACTACTAAGGTGTACTTAAGTGTTGATCAGTTAATACCAATTTGATGGTTAGTACATATGGTGCTTGTTTTTCCATTCTTGGGATACTTAACTTAGTAGAATAGGCTCCAGCTCTATCCAGGATAATACTAGAGGTGCTAGATCACCAATGTTTTTTGGTGGCTGAGTAGATCTCCATGGTGCATATATACCACATTTTCTTAATCCACTCATGTATTGATGGGCACTTGGGTTGTTTCCACATCTTTGCAATTGTGGATTGTGCTTCTATAAACATTCAAATGCAGATTTGTTTTTATAGAATGTCTTTTGTTCTTTTGGGTAGAAGCCCACTAATGGGATTGCTGGATCAAATGGTAGTTCTACTTGTAGCTCTTTGAGGTACATACCATATTACTTTCCATAGATAGAGTTTGTACTAGTTTGCAGTCCCAACAGCAGTGTATGAGTGTTCCTATCTCTCCATATCCATGCCAATATTTGTTGTTTTGGGACTTTTTGATAAAAGCCATTCTCACTGGAGTTAAATGATACCTCATTGTGGTTTTGATCTGCATTTCCCTGATGATTAGAGATGTTGAGCATTTTTTCATATGCTTGTTGGCCATTAGTCTGTCTTCTTTTGAAAAGTTTCTGTTCATGTCCTTTGTCCAC
Source organism: Microcebus murinus (assembly GCF_040939455.1). Classification (NCBI taxonomy): domain Eukaryota; kingdom Metazoa; phylum Chordata; class Mammalia; order Primates; family Cheirogaleidae; genus Microcebus; species Microcebus murinus. The sequence goes on from NC_134109.1 coordinate 22,620,369, forward strand.
TTTTTAATGAATTGTTTGATTTTTTTCTTGCTGATTTTCCTGACTTCTATATAGACTCTACTTATCAGCTCTTTATCGGATATGTAGCATGTGCATATTTTCTAGGACTCTGTAGGTTGTCTGTTTGCTCTTGTGATAGTTTCCTTGGCTGTGCAGAAGCTTTGTAATTTGATCAGGTCCCATTTATTTATTTTTGTTGTTGCTCTGATTGCCTTTGGGGTCTTTTTCATAAATTATCTCCATAGGGCAATGCCTATAAATATTTTTCCAACATTTTCTTCTAGAATTCTTACAGTTTCATGCCTTAGGTTTAAGTCTGTTATCCGCCATGAGTTGATTTTTGTGGGAGGTACAGATCCTATTTTAATCTTCTACATGTGGCTGTCCAATTTTCCCAGCACCATTTATTAAATAAGGATTCTTTCCCCCAGTATATGTTTTTATCTGCTTTATCAAATATTACATGGCTATATGAGGATGGCTTTATATCTGGATTCTCAGTTCTGTTCTATTGGTCTATGACTCTGTTCTTGTGCCAGTATATGGTGTTTTAGTTGCTGTAGCCTTGTAGTATAGCTTGAAGTCTGCTAAATGGGTGCCTCCCAATTTGTTCTTTTTGCTTTAAGATTGATTTTGATATACAGGGTCTTCTCTAGTACCATATGAAGTATAGAATTAGGTTTTCTAGATCTGCAAAAACTGATGTTGGTATTTTAATAGGGATTGCATTCAATTTGTAGATCACTTTAGGTAGTATAGACATTTTAACAATGTTGATTCTGCCAATCCATGAGCATGGTATGGTTTCTCCCCTGTTTACATCCTCTATTTCCTTCCTCAGTGTTTTATAATTCTCCCTGTAGAGATCTTTTACCTCATGAACTCTTATGAAAGGTAAATCCAAACTTAAATACCTTCAGAGACCAGGCATGTAATGAGGCCAACATGTGAGCTTATGACAAAGGAATATGGCACATGTGGAAAACCCAGAAAGTTTAATTCTTGTACCAAAGCAATGGAGTAAAAATAGTTTATGAACTCTGTTTACAGATAGGTAAACTGAGGCAGGAATATTAAGTGATTTTCCCAAGTTCACAAAGCTTGCTAGCTTTAGAGCCAGGTTCAATACAGGCCATCTACCTTGCACAATAATTTATGCTCTTGATAGTTAGAGTTATAATTTGAAAGGCCAAATGGCAGAAAATCTATGAGGACTGAATGTTGCAGAAAGGAAAAAGAACTCAAATTGCTTAGCCAATTTGAGCCACAGTCAAGAAAATAAGAAAGAAATTCTAATACTGATGCTCACTTCTTTTCTCACCAAGGAATCTTTTACATCCTTTTTGTTAGATGAAGAGATCATTCCCAAGTGAGGCCAGGAGCAAGTGCAAAGGGATCTGCTGGCAGGAGGGCAGTGCTGTAGGATGAAGGGTCCTGAAGAGTGGGAGAGGCATGTGTGACATGGCAGGGATACACAAAACAGGCCAGGGGAACTCACGGAGAGGAGGACTATCCCATCAAACATCTCCAAGATCCATCAGAGAACTTAGGAAGTATTTCAACAGGAAACACCCATATGAAACTTTTGAGACTATTGAAATTGAGGCACAGACAAGAAATCATCCACTTAGAGATGATTTTTAAGCCAGGAGAAAGCCTAACAATCAAATAATTTGACTTCCTGCAATACAACAATTTTCTTAAATACTGATTAAGAATGAATCATATGAGTTAATCTCTCCATTCAGAATGAGAACACTACCTGGGAAGTCAGAAATCTCTATCATTGCTAAAATCCAGTTGGCAAGAAAGGCCATGAGGGATTTTCATTGTATTGCTCCTCTAAAATTTCATGTTGCTTTTTTTTTTTTTTAATTTTTTTTTGCTATTTCATGTTCTTAAAGTATCCCCTCCCTGCCGTAGGCTTTATAGTATCCCACAAATTTTAGAGAACGGAGGAAGGTGCCTGAACATAGGCCTGGCCTGACTTCTCTCTGGCTCTACAGACTGTGGAGACAAAAGAATGGTGATTCCAAGATCCTATACCTGAGTGATTGGGTCAGCACTGCGGTGGGTAACAGGCCTTTTGTTATCTTCTACAAACCTGCTTTAATGCTTCTTCACAGTCCCAATCCCAAAGGTCAGGTAGGAAGCTTAATTAATATATTTCAATCACCATAAGCACCTTCGACAAAGGTAGTATATTGCAGTAATTCTGAAAAATGTTTTCCACCTCTGTAGATTTCCCCGGGGATGCTCTGATGGCCAGACACATAAAATCTTTCTGCCTTTTACTCTTTTATCCACACTGTCTGATGGAACTGATTGCAGACCCAGTCGGCTTGTTATACCTGTCGACCAACTGGAAGAAGGGGAAGAAAGAAAATGCATTTCTAGTTATTTGCTGGGACTCAATGCTAAATCATGTGGCTCTTGAGCTTTAACTGGAGAGTGTGTGTGTGTAGATGTGTGTGTGTGTGTGTGTGTGTGTGTGTGTGTGTGTGTGTGTGTTACTGCTAGCTTGGGTCCACATAACTGCAATTTGGGGCTGGCAACAATTGAGTGGGAAATGGTTTTCACAGCTGAGTAGCTTTTTAATTTTTCTCAACAAAACATGGACTGGTGTTAGGTCTCTATTGGTAATAGTGGTTGGCTGCATTCTGTGGTACCTTGGCTGGTAATCCCTCTAAGTGCTTTTCCAAGTGCTTGTGTGTCCTAAGAACACATAGGCGTGAGGATAAAGGTTCTGGTCTCTAGTTGGTGCAGTGCAGATGCTCTGATGTCTGGGTGCTTTGATAAGGTGGAGAGACATGCCAGAATTGTCAGAGTGGCTGGGCTGGGTGCTCCTAAGCTACTGGGCCCCTGAAATGATTTTCTATTTTAACAGGCACTATGCCAGTACTGAAAGAAACCAATCAACTTGGAAATGAATGCACCTATTTGGAGAAAAAGGGATTTTCCATCCTTGTTTCTCCCAAATTCTCAGGCAGTTGTCCATGGATGAAATTGATCTTGTCCCCATAGTTTTCCTATTGCCCCAGGTCTATGTAATGTGTCCTTTTCTTGGAAAACTGCCTGTTGAAGATCTATGCTTTAGATGGGCTTGCTTCCATTCCCTGAGCTAGAGATTATTTTACTAATTCTCAGCTGAAATAACAAACCTCTTTCATCAGTAACCACAGTTGTAACCCTTCTCCAGTGTACAGTCACATCCTCTATTCCTATAGCAACAGCTTCTTATAACAAATAATTTTTAATCCTTATCATGGTGAATGCTTTTTAGTCTGTGGAAGAGTTTTATTAGTTTCCTAAACTCTCCCTATCCCAGTGCCAACCTTACTTTTGAACTTTAGTTATCACCTCTATTTGATGAATTGTTTAGCTGTTGAATCAATCCACAGTGCCTGTGCTCTCTGCCTACCTGCGGGCATCCTCAGTCATCTTTTTATATCTGATTGTTTACTTATTCAAAAAGTAGTTGTTGTACCTGCTAGGCACAGGAAGGGGGTTCCATGTCTTTTTTGAAAGAGGCTTTAGTCTAATCAAGAAGACAAATGTGAACAAATTATGGCCACAATAAAACCACACTGGTGAGTCATAGGTCAACCTAGAAAAAGGAAGAGTTTAAAGGTAGTCCATTATCTATATGTTAGTGTGTGTGTTAAAAGTACTGAAGTAACTCATAGGATTTATAAGGCCATATTATGTTACTTATTGCACATATTTATTGATGGACAGCAAGAGGTACATTAATTCAAAAACATGCTTATTTTAGTATACCTTTTTACTAGGCATTGCTCATAAAGCTGGAAATACCAAGGTGATGCCATCTCCTCTACTTTCAGGGCAGCCATAGTCTAGTGGCCAAGAGAGCTAAATGAGTCAAACTTTATACTAGAGTGTGATAAGTGCTGAGAAGGAGAGCACTCACAGAAGGCTCTTGGAGCACACAGGTGGCCATGAAACCCACGTGGGGTAGTGGCGAATTTCCCAAGAAAGGCTTTTCTCCTTACAGATTGGGCTTTATCCAAGCGGAAAAGGAGAAAGGCATTCTAAACAGAGGAAAGAACATGTGCAAAGAGTCAAAAATAGGAAAGCAGCATGACTCTTTTCTACAAAGCAATAAACAAAATCTAATAAAATTACTCAGTGGGTTTTGGAACCAGTTTGCACTTTCAAAACACCTTGCAGTGCATTATGAAATTTAATCTACATTTTGATCGGAAAAATAAAAGGTAAAGTATTATGTCATTAGCCAAGGGGAAGCAAGAGAAATCCACTGTCTTCATGAGCTGTGTCTACCCTGGACCTCTGCTATCATATCCTCCCTGGGATGGGGCCGCTGGGGGTCTGGTGGTTCCTCTGAGAAGAGAGCTTCACCCTGTGCTCTGCCAGGACTGGCTTGGCCCGCGCGAGATGTGGTGGAGATGGTAGCAGTAACACTCTTGTTCATGCCTCACAAATGATAATGTAGTTGTTATTTGGAGTTTTTCCCATTCAGGAACATTTTTCTTAAAACAATTTTAGCCAACTATTAACTCAGTGGAATCTCAGCTAGAAGCTAAAATGCATGCATATGGCCCGAGGATAGTAACTCGAGAGACTTCACTGGAATCAGCCTAGGTGAACCTACAAGATGTGAGTGCCTCTCCAGAGAGATTTAAAAATTGAAATTGATTATATCAAAGCTGTCTCAGCTACATGGATAAAATACCTCTCCATCCAGAGGAGCAGAAACACCTGAGAATAAAGACAAATGTGAAAATATTCCTGACATCAAGGAAGACCTGAGGAGTACAAATGTAATGTAAGACATAAGCAGCAATTAATAGCCTTGTCAGTCCCTAGGCCCTTTCTTTGCTCTGCTCTATGAATACTGTTAGTAAAGCTTGTAAGTATTCAATAAACATTACCCTGTGCTTGAAATAAATTAAATTCCATTTGTTTATTTTTACAATGGGGAAATCTGAAGGACAGGTAGGCAAATAGGATTGCCTTTCTCCACTTGGTTTTCTAGCTTTGGAGGTGGAAGTGTATTTTAGGCATCCTCCCTCCATTTCTTACTCTATTAGTATATACTCCCTGCTGAACTTGGATTAATTGAGTCACTACTGGAAATTCTCTTAGATTTTCCTTTGCTAATTAAAAGACAGTTCTAATTCCCAAGTTTCCCTGCAGGCTTCATGCAGACAGTATTTTAGAAGTCAACGTGGAAGAGAGAAAATTGCTTATGTTTCTAGAGCTTTATTTTTTTTTTCTTTAAAATTGAGAGAAATGTTGACCAACTGAGCCATGATTAGACTTTTAGGGTTTGATAGTCTATCAAGGCAATGTATGTAGTTTATTATTGGTTTATGCACTATTGTATACTTATTTCAATGTTGATCTAAAGAAACCATGGAGAGGCCTGATTTTTCTTCCCCTAAAGGGGAACTCCATCTTTTGGTGCATTTTGTCAACCAGACCTCAATATTTTATTAAAAGGTGAACATGGAATCATATTTATGCATTCATAAAAGGCCTGAGTTCATGAAGTTTTCACTAGATCAAGTTTACCTGCATTTTGAGGAATTCACTCCACTAGAAAATGTTCCTCTTTTCTTTCAAGTTCTTCTAAATGCCATGATTATTAATAATCTTGTCCTTTCTTTGAAGACAATAAAGATTAATAAGCTGAAGTTATTTTCTTTAAAAAATATGATGAACATCTTTACATGTTCAACTTCTATTCATTGATACTTAAATGTTTTTGTTAGTAATTCAGGTCAGTGTCAAAGTCTCCCTTTTCTTCATTTATATCAAAACTCGAAGAACAACTTATTCTCTGCATGTATTTTAAAACCTCCAAATGCTCAGCACTAAGAATATTTAAGAATCCTCAAAAACAATTATTTAATTTCATGCTGATTACACTCAATGAATCGATGGCTGCCTCATGGATACCTGGACAAGTTACCTGAAGTACCAGGTAAGCAGTGAGTGGCTGAGGATGTTCACCATGGCAGTGTTGTGAAGTCTGTTCAACAGGCCCTGGGACTTCAGAGAACATAGGAAATATTAAATTACTCAAATTCCATTTTTTTGCTCATGTTCCATGCCTTCTCTTATCTTCTCTTGCCCCTGAAAATCTTAAAGTAGAATAATTGGTTCCCTGAGAGGAAAGACTGAATTAGATGCTAAGAATGTTTTATTGGCAAGTAACAGAAAACCAAATTTCTGCTGGCTCATGCAAGGATTGAGCTATAGAAGACATGCCAGGACTGTCATCTCTTAAGTTCACTCCAGGTAGCATTGGTACTAATCAGTCCCCTAACAGCTGTGGTGATAGAAGACGACTGACACAGGGAGAGTATCAGAAAATATTTCAGTGTGGGAAGAGGTATTCTTTACCAGCTTTTGCAAAACGTACACCTCTGACTTGGGTAGGAGGAGCCATGGAACATGGAGCAACCAACATGGCATCACATATCTCCAAGTGTTTGTAGACTGTGATTCTACAGGACCAGAGGTATATAAAAGGGAGTCCTGAACTAGTAGCAAAGGCAACATTTACCTCTTTCATAATTATTCAATTTCCCATTTTCAAAACTGCAGAAATATCTAACTATGTGTCTAAAGGCACAGTAAATTTTAAGGGATCTGAATGTCTAAGAATATAATCTTATATAATTATATGCATTACTATGTGCATGGCTACACAAGACAATACAACCTGAGGGCACATGTGTGAGGCATAGTTTGCAGTAGAAGCCAAGTGTGATGGCAGAAAGGCATTGTTAGTCATCAGATGTAGGGCTGGAGTGTTCAAGAAAATGATGATTCCAATAACATATTAAGAAAAAGAATTCAAGTTCAGTGAGGTAATAGAGTTCCGGATATAGGCCAAGAATGTGCTAGTGTGTGAGGACTTCTCTAAGTGTTGACCATATGGTATGGAACAGATTTATTATTTTTTAAAAGTGCAAAGTTTAGGTCACTTAGCTTCTCTCTGTGAAGGACTTGATGGGGTGATAGAGTTCTTTTAGTATGACATGATAAACATCAAATGCATTTGAAAGCTTGATTCATGCAGGAGATGTGGAAAATAGTAGTTGGTAAGAAAGAAATGCTATTAAAGTAGCTAAATGCAAATCTTCTCTATTCTTCAGTGATGTCTCATAAGACAGACACTGATGTCATCTGTAACTTTACCCCGTGAAGAATTAGGATTGGAAGAAATCGTTGATGTCACCAAGAACAAAGTCCGCACTAGTATGTTTTATTAGGCTGGTTATTTTTCTAGACATGGCCATTCAGAATATATTTTAATTCAAATTATATTCACAGTTTCATCACTATGCACACCTTTTATTTAATTAAAGAAGAAAATTTTATTTGTGAAATGCCAACTTAGGATTCCTAAAATGAAAAGAAAGCCCAGGTTTCCAAGATATTAGCTGACTTTAACATGTGCAATTAGATTAAGAGAAATGCTTTTTTGAGAACACACACACGTACAGAATTTACTATTCATTAAGAAATCCACATGCCATACCTCAGCTGAATAGCCTCAACCTTAGGGGCACTACAGAAAGTAGAATGAACCAATAAATTTGATTCTAGCCCACAAAATTTTAACACGGTTTCCCAACTTCAGCCTGTAAGTACTCTGCTAGGGGGGAGAGGAAACTCTCAGGTTTGACTTACTAAGAGATAAACCCTTTTGGGGATTTTATAAATAAACCCTTTTTGCAGCAAGTAGACAACCTCCCTTGCTTGGTTTCTCTGACACAAGTAAAAATGACAAAGGATCCACTCAAACTCCTTCACTCCCTGTGCTTAGGTCTCTATTGACAATAAAGACTTTATTATTCAGATAAGTAAAATCTGAAGAGTTCATGAATAGAGATAAGATAAAACTGATAGAGCATTTGCAAAATATTATTCTGAGTAATAATATTATTCTGAGTAATAATATTAGATCCTTAGTATCTATTTTTCTCACTGATAAAAACAATTTCATTTTCCTACTTGATTAGTTAATATTGAATGTAATGGGGACTGATTAAAGCAGTGTTCTTAGATTTTCAGCTATGGGATCAGGTTTTAACAAGAGATCCTTGATATTTCAATAATAATGCCCCCATCAAATTGGTCTAACCTACTTGCCCAATATGTAATTTTACTTTATAGTAATTATATTATGCAACAACAGATATTTATAACATATCTACCATGTATGTTTGAAACACTGTTAGAAACTTGGAATACCAATTAATCAGGACAGACATGTTTCCGGCTGTATTAGTTTGCTAGGGCTGCTGTAACAAAGACCACAAATTGGGTGGCTTCAATAACAGAAATTGTCTTATAGCTCTGGAAATCAGAAGTCTAAAACCAAAGGTGTTGACTGAGTTGATTCCTTCTGAGGGCTATGAGGAAACTATCTGTTTCAGGCTTGTCTCTTTGGCTTGTAAATGGCCATCTTCCCCCTGTGTCTCTTCTCATTGACTTCCTTTTGTGCATGTCTATGTTTTTGTTCAAATTTCTCCTTTCTGTAAGGATACTAGTCATACTGGATTAGGGATCCACACTATTACTCCTGTATGACCTCATCTTAACTGATTACATTTGCAATGTCCTATATCTGCAGCAACCTGATTCCAAATAAAGTCACATTCTGAGATACTGGAAATTGGAACTTCAATATATGAATTTTGAGGGGACATAGTTTAACCTATAACACTTGACCTATGACTTTTAACTTTAATAAAGTCAGGCTGACACTGAAAAACAAATTATAATAAAGTATAATGAATGTTATAGTAGAATGTGGGTCAGGTAGTGGTGAGTATACAACCATGGTAAGGAGACCAGATTTAATCCAAAAATAATGAAAATCCCTTTAAAGGCTTTTTAACACATTGACTGCCACACTAGGAAAAACATTTTTTTCACTGGGGCCCCGGTGTTTTATTACAAAAATAGAATAAAAACTTTGAAAACAAAATGATCATTTCTAATTTAATGAGAAATTTGTTATTTTTTATTGTTTTCTGTGTGTGAGTTATATGCAATTAAATTATCAATATTAATTATAACAATAGGAACATCAACAAGTAAGATTTTCATGAATCAACTGCAAGGTTTTTCCCGGGGCCACCCATCATGTAACATGTATGCTCTAGCATGGCAATGTGAATTGCCTGTGCACCATGTGGCTCCCAAAGTAAAGACACATGTGTGAGTTACATATGTTTCATGAGGCCCTGGGCTCAAACTAGTGTGAGTTAAATACAACTCACATGGCAGTTAATGTGTTAGAGTTTTGATATAATTAAATTTGTATTTAAAATGCACCCCAATGGAAAATGGATTATTGGGGAGAATAGATAAGAATTGAAAGAAATATGGTCTAGCATAGAGGCAGTGAGAATAGAAGACCTGATTAGTTTTAAAAAATACTTAGAGCTAAATCAATAAAACTTAGTATTTAATTGGGTGTGGGAACTGAAAGAAAGTGTGGGGTTAAAAATGAATCCCTATATTTCTGACTTGAAAACTGAGTTCTTCAAATGGCAATGCCAATTTTTGAAAAGGAAAACATAGGAAGAGAAGGAGAAGTTGATGTGCTCATTGCTAGCCATGTTAGTATTTAGATATCTCTGGAAAATTTAAGTGGGCCTGTTAGTAGGCAAAGTAAAAAGATAAGTGGTTTTCAAAGTTTGGGGTGAGAGAGGGATGAATAGTCAGAACACAGAGGATTTTTAGGGCGGTATAACTAGTCTGTATGACGACATAATGGTGGATATGTGCCATTATACATTTGTATAAACCCATAGAATGTACACTACCAAGAGTGAGCCCTAATGTATACTGTGGATTTGGGGTGATAATCATGTGTCAATGAAGACTAATCAGTCATAACAAACACACTACTTTGGTGCAGGATATTGATAATGGGGGAGTCTATGCCTGTGTTGGGGGGAGGGGTTATATAGGAAATCTCGGGACATTCTACTCAATTTAAAATATCTCTAAGAAATAAAATCTATAAAGTAAAAACAATAAAAATTAGTATTCCACCTCTCTTTCTCCCTACCATCCCATTTTCTGCTAGTATCTTCCATTAGCAAAAACAAACCATCATCCAGAGTACAAGGGATCTGATGATGCAGTTCATAGAGATCAGCTTTCCTGGGCAAGAAGCAGGGTGGAGAAGGATGGACAACAGACATGTGGGGGCAGACAGTGATAAAAGTACATTCAGCACATGGGTGATTAGTAATTGGAATTTTGAGAGGGACTTAGATCATGCAGGGTTGAATGTAGACTTAGAAAAAGAAGGCCTATGACCCCAGTTTGCCAAACATTAAAATCTGAGGGTCTAGAAAAAGTCAAGGAATCACACACACACACACACACACACACACACACACACACAAAGATTTAGAAAGAGTAGTTAGAAAAGCAGAGAAACGTCACATTTAAACCAACAAAACAAGACCGTTCCCAGATATAGAGACAGCAGTCAACTATGATAAATATTGTGGTGAATAAAAATAAAGTTAGAAAAGGATCTATGAAGTTTAACCTACATGGTGGCCACTTGGGAACTCAGAGGGTAGCTTCTATGATGTATTGAGGGGTAGAAACCATACTGCATCAACTTGAAGAGTAAGGAGTAGGCAAGGAAACAAAGAGAACAAGTAGAGCTAACTTATCCTTGCAGGAGAGTAGGAAATATGAAAGCATATTTTTTTCCTTTTTTTCTTCTTTAAGGATTGCAGAGATGTGTCATAAATGCTGTCAATACAGCTCATGTGGTCTTGGACTTTTTCTCTGGAGAGTGGCCAAGCCAGCTCTAGAGGAAGATGAGGTTGTTATTGTTCCTTAGGAAGCTGTGGTCCCTCCAGGGCTGGCTGCCTTAAGCAGAGCCAAGAGTCAGCAGGCCTGACTGTTAAATGGTCCACGTTTAAAAGGCTGACTGACATCTGCTTGTCTTTGCTGCTCTGTGAATTGACATCATGTGTGGCTTTTCAGGGAGGGACCAGCGGACTACCAGTACTGTTCGTTTGATTCCACTGAGATTATCACAGTATTTACTAATGCCAATTTGATGATAGGAAAAAGGCTTTCCAGCCCTCCCTTTGCTTACCCTCACTAGGCATTTGATTATACCACCTATCTTGGGATTTCATCGTGAATCTCTAAAGGGCTAGACTTCCTCAGAAGACCAGATGTTGGAGGAAAAAACCACTGGACTGTTCTACATTATCACATTCTTGTGTTTCTGTGACATATGGTGTGAAGCAAATATTAGTGCAGGAAAATATAAAACATCAGGATGCATCTGAGTTATTCCTCCCCAGTTACATTTGATCTGTGAATGCCAGAAACACTCCATTTCATAGCCATATTTATCATTCAAAGTAAATCATGCACTTGGGGGGCATAAAATGAGATGCTTCAGAATGCATGTGATTACCAACTATTGCATATGTCTCCAAAGAAAGATTTGAATTACATGGTCAATGTGAAGGGTTGATGTTTTAGAATGTGGCAAAGAGAAGTGGAGGTGATGAATACATTTCAATAATAATTAAGCAAATGCTAGCTTTCCTTTTCACTTTGGTCTCAGAAATCCATTCATACAGGGGTTTGTGTTTATTTCTTTGTTTTGTCTATTTTATTTACTTATTTTGTTTTTATTATGCAGTCTTTCTTGAAATCTAAAAATCTATAATTCAAATTTGTGTAGGTCACATATTTTCCAATAGTTTTCCATTATATTTTCAGAGGCATGTTTGCCTAGAAATACACTTGGCTCTAAGACATGTAAAAAATTTTGTTTAAAATGGACCCTAACGTGAGAAAGGATCAAGACAAACATTGAATCAGTATTAGAGAAGCTGTGAGCAAACACTAAATTTAGTGTTAGAGGTAAAGGGAAAGGTCAGGAGAAAATTTAAGGTTAATTTAGTTCCAGGCAGTTAAATTGACAATGTCAAGAGTCCCGAGAGTCCAAATTAACAATCAGTAAAACTGCTGAGGCTGGAGCAGTGATGTCTTAAGGAGGAAATTCCAAACTGCCCGACCTTACTTTGCTGTCTTAGTGTTGCTTCGCTTACCCTCTGACTTGCATTACAAAACACAGAGAGCAGAGGTAGGATAAGCATTTTGAAATTTATGTAAAACATATATTATCCTAAGATACTTATAGCCTGTTGATATAAGGGACAGAGCAAGATAAGGGATAGTGTAAGGAATACTTGCAGCTTATTTTTTAGAAACTACTTCAAAAATTGTTGCCTTAAGTACCTTAACTGCCTATCTTTCCCTGGGAATGTCTCCCTAATTTTATACAGTCTTTCCTGTTGTCTCCTCTCTCCCTTCCCACGTTCCTGTCCCCCAATAAATATATATCTAAGATATACCATTATGACCCTCTTTTGAGGGTCATAATGAGATATACCCTCAAAAAAGAGATATACCCTCTTTTGACAATTCTGAATGTGTGTGTGTGTGTATGTCCATTCCACCTGAAAATCACCACTTCGTTTTCTAAGATAGCAACTCTTCTTCTAATCAAACCATTTGGAACTAATGACTTTTTGAATATAGCAACCCCACATTTACAATAAAGTTTTAAGTGAGATAAGAGAAAAAGAGAATGCCTTGACTTTCTTAGGGGCACTAGAGTCTTTTGTTGGTAAGAGTCATATCCTTCCTGTTCACCTAAGAGAGAGGCCCGTATGCAGTCATTCCTCTTGCTTTTCCCTCTGCACCCCCCCCCCCCGTTTGTCCTCATGATAATCTTCTATGCAAATTTAAGTCTTAGTTCAAGATTTACATCTTCTGCACTGAAGCCACCTCTGACATCCCCTGGAAGATTTATGCTGTCCTTCCTATGTGTTCCCATAGCATGTTTTTATTACTGCCATTAAAGCACATTTCACATTGTATTATAATTTTTTTTTCTACTCTCCCTAGGCCATAATGTCCTTTAAGTCAAATTTCTATTTGTTCTTAGCCCCAGAACTTGGCATAATACGTAGCGTATAATAACAATGACGATGTTACCAAAAATATATAGAAGGATAAAAAAATTTAAAACAATTAATATAAAGTAAAAACTAATTTTTATTGAGGGTTTACTGGGGGCCAAGATTTGTTTACATAGTAAAATTGTTAGAAGTAGGTATGATTGCAAGGAACGGAAAACCCAACATAGCAGTGAGTCAAAATGATTGAAGTTTATTTTTCTCTGACGTTCATGAAGTTCAGAGGTTGTAGATATGAACATCATCTATCACTCTGTGGTAGCAAAGACATAGGCTTTTTGTATCTTGTGATCCTCCGTGGTTGATTTCTTCCCTCAGGTCATCTCATGCTTCAAGATGAATGCTAGATGTTCTTGAGTTCCAACTATCATGCCAAAATTCCAGTCGACAGGGAAAGATAAGAGATACAAACTCCCTTCACCTACCTCTTTTAAAAATGACTTCCCAGAATTTGCACCTGGCACTTCTGCTTGTACTTTATTGGCTGGAACTTAGTCACATGACCATTCCTCACTGGAAGGCAGGACAGAGAACTGGAGCCTATATTCCCAGATAAAAATTGGACATTAAATTAGGCAGGAAGGAATTAAGAATTGACATGAGGAGGCGATTCGAAGTCTTTGCACTCATGTTTAAACACATTTAACCTTATCCCAACAACGGTAAGAGTACTAACTCTAGAGCAGGGGTCCCCAAACTTTTTGGCACCAGGGACTGTGTTCATGGAAGATAATTTTTTCATAGACCGAGGGGGTAGAGGATGGTTCCAGGATGGTTCAATTGCATTACATTTATTATATACTTTATTTTCTATTATTATATTGTAAGATATAATGAAATAATTATACAAATCACCTTAGATTGGGGACCTCTGCTCTAGAGTACTATATTTACTGCATTATTGCCATTCATTCATTCATCTGACAAATATGATTGTGCATTACCATGTCTTAGACCTAGTTCTAGGGGTTTGGCAGGAAATAGGCATGCAAGTCCCTGTTGCTTTGGAGGTTTTATTCTAATTGGGAAGGCAGACATTAAATAAACACATATATGAGACAAGACCATGATAAGTTCTAGGAAGAAAAATTAATTAGCATAAAGGAATAGTGTGTAATACTGTTAATTTAAATACAGAAATCCTGAAATGCCTTTGATGAAGTGATATCTGAGCAATGATACAGATGGATCCACAGAATCATGTAGGAGAGGAAATTTCTAGGCCAAAGGAAAAAAACCACCTTGAGGTGGACATTGGTGAGTGAGTTAAAATGTTAAAAGAAGGTGACTTCTTGGGCACCCCCCCTCTCTTGGGACCCCAGAACCTCACCCAGGAGTGCTAAATAAAGCCACGTTGTTTGGCCCCCCCAAAAAAAAAATGTTAAAAGAAGTCAGAGAGAGGGCGAGGCAGGGCCAGACTGAGGAGAGCTGTAGACAGACCGAGGAGGGTTGAATTTACTGGAGACCACTGAAGGTTTTTGAGCTGGTAAATGGAATGATTAGATTTAGGTCATTAAATAGGTCGTTTTGGTTCCTGCATAAATAATGGACTCAGAGGGCAGGAGCCAGCAGGATAGGAGGCAAAGTGAAAGCTAGGAGAACAAGAGAGGCTATTTAGGGACATTAGGTGAGAGATGAAGGTTTTTTTGTACTAGGGTGCTGATAATGACAGACATGATAAGTGATCAGAGTCAGGATATATTTTGAAAATGGAGCTGATGATTCAGATGTGTGGTGAGAGTAAAAGTCATCAAGGATGACTTCTCAGTTTTTATGATGGTTAATTTTATGTATTAACTTGACTAGGCCATAGTACCTGGTTTCTGTTCTGGCTCCAGTCTAGAGCAATGTTTTCCTATGAAAATATTTTTTAGCTGTTTCACATATAAATCAATAGACTTTTAGTAAAGCAGATTACTTTCAACAATATGGGTGAGCATCATTCAAACAAATGAAAGCCTTAAGAAAAGAAGAAGGTCCCTCAAGGAAGAAGAAATTCTATTTCCAAACTTCTTGCAGACTGCCCTTGGACTACAGCATTGACTTTTTCCTGGAGCTCCAGCCTGTTGGCATTCTTTGCAGATTTCAGACTTGCCAGCCTTTATAAGCATGAGCCAATTCCTTAAAAATGAATTTCTCTCTTTCTCTCTCTCTCTCTTTCTCTCTCTCCCCCCCCACATATATATGTGTGTGTATGTATATGTGTGTATATATATATGTATATATACATACATAAACATCTTATTGGTTCTCTTTCTCTGGAGAACCATGACTAATGCAGATTTGGAGAACAAGAGTTGTTCTAGTAGAACAGAATCTTAAAGATGAGTTATCTGAATTGGTTCTGGGGTTTTTAGAATTGATTCTGTAATCTGATTATATTCAAAGGCACTAATGACTCTATTTTTAGTAGTAAAGAGAGCATGTATAGATCACGATGCATTTGGGTAATTGACACACCCAAAATATTACCAGTGTATATACTTACAACAAACAAGATTCTAGGTGGCCATGTATTTGATAACCTAGAACATTTCTGTCAAACTCACAAGTATAATGAGATTGGCAGGTTGCTCCTAATTGTATTGGACAAATTGGGAAAATGAAAATATGAGCTCAGGAATTCAAATTCCCAGCTTATGCACTGCATAAATGACCTGAAAGTTTCTATAAATGCCTTGAAAGAAACCCTTGTTGTCTGTAGCCAAAGATCTTAGATTGTTGAAAACTAAACCCAGAGTCTCATCCTGCAAGTGGCTAAATTACGATGCAAATTGAATTTCCAACCTTGTAGGGTGTCTGATCTTAAATTGAGGGCATTAATTGCTACAACATAAGATGTGAAAATCAGAATGGGGACATATGGGAAAATCCTGATGAAGGTGGGGACATTGAACTCTTAAATTTGGATGATTCTTCTATGCCAGTAGAAGCAGCCACTCTATCCCCATCTGAGATCAACTCTGCTTCACCCCAGGAAACAATAATGGCCTCCACTGAGGTAGGCACCTCACAAAACACCACTAATTATGTTCAGTACTCCCCTCACTACCTCTTTTTTCTTCTAGACCTATAATGAGACTCAAGTCTCAGCAGGCCCCCCAAGATGAAATACAAATTGTGACCCATGAGGACAAAAGCTCAGGTGCTTGCTGAGGGCAAAGAAAATACAGAATTAATAGTGTAATAAAGTAGTTATAAATACCAGCTATGATAACATGACCAGTTATAGAAATGAGGACTGTAATTATATGAATATTTATTCCTTATTTTATTATGAATATGTTTGTGTATGTACGCATGTGTGTGTATACAACGTATAACAAATACTTTTGTTCTATATGTATTGACATTACATTACAATATTTAATTATAGGATATTAAGGAGAAGAGTAAACATCACCTAAGAACTATGCAACTTCTTCTGGGAAAAGTATTAGTGTATTTATTATACAGTGAATGTTTGTGTCTCCCCCAAATCCATATGTTAAATCTTAACCCCCACAATGTGATAGTATCTGAAGGTGGAATTAGTAGTGCCCTTATAAAAGAGACTTCGGAGAACTCTCTAGCTCTCTTATTACCATGTGAGGATACAAGGAGAAGACAGTGGCATGCATGCAACTTGCAACAGTGCCCTTGTAAGAACCTGACCAGGCTGGTACCCTGACCTCAGACTTCCAGCCTCCAGAGAGCTATTAGATCTGTCAGGTTGTTAGAAATAAATTTGTATTGTTTATGAGCCACCCCAACTAGGGTACTTTGTTATAGCAGCATGCACTGACTAAGACAGTGTTTTTCAATATATAGGGGATACTTATATCACCTGAGGCAGAAGTATGACCTTGTTATTGTCTTTATTTGGAGATTAAGTGTGGAGATGCATATAGGTGCCAAGTTGACAAGAGGTGGACTGTAATCATTAATGTTATGTGTCAACTTGGCTACGCCATGGTACCCAGTTTTTCAAAGACCAGTCTAGATGTGGTCATAAAGGTATTTTTTTAGATGCGATCACCACTTAAATTAGTAGAATTTGCATAAGGCAGATTACCCTGCTTCATGTGTGTGGGCCTCATCTAATTAATTGAAAGCCTTAAGAAAAAAACTAGGGCTCCTCAAAAACAAAGAAATTCTGCCTCCAGATATTCTTTGGACCTAAGCTGCAACATGAACTCTTTTCTGGGTCTCTATGCTGTTGAACTTCCCTGCATATTTTAGACTTGCTACCCTCACATTTGCATGAGTTAATGTTTTAAAATAAATCACTCTTTCTATATGTATACATTTGTTCTGCTTCTCTGGAAACCCTGAATAATACAGTTTTGATATGAAAAACTAGGCGAATGGTTGTAACATTGAACAAGATGAGAAAGACAGAGACATGAACAAGAATGGATAGGGAGGGAGAGAGGAGGTGGAGAAGAGCATGAATTTTATTTTAGACATGCTAATTTTGAGAACCATATCAGACAACCAACTGCAGATGTTGAGTAAGCAATTGGTAAATGAGTTTAATGCTCAGGGGAGAGGTCAGAGCTAGCCATCTAAAATTGGGAGTCATCAACTTATAGAAGATGTTTAAAACATTGGTGCTAATGAGCTCAACTATGAGAGGCTGTAGATAAAAAAAAAAATAGGAGAGCCTTGAGGAAGTTCAATATTTAGAGGTCAAGAAGAATAAGAAGAATCAAGCAAAGGAAACTGAAAAAAGAACAGACACTGAAGTGGAAAAAAACCCAGGAGAGTACTGTGATCCAAGAGATAAATAAAGAAGGTGTCCTAAGAACAGGGGATTTATCAACTGTGTCAGAAGCTGCTGAGAATTGGGAATTGTTCATTGGATTTGTCATGTTGGAGATCCATAGTGACCTTGAAAAGTGTAATATCAGTAAATTGTAGGGACAAGCCTGATGAAGATGAGTTGAAGAGAAAATAGCCATTAAGGAACTAGAAGTAGCAAGTATAGACAACTTTCTGGGTAGTTTTGCTACAATGATGATTAGAAAAATGTGCAGTACTGGAGGATTTCATGGGATTTAAGGATGGAGGCAATCTGATGGCAATGTAGAAGAGGAAATGTATTCTCATTACCAGTTGATAATAAGCCAATTAAAAAATAAGCCAATTAGAAAATATTTAATTTTAGATTTCCACTAAGTTACTATTTTTGAATTATTGTACATTGAATGCTTGAGCACTTCCTTAGGTTTTATGCATTATTAGGCAAGTCCAGCACAGTGTAAGGTCAGAGAGCCAAAGAAAATAACATTATACTTAGAGGCCATATATTCTTTTTTTTTTTTTTTTTTTTTTTTTTTTTTTTTTGAGACAGAGTCTCACTTTGTTGTCCAGGCTAGAGTGAGTGCCATGGCGTCAGCCTAGCTCACAGCAACCTCAAACTCCTGGGCTCAAGCGATCCTCCTGCCTCAGCCTCCCGAGTAGCTGGGACTACAGGCATGTGCCACCATGCCCGGCTAATTTTTTTTTTTATATATATATCAGTTGGCCAATTAATTTCTTTCTATTTATAGTAGAGACGGGGTCTCGCTCTTGCTCAGGCTGGTTTTGAACTCCTGACCTTGAGCAATCCACCCGCCTCGGCCTCCCAAGAGCTAGGATTACAGGCGTGAGCCACAGCGCCTGGCCCATATATTCTTATTAAAACAAAGTCCAAGGAGGATTTTTTTTTTAAAAATGGAAGACATTTATGCATTTTTATTTGGTGATGGCAAAAGAGAGAGAAAAAGGATACAGGAGACAAAGGACAATTGTAATAGGAAAGTGATTGGACAGGCTAGAGAAGGTGGGAGTGAGTATATTCATGGGAGATCAATATTAAATATGAGCAAGGAGAGTTAAATAGGAGCAAGGAGGCTGAATATAGGCATAAAATGCATACAGATGACTAGATTTGATGATGGAGAAACATGATAGTTTTTATTTTTTCCTAATTGCTTCAAATCTTCCCTCCAGTGAAATAAGAATTGAGGGCATTATCTGAATATAGCATAAAGTATTAGGAAAGGGGTTAGAGTTTTGAGAAGAAAGAGGTATAAAATGCCATGTGGAATAGTGGAAACAGGGATTGTTTAGAGACATGTAGGATGATTGCTGGACTGTGCTAATACCTACTTGAGATTTGCCATCACCAATTCTGAGTGAGCTCAGTGAGCACATTATACATTTTTCTCTAGTAACACCAAGGTGCTATAGAGCAGTTGCATAGGGGTAAAAGTCAGGTTTAAGTTGAGTTGGGATTTGTTGTGTATAGATTATGTAGGTGGTGGTAGGCAGAATTCTGAAGATGTCCCTCCAAGATTCTCATCACTTGATTATTCAGACACTAATCTAGGTCCTGCTGTAAAGGGACTTTGCAGTTATAATTAAGGTTATTAATCAGCTGAGTTTAAGAGGGGGAGATTATTCTACATTATCTGGTGGGTTCAGTGTAATCACATGAGCCATTAAAAGCAGAGAGATGGAGCAGAAGGGGAGATCAAAGAAATTCAAAGTGTGAGAAGGTTTTTGACACACCTTCTTGGCTCTGAAATGTAGTGGTCCACGTGAAAGAACTACAGAGAGGTACCTAGTGACTATGGATGGCCTGTAGCTCACAGCTAACAAGGAAATAGAAACTTCAGTCCTACAACCACAAGGAATGTAGTTGCAAATAAATTGAATGAGCTAAAGTCCTTAGAGCCTTCAGATAAAAGCCCTCCAGACTTCTGACCTGTAGAGCAGTGAGATAACAACCGGCTGCTATTTTTAAATCACTGTGTATATTGTAATTTATTTCAGCAGCAATATACAACCAATATATAGGTAGCAAAGATCAAGTTGTTGAGAGAGTATGCAAAGGAGTGATTATCAGTAACAGACTATGGTATCTGACTTAGCTGGGTAAGGACATATGAAAGTAACATAAAAGAAGTAATAAGAAAAAGTAGATTAAAACTCTTAATGGATTGAACAATAAGCGGAATCCGTGTTTTAAAAGATATGAGATCCAGTTTATGGCCGTAAGAGAGTAGGTGGTTGAGATGAGATTGAAGACAAGATTTTGAAAGAAGGATTATTTTGGACTATATCAAGACAAAATTTTTGAAAGAGGGATTATTATGGACTGTATGTCCACCTTCCCCTTCTATAAAGTTCATATGTTGAAATCTTAACCCTCAAAATGATGGTATTAGGAGGTAGATCTTTTGGGAGGCAATTAGGTCATAAGGGTAGAGCCATCATGAACACAATAGTGCCCTTATAAAAGAGACCCCATAGAGCTTCCTCCAACCTTTCTACCACACGAAGACACAAAAAGAAGACAACCATCTATTAATATGAACCAGGAAGTGGGCCCTACCAGATTCTGAATCTACTGGTACCTTGATCTTAGATTTTCCATCCTCCAGAACTGTAAGAAATAAATATTTGTTGTTTATGCCATGCAGGTATGGTATTTTTGTTATAGCAGCCTGAGCAGACTAAGACAGGAGAGGACAAATTATTGTTAGAGGCCAGGATGGCAGATGGATCATCTATATACATGATGAAGCCACACAATATGGTGATAGGAATAGTGTTAGAGAAAAATCTAGTGAATGATCCAGGTGCTAAAGCCTTGGGTAAAGGCTGAGAAATGGTCAGGGGCATTGATGGATGACTGTGTTATGAAAACATGGTAGGGAGTATAGTCTGATGCCGTTTTCTTCCGAAGACACTGGATTTGGGATGTGGAGGAAGGAAATGATTTAGACATGGTAACAAAGAACACAAAGGACACTCATCACACTAAAAAGCCCTAGGCTACATGGGATGGTGATGGTGAAGAAACAGCTATCATACAAGAGAATTTAAGGAAATTATTCACTTTCCCTTAGAGAGAGAAAGTGAGGAGATCACTTAGACAATCAATTTTTTTTTTCTGATGATAGATAGTGAATTCCAAAGTGTAAGGGTTTAGTGGATTGGAGAGGAGTGAGAGCTTGAATTAGATTCAGAGGTATACAGAACGACGGGGGAATGATAATCTTTGTAAAGAGGTATATCAAATGGGTCTTGGAATTCTTATGGAGATATAAGGCATGATAGTATTTTTGGAGAAAGAAGGCCATCATTCTAATTTTAGCTCCCTCTTCCAGACTGATTTTTTAAGACAATGGGGCTGAGGTGCTAGTGTTATAGGGGTAGGTATTAGTGGTCTTATTAGGTACATGAGAAGTTCTCCAGACTTTCCTTAAATCCTAATGTTTTGCATTTAATAAAATGGAGGCACAGAGAGATTAAGTAAAAATTTCAAGTTTTTTCAATAAGTGAGTGGCAGAACAAAACTAGCATGCAAATTTGAGCAACTGGACTTTAGAGCTGGCAGTTCTAACAGTTGTGCTAGGGTCACTCAGGAATGCTTGTTGACTCAATAGATGGTGCAGAGAAAGTCTGTTATGTGGGAAAATGCCATTGCAAGGGGTTAGAGTACTTTCAATTTGCTGAAAATCTAACACTCATGTGATGCAGACCTGGGTTCATGACACTTCCAAGACTGTGACTGTGTCATCATTGCTCTGGACTCGTCTGCCTTGTTCTCCGTTTTAGAACATTTGTCCTAGAATCCTAGTCACCATGCTGTGAGGAAGCCCAATTGGCATGGAGGGAAAAAGAGGCTTACAGGCTCTCCCCAACCCAGTTGATCTGTCAGCAAATAACCAACATCAACGCATCAGCCATGAGAGTGAGTTATTTTGGGAATAGCTCCCCTACCTCTGAGTTGTGTTCCCTGACTGATTACAGCAGACACAAGCTTCTCTTTTGAGCCTTGCCAAAAAATATATACTCATGATCAAAATAAACAATTGCTGTTATTTTAAGCCTCAAAGTTTAGAAGTGTGTAATGGAGCAGAAAATAAATTGAACATTCTAGTACCGAGCTACCTGATGTCCCTAAGCCTCTGCTTCCCCAGTTGCAAAATGAGGATCAGACCATCCACCTGAGTGGGCTGTCATAATAGATTGATGAAATGTGTAAATATACATACACTGGTGTGGATAGGTAGGTACTCAATTGATGGATGACTGTGTTATGAAAAGATGGCAGGGAGTATAGTCTGATGCCACTTTCTTCCTTGCCGGCTCCTTCCTTCACCCTGTCTATTTCCTCCCAGATTAGACAAAGTAACTAGGTATGCTTTTAAGAAAATCACTTATTCTTCTTATGTATACAAGTAGGCAAAAAAGATAGAAGAAAGTTTATTCTATCTGCTGATTCTCATCCCCAAGAGAGCTCACCCTTGATGTTTCTGCTCAAATATCATCTCCCTAGGAGACCTATCTGGGTTTCCCTATATTAAAAAACAACATATACCTCTCCTCCCTGCCATCCTTCCCTACTCATCAATGTGAGCTGTTTTTCTTCTAGCATTGATCATCACTTGCATATAACACACAGTGTTTGTGTGTCTATTGTATTGCCCCAGTCTATTAAAACTAAAACTCCACAGAGGCAGGGATTTTCACTATTTTGCACTCTACCCCCTCCTGCAGCACCAGAAACAGTGCCTGACATACAGTGGGAATTCCATAAATGTCGAATGGCTAAATGAATGGCTTCTTCCTGGCGTAGTTCCTCCCCCCTTGTTCCGATTTACTTCTTTCAGTTGGTATGTGGAAGAACATGTTGAATGGAACATTGACTTCAAGATTAGAAAGTCAGACAGACTCTAAGACAGGAAAAGGCAGTCAAATATGCCAATTACTTCAGAAGGGTAATGGCATATTTTGAAATTTGGAGGCTGCTTCGTTAAAATTCATTTTGCGCTACATAAAATAAGGAATCGGGAGCCTGACAGAAATGAAACTCAAATAGGCATTCATTTCCTTTATCTTTTTACAAGACAGATCAATTAGTAATTTTATGGTTGAAAAAACTCATTTTTAAATGTTATGTGGGACTTAGTGTAATATCAAATCTGGCCTAATGTCACCTTTATTAAGGAATTGAAAGCACTTTTACATCTGTTCATTCCACTAAAATAATACTGAGAAGCGCATTTTTCACCACCTAAAGTTTATAACGGAAGAGGAATATGGGCACAGAAATGATCTTGTTGCATAATTAACTCCTCCAAAAGCAAATGTGAGTGATCAGCACCACCAGGCCAGAATGTTTGGAGAGAGCTACATTTACATTTGTAAGCCCTGCCACGGAAACCCTCCCAAGCAGGTGTGTTGGGGGGTCCAGATGGCCTCAACTTGGGGCCAAAGAGCCCCGCACCTTCTGCTGCATCTCTGGCCACTCTCACAGGCTCGCTGGGTTTGGCTGCATCCGCCCCTTGCTGGGGGCCAGCCAAGGGGACACGCACTTGGTGGCGGATGAGGAACAGGATTTCCAAGCAAGAGGCTGCTGTGCTGCTGGAGCATTGCCTCCCTTTCCACCACGGAGTTATAAAACTAAGATCAAAGGCGTTTAGGGTTGCTAAAAGCCCTGGACGTCTTTTAGATGAGAGAGCATAGGTGTTATTTCACCTCAGTATCCTAACTCAGGCAATTACATTCTGCCACCTGAAATTTCCCCTGCGAGTTCTGTCAGATCCAGCATTTGCCTTTGCTTTTCAGTTGTGTGTAGGGTTGCTATGCAGCTATTACGGGGCTTGCCGTGCTCCTCTCTAGGCAACAGAAGCGTGTGTGTTCTTTATGAGTCGGATGTTGGCGTGAGGATGTGTGACGTTGGTGACCCTCCATGTGGATCTAGTTCTAGCTGGGTGTTTCCCTGGCATAATGATAAACAAGGACATCGCTGGCCCTTTGGATTGCAAACAGAGCTTTGGGAAAGTGATGCTGACTGATGCATGTGGCTCTTTCCAGTGAGAATGAGGTGGCAATAGAGCTTTCCAAGTCACAAAGCTGATGATGGAATCTTACCTGATGGAAGGACCCCTAAGGGACCATTGCTGTGCAAGTAGACCTACTGAGAAGAGCTTAACAATCTATATTTGCAAAGCACTGTAAAGAAGATCACATCTCTCTCTCTCCCTTCAGATTTCCCACCAATTGAGACTCCATCTGGTGTTCATGTCTAGAAGAGGCTCAGCCATGGAGGGAGCATACATTTTCAAGAATACTGAAAGGTCCCAGTTCCCCAAATATTCACCTTCCCATTCCCCTTACAGAACATTGTTGGGTTGACACTTTGCATTTTCAAAAAAGGATTGTTAAAATTGAAATGTGTTAATTAAGAGAACTAGTACCAGCTGATTTTATTATTCCATCAGTTTAAAAATATTTCTCTGTAAGAATATACAAAAAGAAATTCTCATACCAGATAGACTCTCAGGATGTGTCCATGGCTGTGCCCAATTCCAGGAATGTTACTTGGAGCTCCACCCTTCTATCACAACAAGAGAACTTCGATGGACAAGTGAGGGAGGGAGGCATTATTATAGGAATATTATTCAATGATATTTTAATTTATATAAAAAGTAATTTACTTATGCTAGTTCTTTGACAATTAAAGAGGGAATCGATAAAATGTAAGTCTTCTTTTTTCTTTTTATAAATCCATAGTTACAAAGAGAAATCTAACTTGTTCAAGTACACATTCCCAAAGAGAAATGTGAGCTGGTCCTTTAAAGCTTTAAGTCAGATCTTTCAAGCCTTTTTTCCCCCCAAAACAGACCTGTTTTGTCAATATTAAAATCTACTGAAGCAGTTTGTGTCAATTAGAATTTTGATGGCTATATGCAATAGAACCCTGGTGATGGCTGAAGCAAATAGAGATTTTTCTCATATAACAAGAACTTCAGAGGTGGGCAGTCCAAAATTAGGGCAGTTGCTCTAGGAAGTAGTCAAAGAATGAGGTTCTTTCTACCTCTTTCTCAACCACTCTTAACTTGTACCTTTTAACTTTATGGTTGTAAGATGGCTGCTAGACTCCAGACATTTCATCTTTATTCCAGTGGAAAGAAAAGAGAAGACTAAGCAACAAAGGGTTCATGCTGGCCGAGTCATCACTTTTTGACTGGAAAACAATAGCATTTTCAATCTCTACCTGAAATTATCCCCTCATTAGCAACAACTAGGCGACATAACCCCCTATTTGAAAGTTGGTCTAAGGAGGAAAATTCTTTTACTTGGCCTAACTGCTACACTGAATAAAATAAGACCAGATAAGGAATTAATACTTGTGAATAAGGAATAAATGGAGAATAAATATTATAGGCTAATTAGCAATTGGTGCCACTCAGGGCATTAATGAGCTCCACAAACTCCATTGATTATTTTCATTTGCCTTCTTGCCATTCATTGTGATGATGTGCAGATGGCCTTAAGTCTGAACCGTAATCTATGGCCCTCCAAGAAATTTTCATCAACAGTAACTGTCCTGTACATGGGCTTTGCCGTCTCAAACATACGCCTGTACTTCCCCCATATTAACTATAGACAAATAATGTTGACACTTCATATCTGGACATGGTCAGGAAGGAAAGCCTGTAAATGAAACTAACAAGAGGAAGATCAACAGGAGAAAAGGTATACAATTTTATTAATATTTCTGTACACTGAAGTTCACGAAAAGGAGTGAAACTCAAAGAAGCGGTTAGACTCAGTGGCCTATATACCTTTTTAACAAAAGAAAGGGTGTTTGGGCTTCAAGGGATAATAAATCATGGGAAAGTGACTAGGAAATATATAGGGGAACTAATGAAAAAATAAGGGTTATTTTGGTAAGATTTGTTTATATAAACTCATCTCTGTATAGACTCTTCATCTCCAGTGTTAAGAATTACTCTTCTCTTTTTTGCGAGAGGGGGACACCTTCACAAAGGGAAATTCATGCCCTGTTTTTAGGCAGATAAGGGGAAGGCTCAGAACTCTTCCTGCATCTCTTTATTTTCATTTGCCTTCAGCTCAAAATTATCCTTCTGCCAAAGTGGTGTATTTTGGGGTGGCATCTCCTGATCCTTTCAACACTTATCTGGGGGAACATTAATGCTATTTGTTGGGGACAAGTGTGAGGCTTCATTTATGTGTGTATATATATTTATGTATATATATTATACACATTATGAAGTTGAAAGTGTTTTAGAAGGAGGATCTCTGTATAGATGTTAAGTTAATTGCAATAAACCTTATGGTTCCTTATGACTTAGCAGTATATTATGACACTACAGCTGAGAACTGCTGCACTAGGCAGTAACTAGTCAACTGTTTCTTACCATGAGGTTAACATTTAACCAAGTTGACAGAATGAGACCTGGGACACATAGCTGTGGATGGTTGGGTAAGAGAGACAGAGAGAAGAGCAAATGAAATGGCAGCACTGGGGACTCTGTTGTGGTAAATGGTCATCATATGGGATAATATAATCATCTGGAAAGTTGAGGGTAACTTCCACATCCAACTTGACCCTTTTCCTGAACCAGGACACCAAATGGGCATCCACAGTCTAGTGCCATTTACCTGAGAAGCATTAGCACATTTATGATTAGGTTCCAGTGCGATCTTCGCCTATAAAACATGGTCTTTTTCTCCCCCTTTATTACAAGAGTCAGTGGGTGAAAAATTATTGACCGAGATTGGGTCGCCATTATGAAATGCAAGGTATGATTATTGAATTGAATCAAAGTGAGGAATCAGATACACTTGGGAAAATTCAAACTATCATTTTTACTTCCCTCTGGTCACTAATGGCCTAGAGGATGAATCCTTCTAGAAAATACTGTGATTAGTGTTATATACACGGTGTCTTAATCATTAGCTTTCAACAACCCCTTTAAGGTGTCCTCAGGCCTGACCCATGTGCAGATCTGAGTGAGAATAATTTTTTGCTCTACTATTAGGTGTCTATTTAAAAGCCAGTTCTTGTTTTCACTGCTGCTGAGGAATACAAGATTTTCTGAACAGTCTGTTAAAAGGCAGTTTAACTATTTTAAGACAAAACACAAGATAGCTGTTTCCAGTAAAACTGCAGCAAGGATTCAAGGAAGCAGGGAGAATTTTCTAGCCTGGAATCTGGCCAAAACAAAGGCTAATTCGCTTCCATTAGGTCTTTAATGGCTGCAACTTTAGGGTTACTGTCTCTTCCATTAAAATGCCTCTGCTATGGTTTTGAACTGTCCCTCCTCAGTGTTCTGAATTTTAACTTATTAAGTTGGCTATTGCTTTCCATGTTTCACAGAACATTTTTATTTCAGACCTGAAAGACTCTTTTAAATGTCCATCACCCTGTCTGAGAGAAGATACCCCCATCTCCATTTACTTATGTCTGTTTACCGCAATGTCTCTGCTTAGCCTAAAACACACTCTAATTGAATGAAACATTCATTTTGTGTTCAAAATGTTGGATAAAGTGCTCAGAGCTCTACCTAAGAGTGGTTTACCTTGTTACATGTCCTGCGTCAGATGCAGTTGACCTTGAGTGTCTAACTCCAGGTTCAGAGAGTTGTGATTCTCTCTTGGGATCGTGAGAATAGGGTCAGAGGGCAGAGGGTACCAGCAACTTTCCAATTTTCATAATGGTAATAATAAAAGGATGCTACCGCTATTGGGCCTCTTTTATCCTGGAAATAGAATGGAATGGGAAGCCAGATTGCTTTATAATTGACAGCTTTGTCTCCCAGCAGATGGCTGTAATCTCCTGAATGTGCCAAACACGCACTCTCAGATTTTTGAGTTTGTAGTGAAAACAGAAAGGACAAATATTTATTGTAATTACAACATTTGTGCCTTGGATATAGTTTCACAGCCTTTTAATCCTTGGTTAGAAAAATACAGAGTGACTTTTTTTTTCCTCACCAGTTAAAGTAGTTTATCAATACTTTGAAAAACATTTCAAATTTGGATAAATATAAAAAGCATGTCATACAGAAACAGCTCTCTTTTTAGTGTACTTTCCACTGAATCTATACATCGGTACATTTAGAAAGTTTGAAACAACATGTTATAGCCCCTTCTCAGAGCTCCGGCTTTCAGATTTAAGTGGCATTTTAGACATCTATGGATTTGTCTGAGGAAATGATTCAGATTTCAATTTTCTTTTTTTTTTTTTCCATTGATCACTGCTGGTTAGTTCTTGTCAGGAAGGTCAGTTGGGGATGTCCTAGGCAATTTACATAATTATGTTCTCTGTGTAGTCTATGGAAATTATTTATGGGGCAATCTAACCCATACCTGATCAATCCCACCAGATTATATCTACCTCCATTGTTAACAAATCATTAGTTAGCATCTGCATTATGATCATCCTGAAAAGCACTAAGCTAGTTCAAGCTGCAGGTTGTAATTAAAATATTAAGTTCCTGGGACTGAAATCAAGTTTTTCCTTGAGATTTTGAGTAATGGAGGTAAACATTAGCTACAGCACATTCAAATGTGGGTTCAAGACATACCTCTTCCACTTTAGGTTTTGCTGCCTTTGACAAGTCAATTAGCATTTCTTGGACTATTTCCTGATTTGTCAAATCCTAAGTGGTTAACATTGTTATGAGAATTGAATGAGACAATGTGTGTCAACAGATCTAAGCTGTAAGGCAGCCTATACTTATAAAAGGCCTGCTAGTAGTAGTTCCAGGTAGCTACTCCAGAGGATCCTATTAATTTAACAGATCTTGGTGAGCTCCAACATAGCTTGTAGATGTTAATAGTGATATTTGCATACTATTTTTCTATGACTATCTTCAATTCCAAACATTAAATTCTAGTTTTCATAACAATTTTATCAAACCTTCAGCCTCTTTACATTTTTTTTTTGCCAAATCAATCAAATGCTTATAACTCATTTCATTCATTCATTCATTTAATAAGAATTTCCGAAGTGTCCAGCATTTTACTATGAATGTTAAGGAGTACAAAGATGAAATGAAACTCAAGTAGTTCCTTGGCCAGCTGATTTAAAATCTGGTATTTTTGGTAGTTTCCAAATTTTGCAATTTGGAGCAACTAAGAACCACATTTGTCTTCATGAATAACAGAACTTCACATATTTGAATGTGGTCATCATTTCTGTCAGTCTGAAAAAATTGCAAAGATCAGAATCCATATTTAAAGAGTTTATCCAAATAAAAACTAGGAATAGCCATCTGGAAAGCGCAGACTCCAGAAAAATACCATCAGGGCTCCAAAGTTAAAAGTTAAGGTCTTAATTATATAGGAAGAAAACAACGAAATTTAACAGGATTACAACATTTACTATACAAGGCTGGTTTATGAGTTACCTCAGTTTAATTAGTCACACTTTGGTGTTTACCCTCCATAGGGCTTGTTTTCATTTCCTTTCTGATTTAAAAAGGTATATTTAATACTCCATCTTAGACAATATGATGGTCACAAAGTCTTTGAGTGAGAGAAGTAAGAAGGAAGTTTATCTATAATGAAGATCAGTAGTGAAGAGCGAAGGAGTCTTTAGCACTTTTAGTCATTTACAACATTTTACAAAACAATGTTGGTAAGAAAGAAGGCTAATCTATAATTGGAGAAACAAAGGTTATAGCTGCATAGGTTATACCTGCCTGTCACATGACTCAGACCCCATGATCACATTTCTTTAAGGCTCAAAAATAATTTATAGTTCCAATAGCTTAGATTTTAAATTGCTTATTTTTACATTTTCACCCCAAATCTCCTTTTGAGGCCCACTGTGTGACAGACATCAGCCAAAACCGTGCTGATAAACTTACCTCCATAACACCCTACTCTGGTGGGTCACAGTGGCATTTGAGTCTCCTGGAATTAGTGTCAGTTCAGAGCCAGTGTCCACTTTTCTCTGAAAAGTATAATTATTTTTTTTCCATTGTACAGATTCACTGGTAATTGGCCATAGATTCCTTTGGAGAAGGCTAGAAGAAACGTTAATGGTATGAATTTTTGGCACTGTACCAAAGTCCTTCCTTAAGGGAATCTATTCCCCCCCACACACACACTTCATTGGATGGGTTCTGGGTCTGTAAGTTGCCTCAAGACCAGGAATTGATTAAGGGGTTCTGACTCTCTGTTTTTACGATTTAGGTTAGACATTTGTTCACTTGACTGAGAACGTTTCTGTTTATCTAGATGAAGTAACAATTTAGTAGGCTTCCTATCTATTTTACTTCTAGGAACAACATTATCAACTAGCCAATGTCATAGGTCTGTGCCAGTCAGACATTTTTGACTGCTGCTTTGACTCTTCTATTCATTACAGGAACCATGCCCACCTTGCCTTTGGCAATTGAGTGGTAACACTTGGCCCCTGCCACTCTGGGATCCAATGACTCCCTGACTGAGTTACTGGATCCCATAGGACATTATCCCAATGGGCCATTAGACAATGCATTTAGATTTCCCAATTCAGTAGCAGCAGGTTCCAGTATAAATTCTGGTCTACAGAGAGGAACAATTACAAAGCTCCTCAGGATGCTGGAGCAATGCTGGGAATTTGATTTGCATTGTAATTCAGCCCCTTGTAGGATGAGATTCTGGGTTTGGTTTTCAGCAATGTCAACCTTGTAGCTACAGGAGATAAGGATCAATTTCAGGGCAGACACAGAAAATTTCAAATCATTTATACAGTGCTTGACTTGGGAATTCAAATCTCTGAGCTCATTCTCTTTTTTCCCCACTTTGTCCAGTGACATTAGAAACATTCAGCTAATCTCATTAATTTGACATAAATGTTAAAAAATGTAGTATACTTGGTCTCCCTAATCCTTTCATATTTTTTTAATTTCAAAATATTAAGGGGGCACATGTTTTTGTTACATAGATATTTATAATGCTTTAGTTAGGGCTACAAATGTGCCCATCACCCAAACAGTGTTCATTATACCATAAGGTAGGCTTTTACCCCACTATGCCTCCCCTTTTCTTGATCTCCAACAATGTTTACTTATTTCTGTGCCCATATGTTCCCATCAATTAGTTCCAAATTATTAGATAGTGCATGTAGTGTGTGTTTTTCCATTCTTGAGATATATCACTTAGGATAATGGTCTCCAGTTCCATGCAAATTGCTGCAAAAGACATTAATTTATTCTTTTATGGTTGAATAATACTCCATGGTATATGTACACTATATTTTGTTAATCTACTCATGAATTGATATGCATTTGGGTTGATTCCACATCTTTGCAATTGTGAGTTTTGCTGTCATAAACATGTGAGTGCAAGTGTCTTTTTGATGAAATGACTTCTTTTCATTTGGGTAAATATCCGATAGTGGGATTACTGGATCAAATGGTTGGTCTACTTTTAGTATTTTGAGAAATCTCCATACTGTTTTCCACAGAGGTTGTACTAATTTGCAGTCCCACCAAGAGTGTATAAGTGTTCCTTTCTGTCTGCATCCACATCAGCATCCATTGTTTTTGGACTTTTTAATAAAAGCCATTCTAACAGGGGTAAGGTGATATTCCATTGTGATTTTAATTTGCATTTCCCAGATGTTTAGTGATGTGGACCATTTTTTCATGTATTTATTGGACATTTGTCTATTTTCTTTTGAAAAGCTTCTGTTCATGTCTTTTGTCCACTTTTTAATGGGGTTATTTCTTTTTTTCCTGCTGATTTGAGATACTTATAAATTCTGGATATTAGCACTTTATCAGATATATATTTTGTGAATATTTTCTCTCATCCTGTACATTATTTGCTCTGCTGATTATTTTCTTAGCTGTGCAGAAGCTTTTTAAATTCAATCAAGTCCCATTTCTTTATTTTTATTGTTGCTGCAATTGCCTTTGGGGTCTTGGTCATAAATTTTTGGCCTAGGTTGATATGTGGAAGAGTATGTTGTCATCTGCTTTGTTGAAGATCAGTTGGTTGTAGGTAGATGATTTTATATCTGAGTTCTCTGTTCGTCTGTATCTCTATTTTTGTATAAATACCATGCTGTTTTGTTTACTATATAGTTTTGTAGTATAGTTTGAAGTCTGGTAATGTGATGCCTCAAAATTTGTTCTTTTTGTTCAAGATCGCTTTGGCTCTTTGGGTTCCTTTTTGGTTCCAAATGAAACATAGAATTATTTTTTTCTTGATTTGTGAAATAGAACATTGGTATGTTGATGGGGATTGCTTTGAATCTGTAAGTTACTTTGGGCAATGAGGGCATTTTAACAATGTTGATTCTACCAACCCATGAGCATGATAAGTTTTTCCATTTGTTTGTTTTATCTGCAATTTCTTTCTTCATAGTTCTCTTTGTAGAAATCTTTCACCTCCTTGATTAAATATATTCCTAAGTATTTTAATTTTTTGTAGCTATTATGAATGTTATTGAGTCTTTGAGTTGACTCTCAGCTTGACTGTTATTGGTATAGAGAAATGCTACTGATTTGAGTACATTGATATTGTAACCTGAGACTGCTGAATTTATTTATCAATTCCAGGAGTCTCTTGGTGGAGTCTTTGGGATTTTCTAGATATAAGATCATATCATCAGCAAAAAGTGATAGTTAGACTTCCTCTTTCCTGATTTGGATATCCTTTATTTCTTTCTCTTGTCTGATTGCTCTGGCTAAGACTTCCAGTACTATGTTGAATAGAAGTGATAACAGTGGGCACCCTTGTCTTGTTCAGTTCTTAGGGGAATTCTTTCAACTTTCCCCCATTCAGTATGATTGTGGCTGTAGGTTTATCATATATGGCTTTTATAATTTTGAGATATGTTTCTTCTATGCCTAGTTTGTTCAGGGTTTTATCATGAAGGGTACTGAATTTTGTTAAATGCTTTTTCTGCATCTATTAAGACAACCATATAGTCTTTGTTTTTGCTTCTGTATATGTGGTAAATGACATTAATTGATTTACATATATGAGCCATCCTTTCATCTCTGGAATGAAGCTCACTTGGTCATGGGTGATTATTTTCTTGATGGGCTGTTGACTTTGGTTTTCCAGTATTATCTTAAGGGTTTTTGCATCTATATTCATGAGGGATATTGGTCTGTACTTTTCCTTTTTTGTGTGTCCTTTCCTTACTTTGGTATCAAGGTAATACTGGATTCATAGAATGAGTTGGGGAGGATTCCCTCCTTCTCTGTACTTTGGAATAATTTCTGCAGTATGGGTATCAGTTCTTCTTTGTAGATCTGGTGGAATTCAGCTGTGAATCTATCTGGTCTGAGTCTTTTTTTTTTTTTTTCTTTTGGAAGATTTTTTTATTACTGCTTTGATCTCACTGCTCATTATTGGTTTGTTCAGGGAGTCTATTTCTTCTTGATTGAGTCTTGGGAGATTGTGTGTTTCCAGGAATTTGTCCATTTCCTCTACATTTTCCAGGATATGTGCATGGAGATTTTTATAATGCTCACAGATGATACTTTGTATTTCTGTGGTATCAGTTGTAATACCTTCTTTTTCATTTCTGATTGTGCTTTTTGGGGTCCTTTCTCTTCTATTCCTGGTTAGTCTAGCAAGAGGTCTGTTGATTTTGTTCATCTTTTCAAGGAAACAATTTTTTGCTTCATTGATCATTTGTTTAGTCCTGCTCTGATCTTTGTTATTTCTTTTCTTCTACTGGCTTTGAGTCTGGTTTGCTCTTCCTTTTCTAGTTCCTTGAGATGTGGCATTATTTGTTTTGTGATATTTATGTCTTTTTTATATAGGCATTGATGGTTATGAATTTTATCTTAAGGAATGCTTTGGCTGAATCTCATAGAGTGATAGCTTGTGTCCTTCATCATTCAGTTTGAGTAATCTTTTGAATTCCATATTTCATTATTGATCCAATAATTGTTTAGCTGGAGGTTGTTTAATTTCCATATCTTTGTGTAGATTTGAGTGTTTCTCTTGGAATTGATTTGTAGTTTTATTCCACTGTAATTTGAGAAGATACGTGGTATGGATTCAATTTTTTTAAATTGTTGAGACATGTTTTGTGGCCTAAGATATGATCAGTCTTGGAGAGTGTTCCATGTGCTGATGAGAAATATGTATATTCAGTAGTTTTGGAGTAGAATATTATGTAAATGTCTATTAGATCCACTTGCTTTAAAGTCCAATTTAAGTCCAGTGTTTCTTTATTTATTTTGTACTTCTGTGATCTGTCCGGCTTTGTCAATAGGTATTGAAATTCCTGGCAATAGTGGTGCTGCTGTCTATCTCTTTGCTTAGATCTAGTAGAATTTGCTTTATGAATCTGGGAGCTCTTGTATTAAGTGCATGTAAGATTGTTGTGTCTTCTTATTGAATTGCTCCCTTTACAATTATATAATGACTATCTTTGTCTTTCTTTACCATTGTTGATTTGAAGTCTATTTTATCTGATATGAGAATGGTTAGACCTATCTCTTTTGTTTTCTGTTTGTATAGAATATTTTTTCCATCCATTCATCTTGAGTCTGTGTGAGTTCTGGGTTAGATGTGTTTCCTGGAGACAGCAGATATTGGGGTTGTGGTTTTTCATCCATTTAGTCAGTTTATGTCTCTTGAGTGGGGTATCGAGACCATTAACATTCAGTGATAGAATTGATATGTGGGATGCTATTCTGTTCATCATGCTGAGTAGTACCTTATTGCTTTGTTTTTCCTTTTGTACTATTGTTTTATATGAGCTGTGAGCATTAGCTCTTGGTAAGCCTTAGCTACCAAGAATGCTGGTCCATGTTTAATGCAGTTCTGAGTATTTTCTGCATGGTAGATCTCAGCATGACAAATTCCCTCAGTGTTTGCTTGTTTGGAAAAGTCTTTATTTCTCATTCATATATGAGAATATATGAATATTGGCAGAGCCTGAGACCCTTGACAATGGCTACATGAGCATGTTTCCCAAGTTTTGGGTAGGCAATGTAGGCTAGTTGACTGAGCTTGTGACTGACACCCATTGGGATCTTTGGCTTAATCTCCTTAGGCTTTATGAGGGCCTTAATGATAACTTCAGCATGTGCATACATGCATAAATGGCCTTGGCATTGTTAGCTTTCATGTTCTTCATGTCCTTGTTGTGCTTATTGGCAAAACAAATCTTCCTCAGGATCTTGGGGTCCACCCTTTTAAGAGGTTCATATCTTTGTGATTGAGGCTTCTTGATGCCATTTCTGTGCCACTTGCAGGACTGGTTGTGTGTGATGTGGTTCTTGGAGTTGGCCATGTCTGCACTATAACCCATGGCTGCCAAAGTGCCTGGGACCAGAAGAGAAAGAAGCTGTGGTGCATCATGGGAAATCTAATCCTTGCATCTTATAAGTGATTATCAGTAGCCAATAGTCATATTTTGTGTCAGATTTTATTGACAGATTACATCATGGACT
The DNA here is from genome assembly GCF_040939455.1 of Microcebus murinus. Taxonomy (NCBI): domain Eukaryota; kingdom Metazoa; phylum Chordata; class Mammalia; order Primates; family Cheirogaleidae; genus Microcebus; species Microcebus murinus. The sequence goes on from NC_134109.1 coordinate 22,655,626, forward strand.
TTCAGTGTTCTCTTTACTATTGAAAATAGAGTCATTCAAATATATCAAAAGCCAATTTCAGAAACCCCAGAACAAATTCAGAAGATTTATCTTTAAGATTCTGTTCCTTTAGAACAACTCTCAATACCAAAATCTGTAGGGTGGACTGGCAGCCTGGAGACTCAGGACAGCTGATGTCCTAGTTTGAGCGTGAAGGTAGTCTGCTGTGAGGACCACGAAGAGCCAATGTACATGAGTCAATGAAGGCAGTTTGTTGAAGAATTATCTCTTGCTTGAGGAGGCCAGTCTTCTTGTTCCATTTAGGCCTTCAGCTGATTGGATGAGGATTACCCTCATCAAGCAGGGACATCTACTTTACTCAAAGGCCTTGAAACCCACCAATTTAAAAGTAAATCTCATCTTAAACACCCTCACAGAAGCTCCTAAAATACTCTTTGACCAGATATCTGGGAACCTTGTGGCTCAGCCAAGGTGACACATAAAATTAACTATCACATATAGTGATATGTTACTGCTGATTTCCTGACCTTTCAATTCTGCTCTCACACTAACACTAGGGTGACCCATCTTAAGAGTCATTCCTGATTAAAACCATTTGGTAATTACACATTTTCCAAAGGACAAAAAGCCACACTTTTTAATAATGACATTTAAGCCTCCTCTCTTTCCAACCTTGCCTCAATCTTTCTCTCCAGCTGTACTTCCTACCCCTCAAGATTACTCTCATCACACCATTGGGCCTTCACCCTATGCCAGTATATAAAACTATTTATATTTCTTACAACATATCAAATTCTCATGCTTCCATGTTCCTCACCCCTCCCCCATTCTTTCATCCCCAAATATATTTGCTTGTAAAACATGTCTTTGAAATCCCAGAACTCCCTTAAACAACTCCTCAGATGCCTCTGCTGACCTCCCATCAAAGTAATCTCTCCTTGATGTTACCACTGAATGATACCACTATAGCCCCAAGCTTATCACAGTGAATTGCCCTCATTTTCTTTTTGTGGCTGCCTCATCTACTGGATTAGAATCTCTATTATGTCCAGGAACTATTTTTATTTGTTCTTTCAGTGTTCTGTGTAGTATTTGATTTCCATAAGTACTCAAAAATTGTTTTATGGAGTGAATGAAAGAGAGGAGATTTAATGAAGGAAGAAGTTAATTTGGTAGTCAGTGGGTAATGACTGAAAGTCTTAAATAAAAATCTCTTCTTGAAAGAGCAATGATTTGTTCTTTAGGGTGACTAGTCTGCCAGTGATGGGGATAAGGAAGAGAGAAAAGTGAGGAAAAGAAAAAGAAGCAGGGAGGCTAAGAGGGTTATTGCAACAGTCTAAGAAAGATGTAAGAAAGAGTTTAAAAAGTTGAATGAGGTATGTATAGGACAAATTATGAGATAGTAAAGATGTGATTATGCTTGTAATTAATGATACTTACAAATATTCTCTTTTTTTTATAGCACATGGTAGAATTGAATTTCCTTTGGCCCCTTTGAAGTTATGGTCATATAATTTTCTTTGGCGAGTAAGATATGATTGGGAGTGGTGTGTGCCACCTCCAAACAGAAGCTCTAAGAACTAGCACATGATCTGCCACTTGCTGATTTTAATGCCTCAGTGATCATGGATTCATATGTCAAGATGGAACCTCTGTTAGCCTTGTTCCCTGATAGACTAGGCTAACTAAATTTCCTGTGCCAACCTGTATTGGACATGTCATGTGAGAAATTAACTTCTATGTATCAAGCTACTGAAATTGTGGAATTGTTTGTTATCACAGCAAAATCTAGCTTATCCTGACTTATCAGGATTCTCCTACTGAAGGAAGAAGGCATGTAGAAAATATTATAATTTATTTAGCTCATGAGAGAGTTTGAATGATGTGTGACTGATAGGCTGCCATATAAGGTTGTTCATGGTGTGTACTTCAGAACTGTAAAGTTCTTATTTATATCCCAGTCTATCTATCTGAATTGTAGTCCCTACAGTGATGCCGTGTATAACCTGTACAGATGTACACAGCAGTCCTGGCGATGATTCTTTCAGAAAAAAATATTTGTTATCCACTGACTCCCAAATGATATTTTGAGTGCTGGGAATACAGAGTTGACCACTATCTGTGATATGGTCAGAGGCCAGCACAATGTGGCAGTCACTATGTACAGATAGAAGGGAAAGCAATCAGCTCTGTTAGTTATAGTTGAGCTGCGGTTTAAGGATAACTTAGAATTGTTCATGCAGACTGAGTCATTTTAAGAAAAAGAAACAGAAAAATAACAGTATATGGCATATTGGGAAAAAGGCACCAAATCCATGTGGCTGTGGTTTAGATATGAATTTTGGAGGCAAGTGGAAATGGTAGGAGAAAAGTTTGGAAAGTTGAATTGGGGTCATCAAGAAAAATTTAATATTATGCTGATAATTTCTAGAACAAGAGTCCTATAAGCTTTTTGATCAGATGAGCATTGTATTAAGTTTTATGTTTGAAAAATATTAACAGGTAATTTCTATCATATCATTGATAGAAATAAGAATATTAGATCTAAGAAGAAAGCTGATAGTTTCAGCTTGTGATCTTTTGAGTAGTATTTTTTTATTTCAAAAATTATCATTTACAAAAAATAAACTTGAGAAAGTATGTTAATTTTGCTAATACTGATTCCAGGTATCAATCCACCTCCATTATTGGTGCTACTTGGAAATTTTATCAGCTTGAAGGTAGCTTGAAATACATGTACCATCGGTTAGAACTGGGAAACCTGTTTGTCATGCAATGATTACCTCTGTTGTAAGGTGACTTGATTATGTAATCATGCACAGCCATAACAATACTGCCCAGGGCTAGAGAACTTTTTGAGAACTTGTAAAAAGCAGAGGTCACCCAATTATAATCTGAATTTGCAATTTCTCTGGAGAGCAAAGTCCATTTGGATGAGCTTTGTGTCTTGCTTTTTCTGTTTTTTTGGCTTTTAAGGTCTTTCCTATGGTGACATTTACTGTGATAGATTGCCACCTCTATCACGGGACACGCTTTCTGGTTAGTGTTTGGCAGTTCAGGTATTTCTATAAAATGCTGGTGTCTAGATCTGCTGCATCATCTGAATTTAAAATAAAACCTTTAGGCATTTCGCCCCGTGACGAAACTACTGCCTTTAGCCCTCTGCAGCCCATTAGATACTCTTATTTATAAGCTTTTTAGATATATCATTCAATGTTAACAGTTTTAACCACCCAACACTTCCTCAGCTTTGCCAGCACATAGATAAATATTGGACAATAAGAAACGTCCTAGTGATGATACAAATGACCATCACCACAGCACAGCTGGTCCCTGAAAATTCTTATCTGACTATGAAAATCCACTAAAACTTTAAAACCTTTACACATTGGTGAGGAACTAATGAAAATACAGCCTTCAGAGTGAGGGGAAAATCAGAGAGTTATAAAGGGCCTGGTGAGATATACGTGTCAAAATAGCTGCCAGACATTGGCATATCCAAAGTCAAAGGAGAACTTGATTTGAATTCTAATTTGAGGGCAAAGAATAATAATTATTTCCTACCCAAAGATTCTTATTCTAGGGGCTCTACAGAACATTCTTCTAAATGAAGAAATATTTGTAACAGGGAATCGAGTGCCTAGCACAGAGTAATCACTCAATTAATATTAGCTATCCCACTGAACTGAGAAATAAAATGAAATTTTCAAGTTGAACTTAAAATCAAGTACTCCATTGGCTTTTGTACTAATTAACATATAGTCTATGATTCAGGCTATACATTTTTTTTAAATCCTGCCAAATTTAAAATGCAATGGGAACATTCTTCTCCCCATTGAAAATGCTGCAGGTAGCAAGGTAGGACTGCCCGTGTCTGATAATATATGTGCTCCCCTACCATGTTCAGCGGAGAGATTTTGGAAAATGTGATTTAACTAAAAGTATCTCTAGAACTGGGATACCAAACCTTTTCATAATGAGATTGACCATTTTGCAACCTCTAAGACTAAATATAGTTATAGTCTTAGGAGCATGCAACCTATTCCAGACAGCTCACCAGGTTTCATACTTAGAAAACATTATCTTATTTGATTATCTCAACAGTCTTATGAGGTAGGTATTCTTATTTAATTATTTACTTTTTACATAGGAGGAAACTGAGATTCGAAAAGCGACCCCATCACATAGCCCTTAATCAGCAGGCTAGGATTTGAATACAGACTGACTGAATCACTGCATTTTTAATCACCATGATCATAGCCTTCTCACCAGTGCAATTTAGGTATGAGTTTTATTTTTCTCTTTTCATTATTCTATGCATCAAGACTCTTCACAAGTATGATTCCTTAGACTATCTGAATGATTGAGTGAACCTCAATGCAAGGGTTGTTAGGTTTCGCTGAAACATCCTTTCTTTGATAAATCTCTCAAAGGGAATAGTCCAAGGATAATAAATCGAGGCATCTTGGGGACTCATGGGAATTTACCTCCGTGATTGATGGAATGAGCTGGCTGTCACCTGCATACATAGTAAATAAAGCCATGGAAATGCATGAGATTGCCACCTGAAAATTGACATTGGTTTGTTCATTTTCTTAGGGGAAGAATACAATGGAAAAGAAGGGAGCTGAGGGGAACTATAAGGATGATTGATAGAAAGATACAGAGTTTAGATTAGGAAACTAGAAAAGAAAATGGAAAGTTTTATTATTATTACATTACAATTTCTTCAAAGTATACCAGCACCTTTTCCTTAGTGCAATCACGATGTAGATAGCACTTTACTAGGCCCTATGGAAAAGATAGAAAGAGGGAGAGAGAGAGGGAGAGAGAGAAAGGATATGCTGTCTGCCTTAAGGAGCTAATGATTTAATTAATGGATTAAAAATTAATTGGTTCTGAGTTGAAGGCCATGCACTCGAACAGCATAGGTATAAATTCACCACTCAAGGCCATCTTTGCTAATCATTTCATATAATTTATCTCTAAGTAAATAGGCCTACTAAGAAAGAAAACCCAAGCTCTCTTGATCAGGAAAGGCTAAGCAGGATGTGAAATGTAATGTGTCAAAGGTATTCAGGCAAATCATTCTTTAACATACAAATGAAAGAAAAAAAAGGCAAAAAAGATTATCTTTTATTATATGGCAAAGAAAAGCAGATAATTAATGATCAAAGTGGCTGAGAACCTTGTTGCCTTTATTTACCTCAGATTTTAATAAAATAATAATTTAAAAAATTGGTAACTAAGGAGAGATATTCACCTAGGTTTATTTAAATATGGCTTTTTCAGCCTTATAGTTTACCTCAAAAATGTACTTACCCTTAATTTGTAAGTGACATAAATTGCAGTCTGGTAAGTCTGAGATGATCATCAAGTTGCCTTCCTAGGAGGGAAGGGACTTGGCCAACTCTTTAGAAATTGTTCTCAACTTCCAAACCACAGTGACATGGAACTGATAAGGGAGTAGAGTAAGTGTTACATAAGGGGTAATAATGGGAGGTGAATGATTCAAAAGAGTAAGTAAAATAGTCTCACAAAAATTCAGTGAAATAGGAGGATAGCAACTTTTAACAAATCATGGGTTTGGATCTCTATGAAATATTGTGAACATTCCCCTTAAGGCACTTCAAACTAGAGGGAATCCTGTTTCTAGTAAAGTCTTTTCTAATTAGGTGTTCCGTATCTGATTGTAGGGTGTGGAATTAGGGAGTGTACCCTACTCCCATGTTGTTTCCAGCATTTAATTCCAATTGGACCACTTTAGTGTGGGGCCACACTTCTTTTCTTTTCTTTTCTTTTTCTTTTTTTTTTTTTGAGACAGAGTCTCGCTTTGTTGTCCAGGCTAGAGTGAGTGCCGTGGCGTCAGCCTAGCTCACAGCAACCTCAAACTCCTGGGCTCAAGCGATCCTATTGCCTCAGCCTCCCAAGTAGCTGGGACTACAGGCATGCACCACCATGCCCGGCTAATTTTTTTTTATATATATATCAGTTGGCCAATTAATTTTTTTTCTATTTATAGTAGAGACGGGGTCTCACTCTTGCTCAGGCTGGTTTTGAACTCCTGACCTTGAGCAACCCGCCCGCCTCGGCCTCCCAGAGAGCTAGGACTACAGGCGTGAGCCACCGCGCCCGGCCTCAACACACTTCTTTTCTTTAAAGTCCCAACTATTAAGTGCTTGCTAATAACCACGGCCTTATCATCTCTGAAAATACTTTCTATTCCAGAACAGTTCCCACAGAGTGACTTGGCTCAGGGCCTACATTTCACCTGGGAGGCATTCAACAAATGTGTGTTGAGTGTTTTCAAAGGTACAAACCCTGACCACACTTAGAGAACACCTCTCTCCCACTGAAACTTCCCAGTATAAAATCTGTCTCCATAGTCTGCATGACAATGATAGGTTCAGAGTTAAGGTTCATAATTCTGTCAGTAGCCAAGCCCTTTGCCATTTAGACTGTTACAATTCATATTCTCACTTGAGTTTGGGGCAAATAATGACTGCCACTCAGGTTTAATGACAGTTTCACTTTGAAGTGTTCAGAAGAAAAAGGTACCCTTAAGCACAAAATAATGTTCTCTCTAGATTACTGTGATCATCTGAGAACAGAAGATGAAAAGGGAAGACTTTCTGATGGTGTGGGCTATTTACCACATGTCAATATACAGCTTTTTCTTTTTGGACACAGGCTATCATAGAGACCTGGCCAAATTAGGTTAGGAAGTTGTAACCACAGAAGGTTGCCTCTGTGAACAAACAGATGTGATATTTTATTGCATACACTTCTGCCCAGAGGAAGATTCAAAGATTCCTCGTATGCTGGGCCAGATGAAGGCTTTAACACCTTACCAAGGACCATTTTATGTCTGGACTAATGTCTTCCATTAATCCTTAAAGACTGTATATACACATTGCCTTTCCATAGCTGAGATTTAAAATTTCCTTGTATACCCTATAGTGTCCTTTTTATATTATTTTTGAATTAGTGTCAGTTAAATGCCTTGACTTAAAGGTGTTAGTGAAAAATTTGGCAGAACTTTATTTGAAAAACAAGGATGCCAAGAGACACAATAACATAAAATCAACCTCCATCCAGGTACTGGTTAGGTTTTGTTCAATGAGACAGTGATTTAAAGTAAAATGTGTGAAACTCTTGATTAACTACAGATTCAATCATAATATCTAGAAAGCTTTAAAATGAGGACAAAAATATTTTTAGGTGGCTCGGAATTTAAATGCATCTATATAAGAACATACACATAAAATTCATTCTTTGGTTAGTTAAAAGCATATCAGTGAGAATGACTGTAATCTAAAAAATCAAGGGAAAAAAATCAGAAGTTAAAGTTCATCGAGGCAACATAACTTAGATGATCTGTCTGACATCAACATTTTTGCTGTTTCCTCTATGCATGTGACTGTATTTCCTCATGTGTAAAAGAGGGCTAATATCCTCTTCACAAGGATTAAGGAGACGACATATGTTTAGCATCTAGAGCTGTGTGTGACATGTAGTAGGTGTCCACAAAAAAATGTTATGATAGTAACACTAGTGGTGGTTGTTGCTCTTAAAGGAAAAAGTGCCCAAAAGACTTGCCTCCTGAATGGCTTCAGTATAATACCCTGAGTTCTTTAAAGGAAAAATAACTGTGAATGTGGAGTAAAAGCTAATTATCTTACAAATTTGTATGCACATATTTCTTGCATAAACAGATAACTTCACCAGTAGATTTGGTCACACATCATAGATCACAGTTAAGTGTTGACTGGGTGGAGGATATTTCGTAGTGGTGCATAAAAAGGAAGAAAGGAAATTATAGACACTTTAAAAAATTCTATCAGAGGGACTGGAAAGCATGAGATTAATTGCCTAATAAACACACCTTGGTAATTCTACCCATGGGCTGGAATATGAAGTACAACTTGAAATCAGGGAAACTTAGTTTAAACCAAAAACAAACCCCAAAACACATCCGATATGAGCACATGCATGTGCTTCTAGGCACTTATATTTTAGCTCAGAATTGAATGATATTGTTTTAGCAGTGTCCAAATTTTCAGAGGTCTCTTATGTACATGATTGTGTTATGACAGCAGTAGAAAGATAGGAAACTATGGAAAAGGAAGATTGGTTGAGATGAGAAGCTTATAATAGTTTACTTTTAAAGGGACAGGAGAAGCAGATGTAATATCCTGTTGTGCACTGTGTTCTACTCTTTCAGCTCTGCAACTATCTGGAAGAAAAAATGGCCTAGAAAGAGGGTTATTCATAACTCCAGGGGGCAAAGGCTTCTTTTGTTTTTATTCAATTTCTCTTACACAGTAAACTTTTCATTAATAGAAAAAAACAGACCTTTTCATTTTATAAACATGCACATATATACATACACACACACACAGACCATGAACAAAGTAGCTGCTAGTATCTCCAAGACATGATGAGTAGATTATCAATGCTGCATGTTTCCCAAGTTCAATCATTTTTGGCAATTGCTATTTATGTGGTAGTGACTTAAAAGTAATACTGAACTATTTAGCCCAGCAAGTTGCAAATTGGTATTTAATCCTAACAGCTTGCCAACACATTCATCTTTAAAATGAACAGCAGCATCTTATTCCCTATGTCTATATTAGGGAAATAAAGCAGCAAAGATCAGCAGAAAGTTTTCTATCTCTGAACATGGAAGAGAAATATATCTTTGCTTTAGATCCAACCCAAACAATGGAATAGAATCCAGTTTCTCAAGACCTTTTCACCTTTCTTCACACAGCCATATTGGATATTTAAAGAAAAAAACAGATGTAGAAAAATTCCTCTGAGAGCATTAAATTAATCCTCTGTGAAATTTCATTATTTTGCTCATAAATGGCATGGTGGGTGTTATATATGTAGGCAGATAGAATTAGCTGCAGTTAAATTTTTAAAAATTATTAAAACTCATCACCAAAACAGACTTGCAGATGTGGAGACACCATAAATGAATGTGAGTTTTGATCTTTGATTGAATATATGACTCACACACAACTGTCTGAGCATTTTAAACAGTGACAGAGGGAGAAAATTTCCCATTAGCTCTTGCATCAGGCTTTTAGTTCAAGTAAACAGTATCTATCAGTAATGAAATCAGGTCTTAACCAATTTGATTTCTCATCAAAGAGTTGACCTAACACATGACTTAGGTAAAGCCCTTACTACTTTTTTTTTTTTCCAACCAGGTAAGGAGAAGGAAGCGTTGATAGTTGAGCCTAAGGCATTCCAAAATATACTCACTAAAAAAATAAACATCAATTCCTTCTAAATAAATAAATTATTAATTCTCATGAAATTTACCAAAGCTAACAGTAAATGGAGGTGCTAAGGAAGAGAAATGAAATCTCATCAAAAAAAAAAAATTGTACTAAGCAGTAGAGGTCAAAGTTGACAAGTCATTGGATAGGAACCTCAGAGAAAATGCCTTAAAATATAGCAAAGGCAATGTTCAATTAAATATGAGCAGAATATATAGCGATTTTAAACATTTCCTAAGATGGGAAAAGGTGCCTGCCTAAAACTTTTAAGATCCATTGATATGAGCTGGGCTGCATGCCTATAATCCCAGCCTCTTGGCAGGCTGAGACAGGAAGGTCCCTTAAGCTCAAGACTTCAAGACCAACCTGGGGAATATAGGGAGACCCTTATCTTTTTAAAAAAAAAATTCATTGATATGATGATTCTTATCTCTAGTAAAAGCATTAAATCTACCCTAGAATTAGCTTCCATGGTAGAAAGGTATGTATGTTCAGCCCTGTTCATACCTAGTGTTTTAAACATACATCCTCTAATATTTATTTTTTTTCAATAGCATAAGGCAAGTCTTCTATATTTTTAAGGTTTCTACACTTATTGCTACCCAAAAAAATGTTGGCAAAATTTAGTGGCATAAAAAAGAAGCAGATTTTGGGAAGACAAAGGAGCAGGGAGTACCGGGCACCTGTCTACTCACCTAGACAACAATTGCACCGGAAGAATCTGCCTGATATAATTATTTTGGATCTCTGGAGTCCATTGAAGGCTTGGATGATAAATTAAGGTTAATTTCAGTCAATTTCAGCTCTTGGCACAAAAGTAGCTACCCATCTCCCACCCTCAGCCGTGTGACAGGCAGCTGTGCCTGTGTTCCTAGAGCAACTGGAATACAGCTTGTGCATGATAAGGTGGGAAAAAGGGTCCATAAAGCAGTGAAAGTGGAGAAATTTATAACTCTAAATGCTCACATTAAAAATAAAGAAAGATCTCAAGTCAACAACCTAACATTACAACTTAAGGAACTGAAAATACGACAAATTAAACCCAAAGCTAGCCAAAGTGAGGGAATAATGAAGATTAGAGCAGGGATAAACAAATAGAGAAGGAAAAATCAATGAAACCAAGAGTTTGTTCTTTGAAATGACCAACCAAATCCCCAAAATCAGCGATGAAAGTGGAGACATTACTAGTAATTCTACAGAAATAAAAAGTATTATAAGAGAGTACTATAAACAACTGTATGTCAACACATCAAATAACCTAGATGAAATGGACAGATTCTTAGAAACAGAAAACCTACTAAGACTAACTCATGAAGAAATATAAAATCTGAGTAGACCTGTAACTAGTAAGGAGATCGAGCCAGTAATAAAAAATCCCCCAACAAAGAAAAGCCTTATACCCGATGGCTTCACTAGTGAATTCTATCAAATATTTAAGAGAAGAACTGATACTGATCATTCTCAAACTTTTCCCAAAAAAAATGAATAACAAGAAATACTTCTTAATTCATCCTATGAGGCCATTATGATAACTATTATCAAAAAGGAAAATGACAAATGTTGGTACAGATGTGAAGAAATCAGAGCCCTGTGACAGATGGTGATAATATAAAGTGTTATAATAATTATGGAAAATAGTATAGCTGTTCAACAAAAAAATTGAAAATATAATTAGCATGTGATCCAGCAATGTCACTTCTGCCCAAAATAATTGACAAGAGAGTCCTAAAGAAATATTTGTATACCCATGTTTATTGCAGCATCATTCACAATAACTAAAATGTAGAAGCAACCCACATGTCCACTGACAGATGAATGGATTAGTAAAATGTGGTATACACATAAAATGAAATATTACTCAGCTTTAAAAAGGAATCAAATTGTAAACATATACTATAACTTGAAAGAAACTCCAGGGCATAATCTTATGCTAATGCCAGTCACAGAAAGACAAATACGACATGATTCCACTTACATGAGGGATTCAGAGTGGTCTAAATCATAGAGACAAAAAAGTAAAATGGTAGTTGTTAGTGGGGAATTCTTGTTTAATGCATATAAAGTTTAAGTCCTACAAGATGGAAAGAATTATGGAGATGGGTGGTGAGAATGGTTGTACAACCATACGAATATATTTAACAACATTGAACTATAAACTTGGAAATGGTAAAGGTGGTAAATTTTATGCTGTATATTTCATCACAATTTTTAAAATAGGGGAAAAATATTATGGCATAAACAGTCATTTATTACAGATTCTTTATGTGTCATTAACTTGAACAGAGCAATTATATTTTCTTTTAATTTGGTCTCGAGTTTTCTCTTAGAAGAGTGGCTATAAACTCTAGTGCTGCCCTGACAGGGCTCCAGGAATTAGTTGTAGATGTTTAGAGTGTGCCTTTCACAAGATACTGATTTTATTTTTCTTTATTGTGAATACCTAGAGCAGCACCATTCACAGTAGCCAAAAGGTAGAAACAACCTAACTGTCCATCAACTGACAAATGCACACAATGCAATACATCCACCCAACAGAACTCCACCCAGCCACAAAAGTGCATGGAATACTGACACATGCTACAATGCAGATGAACCCTGAAAACACTATGCCAAGTGAAAGAATATAGTCACAAAAGACCATATATTATGTGATCACATAGTATACTTCTTTCTTTTGGCCAACAGCCTAATGCTCAATTGTCTGACGCAGGACCAGGTGTCCCTGTCATAGAAAACTTGTTTATATTGGAAGATACCCTTGTGGCTTTTGTCTGGCCTGTCTCCAGCCTATTTCTACCAACACAGCCATTCTCTAGAAGAGCCCTGACTTAGAAAGAAGTTTGGATGTGCTGGACAAATGAGATGCAGAATAAGCAACTCAACAAAACACTAGAAATAACAGAAGCATTGTATTAATATTACTCACAGATCCCAGAGAAAAAAGGGCAGCATACTTTGTAGGGCCAAAAGGAAGGGGGGAGTACCTGAGGTACACATTCTCAATCAGCAGTTGTGGAACGAGAGAGAAAAAGAGAGAGAGTATGTGCAAGAGACTTGTGGGCCAAAGCTTTTATTGGGGTTCAAGGCATTAGCCAAGCAGGTTTCCCTCAGGGAGTTCTAGTTGATGGGTTTATAGCAAGCACACATGAGTTCCCTAAAGTCACGCTGTGACTGAGAGGTGGTCACTGTGGCATATCTGCATAGTCCACGTGGGATGTGATGATCAGTGGGGTGAGTCAAGTAGGTCATATCTAGCTGTCCTGTAGGAAGGTGGTCATCAGGTTGTACAAGGAAGATATCTGGATCGATTGCATTGAGGAATTGGCAGGTGACAGAGAATGGAAACTGCCCAGGGTGACTAAGCTCTGCTTCTGGTATGAGACAGTTAAACCTATATTCCAAATGGATGTTGAGGCAACATGAAACTGTAAGAATTCACCACAACAGCACAGGAGGGATAGCTTTTGTACAGCTTATGTTGTCTGAGGCCTCAGATGGAAGATACTAAGGCTGAAGACTGCAATCATCTGAAAACTGTTTACTTACATGCCTGGTGGTTGATAATGGCTACCAGCTGGGATCTCATCTGGGATTGTCCACCAGATCACCTACAACTGGCCTATCCATGTAGACCGGGATTCCTCAGAATACGGTGGCTATGATCCAAAAATGAGTGTTCCTAAAAGTTGAGCCAGGTGAGAGTTGTACCACCTTTTGTGTTCTAGCCTCAGAAGTCACAAGTGTCCTTCCTTCTGTTCATTGAGTGGTCACAATGACCTACATTCAAAGGGTAGAAATTAGATTCCACCTTTTTTTTAAGGTGTCTTGATCTTGATCTATCACCCAGGCTGGACTTCAGTGGCACAATCATAGCTCACTGTAGCTTGAACTCCTGGGCTCTAGCAATCCTCTGCCTCAGCCTTCCAAGTAGCTGGGATTACAGACATACACCACCCATGCCCAGCTCACCTTTTGATGAGAGGAGTGCCAAAGTTCTGAGATTGTGGAACTAAAATATGGCTGTGAACATTTTTGGAATATATAACTGTCACAGTGATTGTTTCTCATTTTTTCTTTTCTCTTTTTCTTCCTTCTCTGGTTTTTGCTTTCCTTATAGTTTCTAAGGAAAATAGCAAATCACACATGAAGAACATATTTCTAGTAAATTCTAGTGATATTTTTGTCATCTGCTATAAATCAGATCATTGCAGATTAATAACTTTTCTTTCTAGAGTTATTCTGGTAGGTCTAACAGATGTTGGTTCTGACAGGTATTTTTGAGTTTGTGTTTGTGGATAAAAGAAAGGAACAGGATTTGAAAGTCTTAATGGCAAGACAGATGTCCAGAATAGTGGTGGTAAAATCTTTAGAAATAGCATGACAACATCAGACATTGGGGTTTGAATCTACTGAGAAGAGTAATTTAAGATGTGAAGAGGAGACCTATTTGCTAAAAAGGATTGATTAAATATTTATTGGTATATGTGAAGTTTCTGAAGATTGTCTAACTTTAGGGCATGTTATTTTTCTATATACAGCCAAGTAAACATTTATATGAAGAAAAATTTCTTCATTTATTTATCAACTGGTATTATAGACCCACTTTTTAATGTTCTAGGAATACATGAGTGATGCTTCTTTTTGGCCTTCTATTTCTCCATGGCTTTAAATACCCTTCTCTGTCCTAGTGCTATTTCCCTGACTCAAGGGAGGACACTGATGGATAATGGACCTGACCTCTCCAGGGCCATTTCTCTGCACTGAAATAGCCAGATGATGAAACATGCTAGAAAGAGTATCTTGAACTGATGCAGTTGGGTGTTAACAAAAACATAAAAAGAAAGAATCATCTATTTATTTCTTTGAAAACCATGTCCCATGAACATTCCCTGTGACATTACAAATCTACAGTGAAAAATCCATTCTATAGAAATAATTTAAAAGTACATGAGGATGCTCACTGCAGTGTTATTTGTAATAGTAAAAATTGAAAATGGACTAAAATGGCCATCGGTAGGAGAATGTCTATGTGGCATATTTATATCTAGAATACTTTTGCAGCCATTCAAATAATATATGTCTACTTTCATGGAAACAGGGCTGTGTTTTATTGATACATTAAAAAAATAATTTGCAAAACATGGGTACCAATATCTTTTTTTTTTTTTACAAAAAAAAAAGATTATAGAATTTCTATTCTAGATGCCAGACTTAGCATGACTATAGCTTTCCCACTCCATACAAAATCTATAGGTATGATAACATATTTTCCTTTCAAAATTCACAACCACATGGAGATCAAGAAGGCGAACCCTTGATGGATCAGAATATATAAAACATTTCTGAAAAATGAGAAATAAAAGGAAAATGATCAGAAAAAGTAAGGTCCCCAAACACAGAGCAGATTTTTCTGTTAAAAAAGTTGGAAGTAGGGCCACGTGCGGTGGCTCACGCCTATAATCCTAGCACTCTGGGAGGCCAAGGTGGGTGGATTGCTTGAGGTCAAGAGTTTGAAACCAGCCTGAGCAAGATCAAGACCTCATCTATACTATAATATATAGAAAGAAATTAATTGGCCAACTAATATATATAGAAAAAACTAGCCAGGCATGGTGGCGCATGCCTGTAGTCCCAGCTACTCAGGAGGCTGAGACAGTAGGATTGCTTGAGCCCAGGACTTTGAGGTGCTGTGAGCTAGGATGACGCTAGGGCACTCACTCTAGCCTGGGCAACAAAGCGAGACCCTGTCTCAAAAAAAAAAAAAGAAAAAAAAAGTTGGAAGCAGTACCAAGGGAGTTTATATGTATGGATGCTGGGATCAAGAGAGGTTCTAAAAGTAAGCAACTGGGTAATAAGAGTAGCAGGTCAGCTTCTGCCTATTCCACTTGCTTAGGCTGGAAAGCAGCAAGAAGGGTGTCAGGCTCAGGGAGGAAGGGAGAAGTTATGCAGTCAGAGCTTTGACTCAAAGAAATGAGGTAGTGCTGACTGGTACAGTACAGCAACAGTGGCATATCATCCCATGCCTCTCCAACCTTAAGAAAAGCTGCTCAGGGTGTGGGCCATAGCAGATCATCTCAGCCCTCCTCATAAACAGATCCCTCAGGCAAACCAGCAGGGCCTTTCAGCTACTAAGATGAGAGCATCAAGAGTCAATCACCAATCATTTGACAAAAGCCAATACTTTGCTGTTCCCCAGCAAAAGAAGACCTTAATCTGAAGGACAGAGCCTTAGAAGAACAAGCAGAACAGGAAGTTTAAAGTAAGTTCAGCTTAGATCCTCAGAAATATAAAAAGATAATCTGCCCATAGTAAAATCAACCTGAGAGTAAAAATTAAAAGCATTATCATAGAAATAAACCTCAGTAGCTGGACTGAAAAGAAGACCATCGTGTAAGAGAAAGTAATGAGCTGGAATACTGAGCCTAGGAATTTTCTAGATTTCAAATAGTTGGAGAGGCAGCGTTGTATGGTGGTTGAGAAAAAAGACTCCAGAAACAGACTCCCTGGATTTGAATACTGGGTCTGTCATTACTATCTGTATAACACTGGAAAAATTATTTAAATGTTTTGTGCTTATTACTAAGCAATTTTCTCTGAGCTCCAGATATACCTTCTAATACTCTTCTTCATGTTGTTATGAGGATAGAGAGCACAAAAGCACAACTAAGAAGCAGCAGGCAGGGGTAAGAACCCTTTATTTGCTTGTTGTTCCTGTCACCCTTGTCCTAACAGCAGGTAGTAATCCTGGCAGCAGCAGCTGGTTCTAGTCTCCACCCTCTTTCAGCATGGGCATCCCAGGACAGGGCTCTTCAAATTTCCTCACCAGTATCAGCATCAGGGGCACTGCCTCATTTCCAAGAGACCCTTCCTTTCTTACGTTAGTTACCTAGAGTGGCGCCCCTTACCTGGAGATCTGCACTCCAACCTATGGAGTTTCTAGGTTCTGATAATCTTCCTTTCCGTCTCCTAGACATGAGGGTGGTAGCTGCTGTCTGCCATCATTACTTCTGTGTCTAGGTTGCCTCAGTGTTCTCATTTTGCTTTTTCAATGTTTCAATATTGACTGAAAAACCTGTCTTCACCTATTCCCTATGTTAGTTCTCACTGTTGAAATATCTACTGTGATTTTGTTTTCCTGAAGCAATCTTATCATATTTAACCAGAAGTGACTAGTTATGGAGATTAATAGAGTTTATACATGTAGAGCACTAGGAACTGTACCTGCATGTAAAGAGCTAGGTAAGCATTAGCTATTATTATTATTAACTGTAATCTCAGAAACTGATAAAAATGTAAGAAAAAAATGTATTGAAGATAAAACTAGAAATTTCAGCAGCTGTTTTGGAAGTATAGAAATTACTTGGAGAATAGAAATTACTTAGGGAAGCCAATTATAGATAGATAGATGAATATATGATAGATAAGTAGATAAGAAAAATTTACTTAATAGATATAAGCTATTGGTGGAACAAAACACACACAGAGACAAATAATGCCTTAATCTCAATATATCATTTTCAAATCTTAGATTATAAAAAATAAAAAAGTAAATATTAACCTATCTAGCTTTAAATAGATATTAAAAATTAAAATATCTAGTCAAAAATAGATAAGAGAATAAGAAAATAAAACTATTGAACAATTTCATTTGTGAATAGATGTGTAATATCTGAAATAAATAGAGCATAGCAATGTATTAGAAAATAATATAACAGGTTTATCTATTATTTAGAAAATAATACAAGGGCTTATCTCAGGAATGCAAAAGTAGTTTAATATTAGAATTTATTAACATAGTGATTTAGTACATAAATAAAGAGGAAAACTATTTAATCATCTCAAGAGATACTTAGCATGTGATGATACCTAGCAGCCATTCTTAATTTTTAAAAAAATGCTGTAAGCAAATGAGAACTAAGAAGAAGCAACTCTAATTTGATATGAGATTTCAAACAGTGACCTACAGCAAACATCATGGTCAACAGTGAATTGAAACATTCCCATTAAAGTCAATAACTAGATAAAAATGCCTAATTCTTTTGCTACTCAATTTTGCACTGGAATTCCACATTAATAAGATAAGAAAAAGATGAAGTATATTTACTAAAAGGAAGAGAGCAAACTGTGATTATTTACAAGTGATAAGGTCATCTATAGAGTTTGTCAGTTGATTGTCCTAATTTTTCTATTAGAATGAATAACAGTTCAGTATTGTGGCCTGACAAAATAAATGATGAAAAAATCTAAAACTTTCTTACATACCAACAAAATGTAATAGGTTTGAAGATCCTTTTTCTGACAGTAATGAAAAATATAAGGCAATGAGAGAGAAATCTAGAAATAAATGTACAATAATGTGTAGAAAATTATAAAAATTTGGTAAAGGTGGTATAGAGATCTAAGTAAAAAAGAAATATAATATGTTCATGAATGAGAAGATGCAATACAATAAAGTCATCATTTCTTTCAAACTTAATAAATTTAATGGAATCCCCCAAAATTACCCCACAAGATTTTTCATCTATCTTGACCCAGTGGTCTAAAATTCAAGTGAAAGAATAAGTGTAAAAAAATGATAAAGGCAGTTTTGAAAAAGAATAAATTGATTTAACAAATTTCAAATTATGTCATAAAGCTTTAGGAGGTATAGCAGTCTGGTGTGTGTGTAGATTTATGCTCACTGGCATGGGGATATTTCTGAGACATATCCCCATGTTGACTGAATAAAGTAAAAGTGAAGAAAGTCACATTTTCTAATTCACAAAGCTGGCATTGACCCATAAGGATGCATACTCACTGATGACAATAGCCATGGGTCTGGGATGGTGGGCTTGATTAAAGGATTCTTTAGCCTTATTCTTTAGTCTTGGAGTTTTTAGATAATGTAGTTATATACTATTCAGGTGATTATAATTAAAAGTATTTTAAAAAACAATATATACAAATGCATATATACAAATCTATTGATGTTTATATATTTATATCTTTCTATTTCAGTCTATCTTTATGAGTTAACTTTACTGTGCAACAAATCACTCCAAAACTTAGTTACTTAAAACAACATTTATTACTTCTCATGATTCAGTGGATTGGTTTGGAAGTTGTTCTGAGTCGGTTGGAGACCGATTGTCTATGATGATGTCACTCACATGTCCAGTCACATGTCCAGGCCTCAGCTAGAATGGTAGGATGGTTAGGTGGCTGGGTCCTCTCTCCACATAGTCAATCATTTTCCAGGAGGCAACACTAGTCTTGTTGATGGTGGAAAGGTTCCCAGCAACAAGAAAGGGCAAACCCTAATGCTTTTCAAGCTCCTGCTTGTGTCAGATTTGCTGTTATCCCATTGGCTAAAGCATGTCCTGGTGCCAAGTCCAAAGTCAGTGTGGGAGGGAACCACTCATCGAAAAAAAAAACTAAAGTGATACACGTCAAGCAATAGAGAGTGGATATTCTTGGGAGATGGAAACAATGGAGGATGAGAGGGGATTTTACTTGTTTGCAAACTAACATACTGTTTTTTTAAACAAACAACAGACATGTATTTTGCAAAATGTCTTGTTTTAAAAAGCAAATAGAAAAAAAAAAATCCTTCTGCCGTTATGGAGTCTCTCAGAGTTTCCCAACCTTGACTTCATTCCCTGAATCTGCATGTATCTACACTCCTCAGCCACAGAGTCTTCCTGCCCTTGCCCTTGTTAAACATGCATTTTCCCACAGTGAGACACTGCAAAGTACCTGCCTCCTTCTAGAAATCTCACCTTTGCAGCCACCCTAGCATCTGCTGGCACATATGCACAGATATCATGGAAACATGCATAACAAAGCAAACAAGGACAAAAAAGTCTTTTAGAAATCTCAGTTGACTGCAGCTGCTTCTGCCCCCAAAGGGAGTGGCATCATTTCCTTCTAGAGTCGACAGCTTTTTGTAAAGCTTGATTGGCTGACTTGGGGTGCAAAGTCTCCCTGGGCAGAGTATAGGAAGATACAATGCAAGAAAGAAATAGGCTTCTTGTGACAAGTTGGAGAAAATAAAGTGGATCAGGGAAAGGATTAGAAGACAAGAAAAGAAACAGCAAAATAATGGCTTTTGGCAGAGTGGGTATCCAAAATTATTTTAAGGACAGAAGTGTGTTAATTATGCAATAATTATCTTTCTCACTTGATGCCCTTCTATGCTTTGCTTTGCAATGCTGACTCTTGGATGCTGCCAAATGCCTTTTCCTTTGTCAGCTGCCTTTGTTAGATTTTGCCAGATTGAATCTGAAGGCTTGCTCCTACTCTTTTGTTTGCTATTCCTATCACTAAAGCCCATTTGCTATTACTGTAACTATTCCCCAGACTAATCCTTCATTCAAGTAGCAGAAGTCAGCTCCAGTCTCTATCTTTTGGAACTTCCAAAACCAGCCTCATGGCACCTAGTACCAGCACTAGAGAAGCAGCACCTTTATACCCTTACAGTGCCAACTATAAGCCCTGTTCTCCCCAAGACCCTGATTTGCTAACATCACCTACATGGCAGCCCCCTCCCCCTCCTAAAGGTCTTTCTCAACTCTGGGATCTGAGTTTTTAAGTTCTGATATTGTCCCTTTTGTTCCCCAATTCTAGGGGTAGTACCTACATCCTGCATTTATTAACTTTGTTTTTACATTGGTGTATCCCTCCATTTTTTTTCATTTCACTATGGAAATAAACAAAAAACACCCAATTAAGAACAAACTACTGAGGCTATTTATTCAGAAATTGCTATAACAAGAGAGTCAGCCATCATCACTTGTGTTTGGGAGAGACTCCAAGACAGACAGAAGAGTGGAAGAAAGAAAAGGCTTAGGTATGCCCACATTGGAGGTTGTTGGCATAGAGAAGGTGATTAGTATATGTGATTAAGTTTGGGGAGCAAATTTGGTTTGAAATACACTCCCCAAAAGGGAGAAGAGGGATAAAAAAATAGGGAAGCTGGTAGTCATTAGCAAGTTCTGACCATTCTGGGCTGATTGCTCCAGAGGTTGTGGTTTGGCTTCCTCCACTGGTTGCTGCAGAGGTTGTGGGTCAGAATTCTTTTGTCATGGATGGTCAGTCCATTGAACATTTGTACATCCAGTTACTCATCTCCAATGTCTTTTTAGTTAATTTCCTATACTAAATTCTCTCTGTTGAAATGCTTTGTGTGGTTTCTGTTTTCTTGACTAGACTCTTACTGATACAAGGAGTGCCTAATATTTAATTTTCAAAAACTTCCACTGTGTGTGTGTTAGAGGGTTGGTTATGTGTGTGTCTATTTTGCCAAATCTTTAGTAAGCCTGATACATACACAAATAACTTCGGTGAATGGTGTTTTGGAAAGATCAAGGAAATGAACATATCTGGAAGAGTGGAGGGTGGAAAGAACAGCTGCAGGAGCCAATGCATTAATGACATCAGACTTCAGCACAGATAAGAACATGAACCTAGAAGTAATCAAGAGAACCAAGCTCGAAAGTCATTGCCATATTCATAGTTCATACTAGGGACTGTATGAAGGTGTTGAATAAATATTTTGGTTTCATTAACCAGTTCTCAAATTGACAAGATCAACTTTGTCTAAAAGTACTTTGGTGATACTTTGTGATTCATTCACATTTACTGTCAATTCTTTTTAATACCAAGGGGTCTAGGAATTCTGTGCTGGAAATGGGATTACAAATCACATCATCACAGTCACCCTGTTCTTTAAACATTGGTCGCTTACATCAAAAGGATATACAACTCAGAAGATACTGCTGCATTGCTAGCATCCCACCCAGTCATTTATGATTAGTCTAGTCCATCATTATATTTTATAAAAATATTTCTCAGGGTGAGGACACCCAGGATTTCAGCCTTCCATTCCATCTTGCCAGGTTGCAAAAGCAAGAGTGGCCTCAACAAACATATAACTTTACCTTTTAAGGCATCTTGTATAATAATTGAGCTAAAAGACATTATTATTTCTTGCTCTGAACCTCTTTTGAGGTGTTGAAGTAATGATTGGATTTTCCTCATTACATAGCCCATTTATTCATTTCTTTACCCTCAGCAACACAATTCTAATATATACCTCACCCTGAATCCACTCCCATTCATATATGGTTGGGCTTCTTAGATGCAGAAGTAGTGGGCTCTTTTCAACCATTAGGCACTACAGCTGCATTCAGTGTTAACCCAGATTTTGTCAGAGAGAATGAAGCTACCACCTACCCCCATCAGGCCCTCAGAAATTGAGACATAAGGTTTAAAAACATACTTAGAGTTTCTGGTTCTAGGCTAGGTATTATAATATGTTTTTTAAATGGAAATAATCCAACCTTTTTCCTTAAAGTGTTCAGAATCTTTCTGGAAAGAGATTAACATGAGAGAAGTTATTAATAAGTAGAGAGTGATAAAAACAATATAATGTAAGGTTCAGAATAAACACTAAAACTAAATGATATCGTAATTTTTAAAGAGAAGAAAACAAGTGTAACTTGAGTATATTAGAAAGCCTTTGCAGAGTACATCAGATTTAAATCCTCACTTTTCAATAAAGAAAAACCAGCATGAAAAATTCCAAAAAATTGTGATTGTAAAAATTGCTCATAATTTCAGCTATCTGAAAGCTGCTTTTTGCTTTAAATTTCATATGTATGCAGTTTAGTCACAGGATATACAATTTATTACCTTATTTGTATTTATATTCTCACAAATATTTTTCATATATTAATATCTTTATGTATTTTATTACCATTTTTTAATGACTATGTGATATTTCATTGTTTTGTGCCGTAGGTTATACAACTTTCCATTTGAGCTTTCTTTTTTATTTTGAAATTTTAGATTTATCCATGAAGATATTAATTATTTCACTATAATTTTTCTTTCTGTGAATTGTTTCTTTGGAATATACTTTCAGAGAAGGAATGCTGTCTGTGGATACATTAATGGCTCTTACTTTTGAAATACTGATTTACAAAAAGATGTTACCAGTTTGGTAGCATTGATAGTATCTTAGCCACATCAGCTTGTGTTATTTATTTTTTTTTAATTTTGGTTTCCAGTGTACTTTAATTTGCATTTTTAGCTACTTATGACGGAAAGAATCTTTCCATCTGTGTTCTCTTTGTATTTGTTGATGAGGATATAAAACATGCAGAAGGAAGGAAAAAAACAATGCCTTGAAAAAAGAAATGAACAGGGCTGGGTGGCAAAAGTGAAGATAGCTAGGTGATAGAAGAATCAACACATGGAAATATTGTTTAGAATGTGTGTATGTATTTATACATACACATGTACATGTACATATATAACACATCCCCATATTCCTCCATGATTAAATAATTACTATAAACCCCACAATCCATTAAATGATGTTTTAAATAAATTTCATATTATTCACACAAACAACCTGAGGTTTCATTTTCCTCACTTTACTGGTGAGAAACTAAAACCTTCTGACAATTAAGTCACATGCCCAAGGCTCCCAAGCTTAGTAGCAGTGTGGGTTTTTATCAATGTCTCTCTTGCTCTAACGCTGTTCTAACTACCAGGCTCTACTGTAAATATTTTTGCTTAATGTGGAGAATCTATACTGAGAAGAAATAAAGGCACACATGACAGGTTTTCAGAAATTGGTAAAAATGGAATCTTTCCTGGACATGGTAAGATCTACCAAAATAAGATCCATATTGGTGATAAGGGCTATATCTATTTTCTGCTGCCAAATGGACTTGGTTTTAGCTTAATTCCCTTTATAGAATTGATGTTTGTTCTTGGCTAACCATCTATGATATCATTATACTGCACACAATGAATTATTCACCCAAATGTGCCTTACAATTAGCCTCAGCAGAGTGTTCGCTCCTTTCGTCCAAACATTTTTACTTTATCTATAAAGATTAAATTAATCATCTCTGCCAGCAATGAATAACTGAGAGAATTAGTTTTTAATATCTGGAGTTTAGAGAAGGGGAAAATTACCGGCAGAGAAATACATTTCGCTTGACCAGTGTTCCATGTTTCCTTTTATAATTTGTATTCTATATCTTACGCAGCATCTTTGGCTGGTGGCGGGGTGGGTGGGGGGGAGGAGAAAGGACAAAGACGATTAATGAAAATACACTTTAATTTTAGTCATTCTATTTCAAACTGCTACCACTTAATTCTCACAACAGTGCTATAAGTTGGGTACTGGTAGTTGGGTACTAGTAGTACCTCATTTTACTGATGACAAAGTAGGCACAGAGAAGTTAAGTCATTGAACCAAAGGATGTGCATAGGCCACGCAGCATCAGTATCCGGGTCTCGCACTGGTGATGGGTATGCTGTTTTGGATATACTCCTCTTTCTGTTCCAGTCCACCTACTTGTGGTATCAGAGAGCAATGCGAAGCTATTCATATTTGGAAACACTTTGGAAACAAATTGCCTCCTTGTTGAAACAGTTTTTTCTCTGGTTGTTTATTCTGCTGTGTGATTGAACTTAAAATAGAGTTAAATTCCTTACCTTGATTGCTAAATAAGTCAGAAGTTCAGAAATTTTCAAAATGTGGAAAAATTCTGTGTTCACTTACATCAGAATCACCTGGACTCCCCCTCACACATACTGAGTCAGATTTTGGGGAATGAAGCCCAAGATTCTTCATTTAAAAACACTCTTCAGCATTTGACAACTACTTGAAGTTTTCCACCACAGGTTTGATGATGATGATGATGATGATGATGATGATGATGACAGATGAAGTAGAGACACCTATTTAGTAACACATTCACATTTGTTAAACGTTTTACATATATTGTTTAAACTCATAAAAACTCTATGAGCCAGTTTGTATTATTTTCCTCATGTTACTAAAAGAAACTATAGCTTTCTAAAGAAAAAGGGTCAAATCAAGGTATTCTAGTTCCAGAGTTTGTAATGCCTTTTAACCTCTACATTATATTAGTGTGTTTCAATCATACAAAATTTCAGCCAGTGATGTCCAAGGCAAAGATATGTTGCCATTTACAACAAAACAATGAATAAGATAAAAACAGAAGCAAAATTTTCATTTTGAATAAGAATATATTCTTCCATTTTCCTAGCGTTTACTGAATGGCTAGATGAAAAGTGCTTATATTGTGATTAAATTTATAGTCCTACAGATTATTAAAAGATTTATCTAAGGGCCTGGTTAAAATTTCATAGTGTTTAAACATTAGCACAGGAAAACCAAACAAATAAAATTGAATGAAAATACGAACTACTTTCAGAAGTGAGAAATATCCAGACTTAAATTACTTTGTGTAACCTACAGAGAATAGAAGTGGTCTTCAAAGGGTGGTAATTGCAGAGTGGTCTCAATGAGCTGCCAGATCTTTCTTTACCTTGACTACATAAACTATCAGGGATTACATATCCTGGGTGTCTATACAAAGCTTTCTAATCAGAGAAAACATTGGGCAATTTCTAAGTGCTCTTTGTACCAAGCAGCAGCATGTGGCAAGGATTTTTTTCTCAATTTCTTTACAGATTTTTCTGTAGTGATCTTAAAAAAACAAAACAAAAAAAAAATGAACAGTAACTTAGAACCAAATTTGGAAAGAGGAAGCACAAATATTGATGGATTTTTTTCATCATTCTCTCTTCACAATGACTTGGGGCACCCTTATTTACTGCTGGTGAGACTGTACATTTGTACAAATTTTTCCAGACAGCAATTGGCACTAGATAAGAAGTTTTGAAAATGTTCTTTGATTTAGCAAATCTATTTTTTAGGAATTGGTTGTAAGGCAATGATGAATAACAGGAACCAAGGTTTTTCTGCAAAGCTGTTTATCATGCTAGTCATAATTTCTATAAAAAATTTTGGAAATATGGAAAAATACTACTTGCTATTCCAATACAAAGACAGAGAAATAATGAAACATGATGCACTTACCTTCTAGTCCCCCCCCCTTTTTTTTTTAGTTATGTCTGGACATAATTGTCATTATTGTTTATTTTATATCTTTTTAAGCTGTGACTCCTATAGTTAAAATCTAAATAGTACTGCAAAGGCTAACGATTATTTTAGTTGCGTTTTTAATGATGTGACATAATTTCATTCCCTGTTGATTTTTGTATATTTTTTTAATGTTATAAGCAAATACACACAATTGGATGTTTAATTTTAATTATGGTTATTCATAGTTATTGGTAGGTATTTTTACATGAAGAACTTATTTCTAAAATTGTGGATAGGAATATTTTAAAAGAAAAATCTCACGAAGTACAAATTGGAGCCTTTATTTAAAGCATACTGACTCAAATATATTTATCTAAATAATCGTTTTCTTTAAAAATATAATTGGTGACTTTATAGTGTTTCTATTCTGTATTAGTTTACTTAAGAGCAACTTTTCTGAGCTCATTTTTAATGATCTGAATTAAGATCTCCAAGCCTTTATCAGTGAGGATGATGTTTTAATTGTATGTTCTCAAAATCATGTTCATCATATAATGATTGTCAGGTGGTTATGATATGATAGTTTTTCCTTTATTTACCTCTATTTCCTCTGTTTCAATTTCTATCATATTTCCACTATTTTCCAAACTGAAGAACTTATATTAAATTGCTTTTATACTTCAAAAACACACACAAAAAAGAAAATGTCCTTCATTAAAAGTGCTAACTTATACTTTAAGATAATGTTTCATGCTGGACAAGAGCTACAAGGAAAACAACCAATGATGCTTTGGAATAGGGAATAAAATTTTAACCCAGGCATTGTATTATAAAAGGAGTTATATTCTTAGATAAATTGTTTAGGTATCAGGTTTTTCTTTCATTGGTATCTTTTGCAATCCATCAGATTTCTTTGAAAAAATAAAAATTACTTTCTTCCCTTCATGTCCAGGAGGAAGGTAAGAAAATGGTACATAATACTTACATTTCACAAATAATAAAAAAAAATAATTGCTTTGTCTCAAGATAAATGACTAGAAAGTAGCCTATCATGTGAATTGACCTGTTGCAGACTTTCTGAAAAAATGTGGGATGTGTTAATTTATTAACATTCAAGATGAGTCAGGAAGACCTTATAATTCTGCTTAAATGAAAAGCCCTTAAGAATGTAAACATGTTATCGTTAGTAATGAGATGATATTTTCATATATTAGCCAAATGCTTATTTTGCTCTCAGTAATGATGTTTTTCACTAAATGAAATCCATCCAATGCCTCAAATAAGTAAAGTTTTCAAAGACTAGCAAATAATAATGATAATAAATTTAATTTAAAATAAATCCTATCTGTTTCAGAAATCAAAGCTTTTGATTTACAAAAGCCAAAAAGATTATTTTTCTTTATTTTTATAGAACTTACATGTTCAGAATTGAATGAGCCATGCCCCTTGGTTCACAAAACATGCTGTCATATCATACAAAGCCCTTGTTTATTTTGTTCTGTTTTTAATAATGAAAGAGCACCCATAAGCCCAGCATACCATCCAAGAACAAGAACCTCACAAATAATTTGTCATCTACTTATATGCTTCTCCTCTATCTCATCCTCTTGCCTCCTCCCAGAGGTAACTCTCTCCCAAGTTTCTTATCATCCCCTCTAATTTGCTCTTAAGCACATGAGCAAGAGTTGCTCTTAAGAAGAGGGAGAGTTGCTGGAATGTAGCAACCTTATGAAATATCCCACCATGACAGATAACGCCAAATTGTTTCCAGAGCGATTACATCAATTTACCCTTCAATGAACACTATATCAGAAACCCCATTGATCTCTGTTCTGATATTCTCTAACTATTCTTTTTTTTAACAATTAAATGGAATCAAATTATATCTCATGTGGTCTTGATTTGCTTCTCCAAAGCACTAATGTGACTGAACTCATTTTATTAGCCCTATGCATTTATTTCCTTGTACATGGCTGTTTCTGCATTTCCCCCATTTTTGTTTATATGTTTGTTTTTCTATTGATTAGTAAGATATGTCAAGCTATTTACCTATAATATCTTATATATGTGGTTATATATGTTGCAAATATTTCTCCTAGTTTATTGCTTGTTTTTTTTTCTTTCATATATCTTTTCATATGTATTTCATGTATCTTCTCCTTTCTTTCATATATCTTTTGACTTCATTAAAACTAAGACACAAATTTTATGCCATGAAGTGGTGAGGGTGATGCTCTTTTCCCCATGGCTTAAAAGGTCACCTTGGGAGATTTGAAAAAATGGCAGAGTAGCGGTAACTCTCCGGACTCCTGCTCCCAGAGAAGGAGACACATATCTTGGTATCCTATGCGCTAGTGGATCTCCCCACTACAAGGACAGTGTTGAGAATCCGCAGAGGAGCAACGTGGAACTCTCATAAAAGGATAAACAAGGTGATTGGGAAATAAGATCAGGTTCTCTGGAGAGTGCAAAGCAAACAGTAGGAAGCGTGGGAGGGCGCCGGCCGGCTGGGCCAGGTGGTGAAGTGGGATCAGACCCACAGGAGAACTCCTTATTTCCCCATTGACCTCCACACCCACCCAGCCAGAGACCTGTCTGAAATTGGTACAAAATTGGTGCAAAATTGCAGCAGAAGAAGAGGGTGCTGGAGGGTGTGGTTGACGGTGAAAGGCGGCAGTGTGGTCCCCCCTGAGCCCTATGCTAGGACTGCTCCAAGACGGGAGGAAACTGATTTGTGCTGACTGGGAAGGCGGTTAGAGGTCTCGCCTCTGGTAACCAGGGAGACCAAGCGGGGGCTCTAAGTTGGAACTTCCCCGGTGAATAAAACCACACAGGGTGGGTCAGTAAAAGCGTGGGCTTTGACTGAACAGTCCGTCGGGCAAGCAGTGTGGAGGAACCTGTGGGGTGTCCTTTTGACCCAGGCCCTCACCCAGTACCGGCTGCACCCTAATCAGTCACCTCCAGTACTGATGCCCTACGAGTGGGCTAGTGATAGCCATTGAGGAGGTCCACAGCCCAGCCATCAGCAGGCAAGTCCCCCGCCCCCACCCAGCCTAGAGTCTCCTGGCACATCCCGCCCCTACACAACCTGCGACCGGCTTGTCAGGCCTGGCTCCATCAAGGAACTACTGAGAAGTCTAGCAGCCAAGGGGAGTTATAGCCACTGGGGTGCAGGGCATGCAGGGCAGACTGGGGAGATACCACCTCCCCCAGCCCACATCTCTCTTGCCGAAAGTGGTAGGCTCCACCCCTGGAGGCAGGGCAAGACAAGAAAACCCACTTTCCCCAAAAGCTACCCCTGTCAGGGGAACCTTCCAAGTGTGGTGGAAGAGCTCCCTCCAGTGGTTGATCAAGAAACTACAAAAAGTAGATGACTGAGCTCTAACAATTGACCCAGATGGGGAGGGCCAATGCAATTCAAAAAATCAAGCCGAAAATACTTCCACTAGGAGATACACCAGCTCTCAAGAAAGGGAGTCTGAACAAACCCAAAACACTAAAATGACAGAAGAAGAATTCTAAAATTGGATTGTAAAAAAGCTCAATGAAATGCAAGAAAAAATGGATAACCAACACAAAGAAACTACAAAGAAGATACAAGAATTGGAAGAAAGATTCACTAAGGAGATCAACATCTTGAAGAAGAATCAATCAGACATCCTCGATATGAAGAGTTTATTCAGGGAAATTCAAAACACAGTGTAAAGCCTCAAAAATAGGGTGGCCCAAACAGAATAAAGAATCTCAGAGCTGGAAGACAACTCATACAAATCAAATAAGTCAATCACAGAGTTACAGCAGAAAAATAAGAGACATGGGCAAAGCTTACAAGAATTGTGGGTTTATACAAAGAAAATAACCTGTGGGTCCACTGGATTCCGGAGAAGGAGGAAGAAAAAACCCAAGGGTTAGATAAGCTTTTTGAAGAAATAATTGAGGAAAACTTCCCAGGTCTAACCAGTAACCTAGAATTAGAAATATAAGAGGCCAAAAGGACTCCTGGGAGACACAATGCAAACAGGAAAACACCACACCATGTAGTCATCAGACTGACCAAAATATCAACAAAAGAGCCCCTCCTATAAGCTGTTAGGCACAGGAAGGAAGTTACATACAAAGGAAAACCGATCCGAATAACTCCAGATTTCTCAACTGAAACAATACAAGCAAGGAGGGAATGGAGACCCACTCTCACACTTTTAAAACAAAATAACGCCCAGCCTAGAATCTTGTACCCTGCAAAACTAAGCTTCATATATGAAGGAGAAATAAAGACATTCTCAGATAAGCAAAGTCTCAGAGAATTCACCAAGACAAGACCAGCCCTACAGAAAGTACTCAAAACAGTGTTACGCACAGAACACCATAATAAAAACTCACGAATATAAAAACAACCAAAACCCAAAGATTAAAGGCCAGATATTACAATGGCTCAAGAGAGAAATCAAAGCAACAACATCCAACCCAACAGAATGAACAGTAATCTACCTTACCTATCAGTTCTCTCAACAAATGTGAATGGCTTAAACTCTCCACTCAAGAGACATAGGCTGGCTGAATGGATAAGAAAATACAGGTCAAGTATATGCTGTCTTCAGGAAACATATCTAACCTGCAAATATGCATACAGACTAAAAGTAAAAGGGTGGAGATCAGTATTCCAGGCAAGTGGAAGCCAAAAGAAGGCTGGCATGGCAGTTCTTATTTCAGACAATTTAGTTTTTAAACCAACAAAAGTAGTGAAAGACAAAGAGGGTCATTATATAATGGTGAAGGGCACAGTTCAACTAGAAGAGATAACAATTTTAAATATATATGCACCCAATTTAGGTGCACCCAGATTCATAAAGCAAGCCTTACTGGATCTAAGCAAATGGATTAATAGCAACTCCATAATCACTGGAGATTTCAACACCCCACTGATGGCACAAGACAGATTCTCCAAACAGAAAATTAATAAAGAAATAATGGACTTAAACAAAACTCTAGAACAATTGGGTCTGACTGACATTTACAGGACATTCTACCCAAAATCCACTGAATATACGTTCTTCTCATCAGCTCACGGGACATTCTCTAAGATTGACCATATCCTAGGACATAAAGTAAACCTCAAGAAATTAAAAAAAATAGAAATCATACCATGTACCTTCTCAGATCACAGTGGAATAAAAGTAGAAATCAACCCTAACAGAAACTCACATTTCTACACAAAAAAGTGGAAATTAAACCTCCTACTAAATGATTACTTCATAAATGAAGAAATCAAGATGGAAATAAAAAAAATTTTATGAACAAAATGACAATGGAGAGACAAGTTATCAAATCCTCTGGGACACAGATAAAGCAGTTCTGAGAGGAAAGTTTATTTCCATAAATGCCTATAACCAAAAGTCAAAAAGATCACAAATAGACAATCTAATGAAATGACTCAAAGGATGGATAAAAGAAGAACAGACCAACCCCAAACCCAGCAGAAGAAGTGAAATCAACAAGATCAAATCAGAACTAAATGAAACTGAAAACAGGGAAGCTATTCAGGAAATTAATAAAACAAAAAGTTGGTTCTTTGAAAAAATAAACAAAATTGACACGCCATTGGCTAGGCTAACGAAAAGCAGAAAAGAGAAATCTCTAATAAGCTCTATCAGGAACAAAAAAGGAAATATCACAACTGATCCCAGGGAAATACAAGATATAATTTATGAATACTACAAAAGTCTTTATGCACACAAACTGGAAAATGTGGAGGAAATGGACAAATTTCTAGAAACACATAGCCTCCCTACACTCAACCAGGAAGAAATAGATTTCCTGAACAGACCAATCTGAAGAGCTGAAATAGAAACAGCAATTAAAAATCTCCCTAAAAAGAAAAGTCCCAGTCCAGATGGTTTCACACCCGAATTTTACCATACTTACAAAGAAGAACTAGTACCTATCTTGCAGAAACTATTCCACAACATCCAGAACGGAAACCTTCCTGACACCTTTTATGAAGCGAATATTACTCTGATACCCAAACCAGGAAAGGATGCAACAAAAAAAGAAAACTACAGACCAATATCCCTAATGAATATAGATGCAAAAATTTTCAACAAAATCCTAGCTAACCAAATCCAGATGCTTATCAAAATAATAATCCATCACGACCAAGTGGGCTTCATCCCAGGGATGCAGGGATGGTTCAACATATGTAAATCTATAAATGCAATTCACCACATAAACAGAAGCAAAAACAAAGACCACATAATTCTTTCAATAGATGCAGAAAAAGCTTTTGACAAAATTCAACACCCCTTCATGATACGAACACTTAATAAAATAGGCATAGAAGGGACATACCTAAAAATGATACAAGCCATACATGACAGACCCATAGCCAACATCATACTGAATGGGGAAAAATTGAAAGCATTCCCACTTAGAACTGGAACCACAAGGCTGCCCACTATCTCCACTTCTATTCAACATAATGCTGGAAGTCCTGGCTACAGCAATCAGAAAGGAAAGTGGAATTAAAGGTATCCAAATAGGGGCAGAAGAGATCAAACTTTCACTGTTTGCTGATGGTATGATATTATATTTAGAAAACCACAAAGATTCAACCAAGAAACTCCTAGAATTGATAAATGAATTTAGTAATGTCTCAGGATACAAAATCAATACACAGAAATCAGAGGCATTCATATATGCCAACAACAATCAAATTGAGAACCAAATCAAAGGCTCAATTCCCTTCACAATAGCAACAAAGAAAATAAAATACCTAGGGATATACTTAACCAAGGAGGTAAAAGACCTCTACAGGGAGAACTATGAAATACTGAGGAAGGAAATAGCAGAGGATGTAAACAGATGGAAATCCATAACATGCTCTTGGATTGGCAGACTCGACATCATTAAAATGTCTATACTACCCAAACAGATTCAATGCAATATCTATTAAAATCCCATCAGCATTCTTCACAGATATAGAAAAAATAATTTTACACTTCGCATGGAATCAAAGAAGACCCTGAATATCAAAAGCAATTCTAGGCAACAAAAACAAAATGGAAGGTATTAATATGCCAGATATCAAACTATACTACAAAGCTGCAGTAATTAAATCAATCTGGTATTGGAACAAAAATTGGAATATTGACCAGTGAAACAGATCTGAGAACCCTGATATAAAACCATCCTCATATAGCCATCTAATCTTGACAAAGCAGACAAAAACATATGCTGGGGAAAAGAATCCCTTTTCAATAAATGGCACTGGGAAAACTGGTTAGCCACTTGTAGAAGGCTAAAGCAGGACCCACACCTTTCACCTCTCACAAAAATCAACTCACGCTGGATAACAGACTTAAACCTAAGGTATGAAACTATTAGAATTCCAGAAGAAAATGTTGGAAACACTCTCCTAGACATCGGCCTGGGCAAAGAGTTTATGAAGAAGTCCCCAAAGGCAATCACAGCAGCAACAAAAATAAATAAATGGGACATGATCAAACTACAAAGCTTCTGCACAGCCAAAGAAATAGTCATGAAAGTAAACAGACAACCTACAGAATGGGAGAAAATTTTTGCATCCTATGCATCCGATAAGGGGCTGATAACTAGAATATACTTAGAACTCACGAAAATCAGCAAGAAAAAATCAAATAACCCTATTAAAAAGTGGGCAAAGGACTTGAACAGAAACTTTTCTAAAGAAGACAGAAGAATGGCCAACAAACATATGAAACAATGCTCAACAACTCTAATAATCAGGGAAATGCAAATCAAAACCACAGTGAGATATCACTTAACTCCAGTGAGAATGGCCTTTATCAAAAAGTCTCCAAACAAGAAATGCTGGCATGGATGCGGAGAGAGAGGAACACTCCTACACTGCTGGTGGGACTGCAAACTAGTTCAACCTCTGTGGAAAGCAATATGGAGATACCTTAAAGCGATACAAGTGGATCTACCATTTGATCCAGCAATCCCATTGCTGAGCATCTACCCAAAAGATCCAATGACACTCTACGAAAAAGACACCTGCACCCAAATGTTTATAGCAGCACAATTCATAATCGCAAGGCTATGGAAACAGCCCCAGTGCCCATCAATCCAAGAATGGATTAATAAAATGTAGTATATGTATACCATGGAGTACTATTCAGCTCTAAGAAACAACAGTGATATAGCACATGTTATATTTTCCTGGTTAGAGCTGGAACCCATACTACTAAGTGATGTATCCCAAGAATGGAAAAACAAACACCACATATACTCACCAAACTGGTATTAACTGAGCAGCACCTAAGTGGACACACAGGTACTACAGTAATAGGTTATTCGGTAGGTGGGAGGGAGGAGGGTAGCGGGTATATACATACATAATGAGTGAGATGTGCACCATCTGGGGGATGGTCACGCTGGAAACTCAGACTTGTGGGGGGAGAGGGGGAAGGGCATTTTTTGAAACCTTAAAATTTGTACCCGCATAATATGCCAAAAAAAAAAAAAAAAAGGTCACCTTGGGCATCGATATCTAGCTGTCTGACAGTAGAAGAGAGTGTGTGTAGGACAGTGTGGGAGGTTTTATGGCCCAGGCCTGGAATAAGCATATGTTATCATCTCTCATCCCACTGGCCAGGACTCAGATACCTGGTCACAGCTAATTGCAAGGGAGACTGGAAAACATTGCCTAGCCACATGTCTACAAGAAATGGGAACTAGATTTGGCAAACAGCTAGTTAATCTTTACCATAGTACTCAAAATATGCTGGGTTAAGGTAAAATAGAGGTAGATACTTTCTATGTCTGAATTTTAGGACCTGGGGTTTTGTACCATGACATGTGGCTTACAAGAATATTTATGCCCTGATTCCTGCCCACATTTGTACTCGCATCACTCCCCATTTCCTTCCTTTGCACTCTCTGCTCCAGCCTAACCAACCTCACTTCTGTTCCTCACAGTAGTCATGCTGTCCGAGGCTTCCTCTCCATATCTGTTTTTCCTACCTGAAAGGCTCCTCTTGACTCTGCTTCCTCACCTCCTCCCAGCTGAGCATTTAGTGGTTATCTCTTCCTCCTCCTTCACATCTCACTTTTAAAGTTACTTCCTGTAGTAACTTTAGTTAAGAAGTCTTCCCTGACCACCACAGAGACCCTAAATTAGTTGCAGCTGACTGATGGGTACTGACCAATTTTACCATGTTTTTTTATTTTGCTTCATTTTTAACTTTTAAAATTGTGTAACTTTCCTATTGGACTGTAAGCTCCGGGTCAGGTCCTGAGTCTATATCTTCTATTGGCTTCTCTCACAGAATCATGGTGCTTGTGAAGAAAGAAGGAAAAGAAGGAAGGAAGGGAAGGAGGGAGGGAGGGAGGGAGGAATAAAAGCAGGAAGGGAGGGAGGAATAAAGGTAGAAAGGGAGGAAAAAGAGAAGGAAGGCAATCTTTTGGCATGATTTCAGAATGCATCATAATTGTTACATATTGATTGTCTGGATTGATTTGCTGATTATCTCAGTTATTGGATCTATAAACCTTCCTCTGTCACTCTTCCATGTATGCCTCATCTGCAAGCTGTATCCTTGGCCAAAGAGTATGCCTCTGAGAGACAAAAACGCTCCTAGGTCAATTGTCTATGAGTCACTGTGCTTCCTTGGAATTCCTAAGTAGGAT
Source organism: Microcebus murinus (assembly GCF_040939455.1). Lineage (NCBI taxonomy): Eukaryota > Metazoa > Chordata > Mammalia > Primates > Cheirogaleidae > Microcebus > Microcebus murinus. The sequence continues at coordinate 22,690,495 of NC_134109.1, forward strand.
TTCATTTATCCATTATGAGAAATGTATTTGTAACATCCTTATGAAAATTGCTGTCAAGGGCATGCATAAATATAGATTTCAACAGACTGCTATGAAAAAAAGAGAAAGAGGGAAAGAAAGAATATGATAAAGCCTGCTTAGTCTTCTATATTTTTGTTGAATGAAGATCTGTCAGACATTTATCTAGAGTTTGTAAAATGAAGTTTTGAAGATAAACTAACTGTCAGTCAAGGAACTCAGTGAATATGAAGTTAGAAAGGTGGTCAGTAACAAAGAATAGCTTAGCCCAGTCTGTGACTGATAAGGCAGCAGGTATGCCAGTAAAAAAATAACAAAAGAGAGAAAGGTAAAGTTAGAGAGTATTGCAATTTTCCCTAACCTGAATATAACAAAGAGTCTTGTATGGCATTACAAAGGCAAATAAAAGGGAAGTAGGAAATAAAGAAAGAAGGATGTCTAAAGCATACTTCCTCTACATGGTTACTAAATGAGAAATTATTCATGTTCTATAAGGATGCACATCCTACTTTCAACTCTCATCCGGGACAGGTTCATCACCAATAGTCTTGTGCATCATTCACAGTCTGTTGGAAGTTTTATGGCTTCTCCTTGAGACTCTGTTCCTTTCCTTCTCTTTCCTGATTCAACTATTTTACTGCTTTTCATGGTCTTCCCAAGAGATTACAGTGGGATAATCAAAGGAGAGGAGACATAAGCCAGACAGTTTTGTAACGATTTGTAGCTCTTATAAAACCATTTCTCTAAGGGAGAAAATTTTAATGATTTGTTGCCATAAGGGTTTGGGATTATCTGTGATTTTTAATTATTCCAGCTACCCCAGATCATTTTTGCCATAGAATCAAGACTTGCCTATGTGGTTTGGATTATTGTGATCAGGTTCCTGATGTACAAAGTAATTAAAAGCACAATTGATCCTTGAATCTCTAACTGCATATGTACTGATCTCCTTTAATTAGATATCTTCTTGAATCTAATGCATATTGCCAATTTTTAAGTAGATATCTTGTTAATTTTACTCTTCTCTAAACATCAATGACATTCCTTAAGTGATAATATCCTTGGGTCAAAGCCTATTTACATTAATTAGGTGGAAGCCAACCTTTTCAAGTGATAGAAGTGGAATGCATATGTTTTGACTAGTTTTTAGTTTCAACTGATTGTGTTTAAGAAAAAAAAGAAGAGCCTTTATTTTTAAATGGCAATTATGTTTGCATTTATATGTCACCACTTTGTAAAGGAGTCTGCAGTGATAGGATATTCTTCCATTCCTTCATTGTTATTCATGAGATACTATCACTAAGTCATAAAATCATAAAATGAATTGCCCTAAATTAGGATTAGAGTGTAGTGAACAAGGGGAAGAATCACTCATTACCTCTTGAATGCAGAGAGGCCCCAGTGTGCAAAGCTTTAGTTTCTGACAGCACATTTATTTTTTAAGGAAGTTGGGTTGGAGAGAGCAAATGAGAGGTAAAAAGAAAACTTCAGCAAGACAAAATGGAGATTAGCTGAGGCTATTTCAGAGGAGTAAGGCTGAAAACAATAAGGATTAAAACCCCACAAATGGACTTTTAGACCCCAGGAAAATTTAGGAGTCTAGAACCATTAATTTCCAATCTAAAAAATAGATTGAGTTTAACTAAAATGATAGAAAGCACTGAAATTCCTATTGGAATATTCTATAAATACTATCTTAAAAACAAACAATATGCCCGTAATATGGGACCATGGATGTCATCCTGTATTTGGCTTCCTTCTCACCAAAAGTACAGCACACCTTGAAAGACAGGCAGATCTCATGACTCTCCACTCTCAGAAAATTCAAGCTACCTATTGACACCTCTTCTATATAGACAAGTATCCCTTCTGTTTTTCACTTACTTTAGAAGTATCCCTCTGTAAATTCGTTTTTGTTCTATATTTTCCTCCTAGCACTCTAAATTAAAGAAAGTGATTCAATGTTCCAACTTGGAACTACTTGGCCATTTCTCTGGAAGATTCTCTCTTGTTAATTGGTCATTCTGCTCTTGTCAAACTTCTGATGGAATAACTAGGCTTGTCCTGGAAATAGTTATTTCCCAGAATTTCTGTCTTTATTGGTGTAGCCATCATTGATTATTTCAGTTAGATAAGAAACATTTCAGAGCATGAGAGTAGCTATTTGATCTTTTCTAGTAGTGTAGCCCCTTGTAGGTAAAACCATGTATTTGTACATTTTCTGTGTACAAACCGTGTATTTGTACATTTTCCACCAAGGTGACACAAGGTGGTGAGTGATCAGTGTGATAGGTCATTTGAGCTTTGACACGTGTTGCCAGCAAATCTGGACTCACGCTTCAGCTGAGAGAAACTAGGACCGTTACCAGTTAACTATAACTCCAGTTGAGTAGGTATTTCCTGACTTTATGAACACATCTACCTAAAACTATAAAGATTCTTTTTAGGGTTAGTGGCTGCTATATTCTGGTCCCAGAGAGGAGTGTTGGCTGCTGTACTAAATAAAATACAGTATAAGGAACAGTGTAGAAGTTTCTACCACTGGGCGATAGTCTGTATGTCAGATCACGTCATTTTTTTGTTTTTAAATAAGTCCCTTTCTCTTGATACTTATTTCAGTTCATTCTCTCTTAAAAAGAAAGCAAAAGTGGCTTACATTGCCCTGGGGAGACAGGTGCTGCCATTAGGGAGACAAGTTTAGAAAAGAGAACTCAAGGTGAGTGATAAGGCTCCATGTTGCAGGATGGCAAACATAGGCTGAAATTATGCACTTCACCCACAGAAAATGGAAAATGACACATTGTAACCCACAGTGTCAATCACTTTAACAAAGTAAATTATGTGATATATGACACTGCTTTCCACCCAAGTTAAGGAATCATTCTATGTGTTCTTGTATGCATATAGCAATTACTGCATTTTTCGATTAAGTCTCTGCAATAGTGATACATGAGATGGCACCATGTTCCTCACTCTCTACTGAATAATAAAAATAAGAAATGAAGAGATAGAGTTATTTGGTAATCAATTTCCTTTGGGTAAGAGAATGTGAGGTTGAAAAAATAACCTGCTCTTTCTCCTTCTGGATGAATTTATGTATTTTTACCTTTAAAGAGGGCTCAGAGGCTGGGTGCTGTGGCTCATACTGTAATCCCTGCACTTGGGAGGCCAAGGTGGAAGGAACACTTGAGGCAAGGAGTTCAAGACCAGCCTAGACAACATAGCAAGACCCTGTCTCTACAAGAAATAAAAAATTAGCCGGGCATGATGTCTTACACGTATAGTTCCAGCTACATGAGAGGCTGAGGCAGGAGGATCACTTGAGCCCAGGAGTTTCAAGTTGCAGTGAACTATGATGACACCACTGCACTCTAGCCCAGGCAACAGAGCTAAATAGAAACTCTGTCTCTATTTTTAAAAAAGATGGTTTAGATTTAGTTCTGCTAAATTCACCCCAAAATGCTTGGCAAATGGTTGTAGGTCACATGCTAATAAACACAAACTAAACAAACATATCAACAACCAGTAAGGTCTTTCGATTATTAAAATAATTAAATAATTCAGAAGGTTATACATCTGTTGAATATTTTCTTTTCTATCTAATGTTCTATTCACTAGGAGTCCAAAGAGTGAGCTGAGTTTGAATTTGGATATAACTAGGATTAAATGTCTAAAAAAGTACTAATACCAATACCAGAGGCAGGATTCATGTTGGCTTATAGAACTAAATATAAGGGCTAGGGAGAAAGCATTGAGGTTTTTAGAAGGAAGCACTTAATAATTCTCCAAAGATAAGTGGTTCAATTTTACCAGTCAATGTATATGTAACATACAAATAAATAAAACTTACATTTGATATGGTAGACACTCACTCTTCTTTCATGACAGTGCTTTTTTATTTTGTGCAAAATTTTGGAATTTCCATGTATTTCCTTCCTTACCTTCTACTCTTTTTACTGGCAATATGTGTGAGTGTGTGTGCCTGTGTGTATAGTTGGACCTTCATATTCATGATTCTGCATCCATAGATTCAACCAACTGCAGATGGAAAATATTCAAAAAAATGGGTGGTTGTATCTGCAGTGAACATGTACAAACTTTTTTCCTTGTCACTATTCCCTAAACAATACAGTGTAACAACTATTAATATAACATTTACATTGTATTAGGCATTATAAACAATCTAGAGATGATTTTAAATAGATGGGAGGATGTGTATAGATTAAATGCAAATACTACATCATTTTGTATAATATAAGGGACTTGAGCATCCATGGATTTTGATATCCATGGGGTGTCCTATTTACACTGAGGGACAAGGATGTACCTCTATATTATAGATATAAATATATCCTTTGAGCAATTTTATCCATATTCCTAGTTTTAATTACATTTTATATTAATAATTTTCAAAACATCTCTCTCATGAACTTGTTTATCATCTTGTAATTTTCTTCTCCATAAACATCTATTACTATGATTCCATATATATTCATTTAACAAATATTAAGTACAGGCACAACGATGATTAAGAGAGATATAATTCTTGTTCTCATGAAGCTAATAGCCTAGAAGGGACACTATGTTCTACATTAAAATATCTATTGCTCCCTTAGCATGAGAGTACTGTGGCTAGTACATAATCAGCACCCAATAAAAATTTATTGGATGAATGAATAAATTAGCAAATATACTGTATTCTTTCTCATTTCTGTGCCTTTGAATGCGTGGTTTCCATTGCCTAGAATGATCTACCCATGCTTATGGAAAACTTTTACACCACCTTTGAGTCTTCTTGGTGGCATCATCTCTTTTTGACCTTTTCTAAACAACCCAGGCAAATTGGTATTCCTTTTTCTAGGCGCCCAATGAAACTTACATATCTTATCCACACTTCACTTGTAGAATTTAGGTACAAACACCAGAACGCCACATGTTTTCCCATGCAGCAGACACTGAGTTGTTTGAGAATAGGAACCTTCCCTCTTTCAGGTCTTCCCCCAGCACCCAGCTGGATTTGTTCACAGTTGTCTGTCAGTAAATGTGATTAGAAAATGAAAAGAAATAAATTGAAATAATTACCCCATAACAATTGAGTTTGCATTCAAACTTGCAATATTTGGGCCCCAGATTTCCTCTCTGATCTCTCCCTCATTTCTCCATGTGTCAACTAGGATCCAGCCAAGTTGCTCTTCTGGGGTGTGTTGTTCATTTTCCCGTCTCTGTGCTTTCCATGCACTATTGTCTATGATTGAATACCTCTTCCACCTCTTCTGCTCACACAGACTCCAGAGACCTATAAATGCTAATTTTCTTCCATATCTTTACCACTCTTCAAACATTCCTGACTCCCCAAACATCCCGTAATTCTTAGCTTGTTTCCCACCTCTCTATCTGAAGTTACTTTATCTTCCCTTGAAGTACTTTCATACTTTTCATATACACCATTTTGCATTCTCCTTTCTATTATAGTACCTATACTATTCCTATCATCTGAAAGGAGGAATCATGCTTTGCATAAAGCCTTGCAAAGAGGAAGCTTGTAATAGATATTTATTCTAGTAAAATTCGCACATCAACTTCTAGTTAAATTTAGGTAGACCATTCAGACTCAGTCTCTCTTGCTCTCAGTATATGAATACAGGTCAAAAAAGAGGGATAAAAAAATTCTTCGATAAACTCTGGTGAATATCATCTCTGTTCTGTTCTCTGACAAGATTGTGAGGTTCACAGATTAGCTGACTCAGCAGCAGACACCTAAGCATGTCATCGTGGCATTTCAAACACCAAGGATAGACAATATTCTGGTGCGGGGTGTGGGAAACAACAACAGATCAACCACATAAGGTGACAATCCAAAAAGACAGTGGTCCACTCAACAGCAATATTAGAAGTTAAATTCCTATGGAGGAATACAATTAATAGGAAAAAGGATTTTATCCCTAGAGTTTTGTACTCAAACAAAACTATCAGCAGTCTGAATGGTGATTTCCCAGGTATGCAAAATCTCAAAAATTACATGTAATGCCTCCATTTGCAGGAAGCTACAAGAAAATGTACTTTACTCAACAATGGAATAATGTAAATAAGAGAAAGATATGAAGCTCAGAAATTAGGAAATCCATCATAGGAAAGGATGAGAAAAGTACCAAGCTGCTGACAAAGTCTGAGAGCTGTGATGGTGGGTTTAAGAGCAACAAGTTCAGGGTGAAACAAGAATGTAGAGAACTCTGAGAGGGCTGTCTCAAAGATTAACAAAAGGAAACTAATAGATCATCAGTAAAATTTGACAATGTAAAAGCTTATCTTGAGAGTCATTTTTCAAAGCCATTAATGGGAGTGAGAAGATTTTGTTGTAAGTCCAAATGAATCCAAGTAAATAGGAAAAAATGGTGATTATAAATTTCCAGGAAAAGCTAAATATTATACAAACATTTATATAGAAAAGCAAAAGGAATCATAATATAATACACAACAGAGAACAATGGTTATGTAGTCATAATCATAAAGCTACCAAATAGCATTTAATTCAAATGTATACTATAACTGTATTGGAAGAATGAGGAAGAGAAAGGGAGGTATAAGAGAGACAAAATCCTAACTTTCCATATTAGGAAGTCGATGGACAATATTTGAAATCAGTGAGTCAAAAGATAGGTGCATGTTTTATTCAGAAATCTGGAGGGAGGTAATTACCAGAGGAAATAGCTAAGAGTAGAATGTGGCTGCCTTTGGCAAGCAGGATGAGGGCAGAGGGGAGGAAAAGGGTGCAGGGGGCTGATGTTATTCATTATAAAGCTTTTATTTGTCCCATTAGGCTGTGTGCACATCTTGTTTCTACAAAAATAAATTATAAAAACAAACATATTCTTAGACATAGTAAGCCTACAGATATGGACATAAAAGGTTAACCCTACATATAAGATATTAATAGTTCAACGCAGCATTCTTCTCTCATTAATGGGGAAACATCAAATTCTTATTTTGTGGAATATCATACTAACATTAATGTAATAGTTTTATAAGATGTGGATTGCCTGTAAAGGGTCTAGAATACTGCTTGATATTGGGTTATGGTGGCATATTAACAACATGGGCTTTAGAGTATACGGCCCTTAGTTCACATCTTGCTAGCTGTGTAACCTCAGGAAGATGACTTAACTTTTCTGACTTTTCTCAAACATAACATGCATATCATAACATCCATATCATAGGGCTCTTTAGGAGTAACACTCAAATTGCTCTAATAACAGGTTGCACTGTTAATATTGCTGTTAATACCGATTCTGCTAACATGGCTCACGTTTAGAACTTACATATTTTAAGTTCTTGGATATCAGGAAAGAATCAAATTCTGATTCTACAACTTACTGGAAGTGTGACCTTGGACATTTAAATTTTCTAAGCTTGACTTTTCTCAACTGCGACATGAGGAGAAAATAGCGCTGATCTCAAAGGATTGTTATAAGGAGCAAATGAATTGTATATTTAAAGAGATTAGCAGAGAGATTGACAAACTGTAAGTGCTCAATTCACTATACTCTTTATTTTACCACTTTCCTCTAGTAAGTCAGCTTCCTTCTCTACAATATCAGTAGTATCCAAATAACTCATCAGAAATTCAAAGAATTTTCAAGTTGGAAGATACCTGAGCAAAAGACCTCAAATCATGCTTTTACAATTACTGGAGTTGAGCACTCCTTGGCCCTAAAGTGTATAACTGCTCTTTCATGACTTAAAGGCTGCCATGGTTCTCAAAATGCGATCCACAGACCAGCAATGCAGTATTGCCTTTCCGTGTTAGAACTGCACATTCTCAGACCTCACTGCTTACTAAATCAGGAACTCTAGTGGCTGGCCATCTGTGTTGTAAAGACCTCGCCAGGTGATTCTTCTATATGCTAAAGTTTGACAATGGCTGATCTAGATTTTTCAAAGTATAGTACCAGGAAAAAACAAAGGAAAATAATAAGAGATGTGTTTGCACACCCTGTGAGTAACAGGTCAGTGATATTCAATTCAAAAATTTCACTAAAATTTACTGGGCATCTCCTCCATGCCAGACACTGCAATAGTCACTAAAAATTCAAGATGAATTTATCAGGGTACAGAAAACATTTGCCTGGCCTACCACAATTTCCATAAAATCATTCTACACAGCTTAATGGACTCAATGATTGGCTTTCTTATAAATGTGGATACATTAACGAGCCCTCCATGATTGCTTCCTGGGCTCTAGCTTCCTTGTTTAAGTGATCATATTTTCTGATGTCTCATGTCCATTTTCCTGAGAGCTGATACATTGTGTGTAAACTCATCTGCCTTGTTGAATGTTTTACATAGAATTTACATAGAATTTGGCTATAAAATAGATAATCTCCCTTTTTATCCAAGTAAAGCATATACCTGGAAGAAAATGATCTTTGCTTCGCCTATATTATAGATGATAATAGCCAGGGGGTTTGCAATTCTTCAAGATAAATTATTCTAAGTGTGTACTCATCTCTCCAGTAGCATTAGACATAGTTCCTGAAAATACTTTTTAGATCTGGATTGCTAACCAGGGACTCAGCATTTGTAAGACCTTAATGAGCTACATATATGCCATTGCCACTTTCTGGTAGCCATAAAGTCAGAGAGCTTACAAGAACTCCATTTTAATAAAGGATAAAAATCTTAGTAGTTTCATCCTAAAGCAAGAAAATAAAGTAATAGAGTATGGGTTATGGAGGAAGGAAGAAAGGAGGTGGGGGAAAGAGAAGCAAAAAAAAAAAAATAAGCATTATCAGCATTTTAATGGGAGTGAATAAACAGTCTGCACTATAATAAATCTCCTAGGCATTTGATCCCAATAAACCATCTTAATCCTTAGGGCTATTCTGGCAGCATGAGATAACTGCTCTGAAACCAAAATGTATTTAGCATAAAACTCACATTCCAATGTTTACTGTGTATCTGCTTTTAAAAAATAAATTGAAAATCCGAACTTCTTTGAGGTGGTATGAGGGGAAACAGCCTCTTAAGGCTCCTTCTGTGTGTCACCCAGCACCTGCCTGCCAAAGTGAACACTTGGGTGCCCACTGGCCAGGGAACTGGAGGACTCGCCCTTAAAGTCCCCTGTTTCAGCTTATCATTGTTCGCCTGGGCTTTGAAAACTTTCTCTTGCTTGTGTGCATGTAGAGGGCTTTTTGGTGTAGGCATGATGACAGTCCCATTTCTAATGACGGAAATATAAAAAGCCACATGTCCGTGTATGGATGACATATAAAATTAAATTTAAAAATAAAATAATTACTATTTTAAGTGTTAACCATGATTGAGGATTGGTCCAAGTTCCTTTTTCTCCTTTTTTTTTTTTTTCTCATTTTTGAAGCCCATTAATGTATCTATACCTAGTGTTCTCAATAAGACACTTTGGCCAGTTAATGCTGCATAATAGCAACCTGTCTAGTTATGAAGGCCTAGTACACACATACATGTGTCTTATCAAATTGCAGCTTGTCACTTGCCAAATGAGGAAGTCAAGGAAGGTGGTCCACCTAAGCAGACATGTGCCTTATATGTTTTAGCAAAGTGGTGTTTATAATATCAGTGTTTAAATAAATTTTAAATGTAAAAGAAAAAAGAGAAAAAAATACAGAAAATCTAGAACAAAATACCACAACAATAGCTAAAACATTTTGCAACTTATAACTATACAAAAGTACAGGCAATTCAACTTTTTTATTTTGCATAAAAGAAGTGTTGGGTATATGTATGTGTATGAGAATATATGTGTGTGCATGCATGTGTAAACTCAGAGCTTATTTGTTAATATCAATCACTCCTTCTAGAATGGGGGGAGCTCACTATTATGTTAGATGATTTAATTCTAGACCTGTCTTCTAAGCAATTACAAACCACTTAGGAGCCAAGAGCCACTCTTCTGCTTCTCCTGTCCTCCCCTTGCCCTCTTTTCTCTTCTTCCTGTTTGGATTATGAGAAAGAACCCTCCTAGTCTTCCCATTTCAAATTTGACATCAAAACAGATCTGGGTGCTCATATCATGCATGCATAACCACATTTTCCTGGGTGGTGTATGAACATCAAAAACTACAGTGTAATACCAAAGAGGTTTTAGCTTTTCAGTTTTCATGACACCCTTATTTTTTATCACCCCTCTGACCCTATACCTCACCCTACTTACCGTCCTGTTTTGCAAATCTAAACAACCTTCTCTATTCTAAGAAGAGTGTTTACACAGGTTCTGCTAAAGTTCAAAAATAACAAATCAAATGGGGCAAACTACTAAGCACAGAATAGGAACAAAAAAATGATTAACTTGTTCAAACCAGTAATACTACTTTCCATTCTTCCCCATGAAACCAAGAAACCAAAAGTTTGTGGTGGTTCTATACATTCTTGCTAACATTTATCTTGACTTTATGATAGAGAGGAATGATATCAAATAGCAGATGAGTGAGAGCAAAGAGAAGAAAATCACCATTGTCAACAGACAATGAAGCAGTGATAAAATCATAACATAAAAATGTGCTTAAGGAATATCTCTTCTATGTCATCTCATGCAAATTTAATGCAGTTATACCTATTGAAAATGCATGAATATAACCCTAGATATGCTAGATTTGTGATTACGTTTCTAGAAGTAAAGGTATTTCTTAGTTTCCACAGGTACAAATTAGTACTATTTCATTTTACCCACTCTCTTGAAAGAGCATAGAGATTCTCTTCCACAATATCACACTTTACAAAAGATAAAGCTGCTGTGTGTAATCTATAGACCGCTTTTTACTTATTTCAAAAGGTGATTGAGCACAGTTGAATTAAAATACATACAAGCTGAAAAATCTTTTCAGTTTTCAGGCAATCTCATTAAACGATGAAAAATCTACTTAGCAGCTAATCTCCTCTTTTATGCTGTTATTGAATAAAGAACTGGAATCATGCCATTTTTTGTCCATCAGAAAGAACATTAGGTTTAGTTACCGTAAAACACACCAAACAAAACTGAGGTCAAGAGACCCAACAATGACTGTTCTTTGAATGCTCCTTTTTGTTTTGAAACGTTTTAAAACAAATGAGATATTCTTTCATGGAGAGGTGGTCATAGATTTAAAATATTAGCAAAATATTAATCTTGAAGCTAGATGATGGATACATGGGGATTTGTTATCCTATTCTTTACTTTGGGGGACTATTTGAAAATGTTCACAATGAAAATCAAAACCAAAATCAAACTAATACATGTCAATAAAGGGGTGTAAGGTGATCTGAAGGCTCTTGGCTTCCTAGTATTTGACCAGTGGCCACAAGAAAGCTGAAGGTTGGAAACCCAGGAAAGAAGTGAAAATCTCAAGATATGAGGCTTCCCTGGGCCTAACCAAAGCTAGAAACTGAAAATAAAGAACTAGTGACTATCAAAGGAAAACTTTGCTAATGAGCAGGCAACTGATTATTTATTTATTTATTTATTTATTTGGCAAACGAGAGAATTAGAGAAATACTCAGATTGATTACCAAACTTCTATATTTTATGTACTGTTTGGTCCTTCCTGGCCATGCATGTAGCAGCTAATTTTGATACTGCCTGAGTTAGGTAACAAGGCGAATTATAATAAAGGCCAACATCTATTAAGGTTTAGTATGCACCAGGCATATTATAAGCATGTTACATGCATTATTCCATTTACTTGTTCTCAAAAAACCTACAGGATAGATAAAATACAATTATAGGTATGAAAGCTGAGCCTTGGCTCGGGTAAGTAGTTTGTCTAAAGTTACAGAACCAGAGTGCAAGCATGGCATTCTGACTCTAAAACCCATGTACCTAACAGCTAAAAAAAATGAAGGCCTCTTGAAACTCACTCTATTCATTTACTACATCCCCAAGATCTCTGTATTGACTGTAGCTGTTCCACTGCTCCCCTTTCCTGGCTCTTACTCATACGGTTCTATCCTGCTCTGTGGTCCCATCTCTCCTGGTTTTATTTGCTTTCCTACCTAGCACATGTAACCACTTCAATAAGGTTACAGTTGCTCCTAGATTGCTTAATTCCCTTGCTCTTTTGAAATTTTCACCTTACCAATTCCCAACACTGTGCACATATGCTAAGGACTGAACCATGTCCCCTCCAAAATTCATACGGTGAAGCCTTAATCCCAAATGTGACTGTATTGGGAGACAGGGTCTATAGGGGTAATTAAGGGTGTATTAGGTCACAACAGTGGGCTCTATGCAGTAGTGTCGGTGGCTTTATAAGAAGAGAAAGAGAGAAATATCTCCCTCTCTTTCGCAGTGTTATGCACAGAAGAAAGGCCATGTGAGCATGCAGTGAGAAGATAGCTATCTACAAGCAGGGAGAGAGCCCTTACCAGACACTGAACCCTGCCAGACTTTGATGGGGGAACTTCCAGTCTCTAGAACTGTGAGAAATAAATTTCTGTTGTTTAAGCTACCCAGCCTGTGGCAGCCCAAGCAGATTAATGTAACACTTGTTTCATTTTCTTTTCTTTAGCTTCCACTCCAAATGCTTCTGGAAAAAGTAGAAAATGACTTCCTTCTTTAGAGACGGCATTATGTATTCAAAAGAACTCTGACTTTAGAACCACAGGTCACAACTCTGTCACTTATTAGCTATGTGATCTTAGAAAAGTCATTTCAATTCTTTGAGTTTTTTTGTGTGTGTTTGTAATATATACAATCAGAAAAATATGTCCTCAACATTTCACAATAAAAGAGAAAATGTAGGAAGTATAGAAAGTTTTACCACTAATGCCAGATAATGCCATGTGACCCCTTACCGACACTTAGAGATCCTATGGTTGCCAGACTTCTGCCATGTGCTCATGGCCCATGTTTAGGTTTGTGACCTCACCCCTCAATTTAGCTATAACACTGACGCTTTCTAACTACAGCTGTTTCAACTTCTGTCACCTCCAAAGCATGTATCAGTTTCTGATTCCATTCTCTCCTTCTTTGTTTCTATATTAGGAGATAGACTTACCCCTCCTCCCTTTTCCTCAAAGTAACATCTCTTTCTGGAAACTTGATTGTGCCAATCATCTTCCACCTTCACTGAGAATAGATCAGTTATTACCTTTCTCTTCAGACCTGTTCAGGCCCTTCGTTCTCAATAACAAACAAGTCCTTGACCTTGAGAACTTCTCAAGATATTCTCCCATCTTTCTCTTCCTTTTCATTGACAAGATTCCAAAAACTTCCTAGTCATTTCTTCTATCCAAGCACTTTTTATACTCTGTCATGAATTCAAATTATGGTTTTCATGCTACTTGTTCCTACTTCAATGCTTTGCTTAGAATGACATACAGCCCTTATCTCTGCCTATCAATTTTTCAAGGTTTACCAACTTGTCACCTCTTCTATTAAACCTTCCCATGAGTAATGTCTTCTAAGTTCCCAAAGAACTTTGTTTGTTTGTTTGTTTTTTGATAGCTTATTTGTATTCACTGTAGTATCATTATTTGTACATCCTTATAAGATTATAATCTTCTTAAGGCTCTCAATTTAAGATATAGAATTATTTAGTAAATGTTCAATATACATTAATTATACAACTCATCTCAAACTCTATAATCAAGATTTCAATTCAACTGGGACAAATACAGAGTTTGGAGATTTTTAGAGAAAGATCAAACTTCAATTTGAATATGGGTGGAGAGAGAGCCTGGGCTTGTATAGATCTATATAAGAGAAAAAAAGAAAATGGCTTAAAATCCTCATAGCTGTTTTCTGCGTTCAATTGGAACAAAGTTATAATAGTAGATTGGCTGTGCATGTGCTCAATAAATATTTGTTGTATTGTCAAGAGGGAATGCTTAAAGTTGTTCTAAGATTATATATTAAATAGTGAGATTTATAAAGTTTATGGGAGGAAAGCTAATATAGAATTTTGAGAGGCAAGGAGCTGTGTAATTTGAGAGGGATAGAAGTCCCTTTGAGGTACAGACTAAATCACCATTTGAACCTTTCTTATGGGTCCTAACGAATTGGTTGAAATAAAAGGTTTCACAGGGCCATACACATTTCTGGTAGAAGACTCAAGAAAAGTTCAAAGAGCCAATAAATCAATAAGGTTTCAGCAGTATGGGAATAAAAACATTTATGATTTTAGATAACAAAAGTAAAATGATTGCTCTTTGGCTCTCCAACATGTATCCTTTCTAGACTTTCTAAAAGGAAGAATTTTGGATTATTCTTTTCAGATGATTAAAAAGATAACATTAGCCATTTTAGGGTTATGGGCCGGGAAGGCACTATACTCAGAACTTATATCCACATTAGTTCATTTAATTGTAAAATAGCACTAAGTGGTGGGTAATATTCCTATTTCACAGGAGATGCTAGAGTCACTGTACACCGTGTTCAAAGTCTCACAGCTAATGGAGAACACCCAGGATTCAGAGCCAAACTTTGAACTAAGCCTTTATATTCCTAAACCCATGGCAAAAGTTAAACACATCAGAAACGGATGGTAGAATCTCAGTACTTCCTCATGAAAGAATGATGAAAAATTATTTTAGTTGATGGACTTTAACTGATGAATCTAAGCAAATGCTACTTCAGTCTTGATGAAATCTACCACATTATCTATCATCTGGAAATTTCTCTGGAAAGTTTAACGTTTTCTCAAATCTGGCCTCACTCAACTTACCTTAGCTTCTAGCCCCTTGTTTAAAATGTACTGTCAGATACAGTAGGCTAGCAAATGTAAATACTACATGTTTACTAGCTATATTTATACTTGTAATCAAAATATATGACTAGAAAATGACTAGTTTTGTCAATTATAGTTAGTAAATTCTGGGCATTGCATGGCTATATTACCTGACAACTACTAAAAAGATCCTTTTCTTTAGAGCAGAATTTAGTGTATAATTTTTCTTTTCTTTTTTTAAAATTCAGGATATTATGGGAGTCCAAATATTCTGGTTACATGAAACTCATTTGCCTCACTCAAGCCAGGGCTACAAGCATGTTCTTTCCCCTTATAGTATGCCCCATCTCCATTAGCTATGGGTTTATCCCCCAATCCACTCTAACGCCCACCCCCTAGCCCCCTACCTGACCAACACCCAGTGAGTGTTACTACCATGTGAGCACCTTAGTATTGATCAATTAGTACTAGTTTGATGGCGAGTATATGTGGTGCTTGTTTTTCCATCTTTGTGATACCTCACTTCAGAGGATGAGCTCAAGCTCTATCCAGGATAATGTAAGAGGTGCTAGATTACCATTGTTTTGTATAGTAGAGTACTATTCCATGGTATACCTGTACCACATTTTATTAATCCACTCATGTATTGATGGGTATTTGGGTTGTTTCCATATCTTTGCTATTGTAAATTTTGCTGCTATAAACATTCGAGTGCAGATATCTTTATTATAGAATGTCTTTTTTTCCTTTGGATATATGCCTAGTAGTGGGATTTCTGGATCAAATGGTATTTTTATTTTTAGCTCTGTGAGGTATCTCCAAATTACTTTCCACAGTGGTTGTACTAATTTGCAGTCCCACCAGCAGTGTAAGAGTTTTCCAATCTCTCCACATGAACGCTACCATTTATTTGGGGATTTATTTGGGGCCATTCCCACTGGTGTTAGGTGATATCTCATGGTATTTTTGATTTGCATTTCCCTGATAATTAGAGATGTTGAACACTTTTTTATGTGTTTGCTGGCCACTAGTCTGTCTTGTTCTGAAAAGTTTCTTTTCATGTCCTTTGCACATTTATTGATGGGGTTGTTTGATTTCTTCTTGTTGATTTTCTTATGTTCTATATAGATTCTTGTTCTCAACCCTTTATCGGATGTGTAGAAAGCAAATATTTTCTCCCATTCTATAGGTTGTCTATTCATGCTAAGGACAGTTTCCTTGGCTGTACAGAAGCTTTTTACTTTGATAAGGCCCCATTTGTTTATTTTTGTTGCTGCTGTGATTGCTTTGGGGATATTTTTCTTAAATTCTTTACCTAGGCCAATGTCTAAAAGAGTTTTCCCTGCATTTTCTTCCAGAATTCTTAAGGTTTCATGCCTTAGGTTTAAGTCTGTTATGCACAGTAAGTTGATTTTTGTGAGAGGTAGAGATCAAGTTTCAATCTTCTGCATGTGGATATCTAGTTTTTCCAGCACCACTTATTGAATAGAGATTCTTTTCCCCAATGTATCCTTTTGTGTGCTTTGTCGCAGATTAGGTGACAGTATGAGGATGGTTTTATATCTGGGATCTGCATCCTATTCCATAGGTCTATATCTCTGTTCTTGGGCCAGTACTATGCTGTTTGGATTACTATTATCCTTGTAGTATAGCTCAAAGTTTGGCAGACTGATGACTCCCAATTTGTTCTTTTTGCTTAAGATTGTTTTGTCTTCTCTGTTTCCAGACAAAGCATAGAATTATTTTTTCTAAATCTGTAAAGTATGATGGTGGAATTTTGATAGGGATTGCATTAATTCTGTAGATCACTTTAGGTAGAATGGACATTTTAATAATATAGATTCCACCAGTCCATGAGCATGGTAGGGATTTCCATCTGTGCACATCTATAATTTCTTTTCCTAGTGTTTCATAGTTCTCCCTATAAATATCTCTCACTTCCTTCATTAAATATATTCCTAAATATTTAATTTTCTTTGATGCTGTTGTGAAAGGTGTTACGTCTTTGATTTAATTTTCAGCTTGATTGTTATTGGCATATATGAATGCCTCTCATTTGTGTGCACTGATTTTGTATCCTGAGACTTTACTGAATTTGTTTATCAATTCCAGGAGTCTCTTGGCTGAATCCTTGAGATTATCTGGGTGTAATAGCATATCATCAGCAAAGAGTGAGAGTCAGACCTCTTCTGCCCTCATTCATACACTCTTTATTCCCTTTTCTTGTCTGATTGCTTTGGCAAGGACTTCCAGCACTATGTTGAATAGAAGTGGAGATAGTGGGCAACCTTGCCTGGTTCCAGTTCTAAGCGGGAATGCTTTCAGTTTTTCCCCATTCAAGCTGATATTGGCTGTGGGTTTTTCATATATGGCCTTAATAATTTTAAGAAATGTCCCATCTATGCCTATTTTGTTAAGAGTTTTTTTTTTATCATAAAAGTGTGCTTGATTTTATCAAATGCTTTTAATGCATCTATTGAGAGAATCATATGGTCTTTGTTCTTGCTTTTATTTATGTGGTGAATTACATTTATAGATTTGTGTGTGTTGAACCAGCCTTGCATCCCCAGGATAAAGCCTACTTGGTCATGGTGAATTATGTTTTTGATGTGCTGTTAGTTTCAGTTTGCTAAAATTTTATTGAGAATTAGTGTATAATTTCTAAATTTAGAAGACAGCTATTATTTAGGGAATAAGTATGGCACTCAAAGTAAAAAAGGAGACTAATTTTGTTAAGTGCCTACTCTGTGCCAAACATAGTTAAATACATTTTATATTATTTCAGTTTTTTCCCCAAAACTACCTTGCAAGGCAAAGTCATTGAGTTGTCCCATTTTTCAGGAGAAAAAGCCAACTCAGAGAGGCTATGGAGTTTGCCCACATATAATAAGTAGTCTATCTGGGCCACAACCCAACTCTGTCTGATCTCAGCGTCTATACCCTTTCCACAAATTCCACTGCCCTCCATGTCAGCATGGCCTGACTTTTAGTATTATTAGAAATATATTAGCCCAGTTGTCCTTAAACTATTTGTATCTTTGTTTCCATTGTTTCTTTATCTTTTAAATGGAGAAAATACTATCTACCACTTAGGGATTAAATAGACTACTTAAGTCAAAACACTTAACATAGTGCCTGGCACATCACAAGCATCAATAAATGATTGCTTTACTTTAAGTAAACTATCTGAGACAGGAACCAAAAAGGAACTTTCTATAATTTGACATCACCGAGCTGATTTTTTCCCATTTCTAAGGTAGTAGTAAATAGCATAATGATTTCACTAATAAATCTGAAGGCATAGGCTTAAGTAAATATACATATTTTTAAATTCTAACTCTTTGAAGACTGGTGACCAACATACAGATAAAAGACAGCTATTCGGTTAAGCCTATATTTCTGGATCATGCTGTAAACATAGGCTATCACGAGGGATTATCCGATTGGCAAAGTAAACGTGTACTTGAAAAACCAGAAAAATCAGAAAAGTTCTCGGCAATAACGAGTGTATGAAGAATTTTATAATAAGAACCTCTGGAAAGAAGCTGTTAAAATTCAAGCATTCATTTAAATTTTGTTTTTCGTTTCCCTGTTTTGTTTTTTAATTTCAACATAGCAGGAAGCTTGGAACGAAGACATCTAAAACTTTCTGGTGCTTAAGACACCATATGAACATAGTTCTGAAATACTATTCAAATATAGAAAATACTTAAAAGGTACCAAACACTTTTAAAAATATAGTATCTAATACTCTTTTTAAGAATACAATGCTTTTGTTGTCTTACCTTTTCAGAAAAGTTCTTCCCCTCTTGGTTATGCTATCATAGCAATCTGAACAATGATGCCTGAGATAATAGAGATTGTTTATCCCATAAATATGCCACTTTTGATAAGCTTATGTAAGTAATTAGCAATGCTTGGAATATTTTATTCATATAAAAGTGGTCCTCGCTTATTTGGCTTTTCATAAGATATGACATATTTGGCTTCAGTGCAAGATATTTCCCCAAATGTTAAGAAAATAAAAGTGTATCATCATACAAGGCTTTGGGAAGAACATTTTATTGCTAAGCATATCCTTGAACAAAAATGCAAATATGAAATAAAAGAGAAAAGGAAAAAGAAAAAGCAGTAACGTCACGACGTCATAAAATAAATTCCTTTAGGGTCTGCTAATAAAACAACAGGAGTATGATAGAAGCTCACATACAGAATGCACATGTTCCCATAAAATTGTCCAAATAGAAACTTACACGAAAAGGAATATGACAAATGTATTTTTACTCAAAGTAAAAAATGTAAAGAAAGCAGGAAATCAGTTCACAAGACCTCAAGACTCCAACAATAGCAATCTTTTACAGACATCGAGATATAATCAACTTCATATCGACTGGGCCATGTAGGTTATCTAAAATCGTGCTTTGATATCTCTTTATAATCCTGTCTTTTTTAATGACAACAAAAAAAATAAAAAAATCTTAACACATTAGAATATTAGATAATGAGGAACACCTCTTTCCATACACATTAGTAAAGGCTATCATTTAGATTGCGCTTTTGCCCCATATCTTTAAGATATTTTTTCAAAGTCAAATATTCATGCAACTTACAAAGACCAGCAAGAATAGATTTCTAAATCTAAACAGCTGTTTGATTTTCATCTGTACAAAAGAAATTGTATATATCTCACCCTCCAGAGGACACACTTCATTTTTTGTGTGAATATTTGTCTTGCTTTGTCTCTTGCTTTTTGGATAGCTATGGCCACACAACCAGTGTATTGTTTTTTTCTGTACATTGTTTCCTCTTTACAAAAAGAAAAAAATAGACGACTGGAATATAAACCAAACCAACTGAAATAAACAAATAGAAAGGAAAAAACAGTTCTTAAAGCAGTATGTACATAGGTGGCTAAGGAATTATACCAGCAAAAATGTAGTAAAATATGTAAACAAAATCTGAGAAGATTTTTTTTAAATTCTCTTTGACACAGTTAACTGTGACAAAACTAAAACTCACACTTTCTTCACATTTTAAGGTTTACTTTTTTGTTGTGTTATTATTTTCTTTTAAAACAACATTCTCATTCCACTTCAAGACTTTAACAGATTTCCTGTGTCAGTCATCCCATCAAACATACCATGATAAATATATCTGTATATATATTTATTTATATATATTATACTATTAAATTCCTTTTTTGTGTGTCACAGCAGCTTTATTCATTTATTTATTTATTTGTTTGTTTTTTAAAAAAGATGGGTGAAGGGAGAAGTGAGCAAATGGAAGGATAGAGTTGTCCACATGTGTCAGGCTACAAAATTAAACCACAATGAAAACCATTATCATGTTGGGGGAAGGGAAAGAACTATGTATTTTGCACTCTGTCATGACATGTTTGGCTTGTGTGACCTTTTGTGGTTCTATCACAAGTTGAACTCCCCTATTGTCTGTTTTGATTATTCAACAAACTTTATTATTGTCTTTTCTTTTTTGTTTTTATTTGCATGCATTTCAATCAGTTACAGATCCAGCCCACACCCCCCCTTTCCCCTTTGCTGGGAAAGGCTCTGGTTTAGTTAGTGGGGCTTTCCCCTTTAACACAATTTGGCTGGGTTAATGGACAGGAACAATATTGTTAAGTAAAGCCAATAGCTCTGATAAAACCAGACCTAAACCCATCTGTTTAGGGTTTGGGGTGGCAAATTCTGGAATTAGATCCTGGGGGACCAGCTTTTCAAATCAATTTTATCATCCATCCCATGAATTTTGCTATGTGTTCAGCAAAGCATCTTATAGGAAACAAACAACGGATTCTAGAGACACCACAACCTGATATGTAGAGTGAACACCATGGTAAGCTTTTGAGTTCATATGGCAATAGTCTCTCTCACTTTTGTTTTCTGAGTGTTTTTTTTTTTTCCTCTTCTTATGTCCAGTCACTCTCAAAAAAATAAACAAAAACCCAAAAGCCATTTTTCCCCTCAGATCTTGAAAAGTTACACGTACACTGGCCAAAACCAGATAAAGGTTGTGTTTTTTGTTTTCTTTTTTTTTGTTTTTTTTTTTAAACATTTTTCTTTTTTTGTTGTTGTTTTTTT
Organism: Microcebus murinus; assembly: GCF_040939455.1. Classification (NCBI taxonomy): domain Eukaryota; kingdom Metazoa; phylum Chordata; class Mammalia; order Primates; family Cheirogaleidae; genus Microcebus; species Microcebus murinus. The sequence continues at coordinate 22,711,289 of NC_134109.1, forward strand.
CTGTTTTTTTTTTTTTTTTTTTAAGTTTTGGTTTTTTACATAATGAAACCGAAAACAAAAACAAAAACATTGTTACAGTCAAGCTTCACAAACATCATTACAGACTCACTTGGAGTTATGGAACAAGTAAGCCATGAAGTCTTCTTCCACCTTTTGTCAAAGGTCCTCAAGAGAAGGAAGCTTCCTAGTCCGCGAGGGCGGTGGAGCCATTGGCTTGCTCCAGGGCGCGAAGTGTGTGCTTTATGGTACAGCAGGGCAGGAGGAGCTCTCTGCCTCCGAGCGACGACCGAAACGCAGCAGCCACGGCTGAACTTCGTGGAGAGATACGTCGTTGTGAGTGTCCTTTGCAAAAAAAAAAAAAAAAACGGTATCCCCCACCAGAGTCATGGCATGTATACCCCATCTCACACAGGTAAGCGCAGTTCTGACACCTGCTCCATCGCATGGTCACAGTATGTATATGCACGTCTATGTAAATGATTCTGTTTCGAATTCACGTGTCGTCAGGGCTGTCGTGTTTACACGTAATACTCCTTGTCCTTGTTCTTCTGCTTCTTGTGGCCGCTCTTCGAGCTCTGCTGCTTCTCCTTCATGAGCGTGCCGTTGCTCTGGGCCGAGTTGCTGATGTAGTTCCGCGTCTCGTCCACTTGATAGGACCCCTCGTCCCTGTTCCTGTACTTGTACATGGCGTACAGGAGGATCAAGATGCAGAGGGCGGCAGCAGCCACAATGCCGACGACCATCCCTGTTGTACTGCTCGACTCCCGGATCACCTCTGAGGCCCCCGGAACCCGTCTGATTCCCGGCTCCGTGGGGTTTGCTGTGGGCACATTACGGAACATGGGGGAAGTAATTAGTGGGCTCTTCAGTTTGGTGCTGTCTAGCTCATAGGCAGTGGGCAACGGAAGCAAGACTATATCAGGCTGGGGTTTGAGATCACGGTTATTCATTTTGCCAGCTGGCAATTTGGGCACCATCCCAGACGAGGAGGAAGCTGTGAAGCGGATCAGCTCAGGGGACAAAGATGTGGTAGTAGTCCTACTAGTTTCCGAGACTTTGTTAGGTCTAAAGTCCTTGGATTCCCACTTGGGCGCATGTGCTTTGTAGCCACCTTCGAAGATTGAAGTGGAAAGACTCTTATCTGTTACCAAGGAGAAGGTGGTGTAAAAATCTTCATCATCGGTAGGGGGCAGGTTAGAGTCAAAGGTTTCCCCTGAGCCATACCCAGATATCACCAAGCCATCATCATCACAACCTTCGCTGCCTTGGTCCGACAAGCAAGGTAACCCCGCCTCAGAGGTCATGGACAGGGAATCTTTGGTGGTCTCAATAATGGTGAGGAGGGGGCGAAAGGTAGGGGGGAGAGTAATGGAAGGTGCACGAGTAGCAATAGCAGGGGTAGCTAAAGGGTCTTCTACAAGAAGAGGGATAACTAATTCACCTCCTGGGATTGAAAAGAGAAAGAAAAACAATTAGTATATTTGTAAACACAATTCACAGTCTCTCTCAATGAATGTAGTTCATAGGTTATGCCTCAGAAATTATAATAAAATGACCTAGATGCACATATGGATCTTTTCTGGTGGTAGCCTAATCATTCCCTGATTTAGGGCTCTTTGTATGCCTCTTGCCACCCAAACCTGAAATCCCCGGATCAGGGACTTAAATCTTAAAGATACTCTCAAGTAATTATCTGGATAGAATTAACATACGTATGCTGTTTCCAGGATCTACTGGTGGGATGACGACATTCAATCAATTATATTGTTATAAATACTGACTGTCTACCAAAATTTTGTGTGTGGGTACATGCACACATGGCATGTGTGTAATTTATGACTATATTAATGGGAGTGTAATGTTTCTTTATTGCCCCCCTGGGTTTCTACTTGTCTGCTCCCATGAGGATGAGAATGACCTGTTTGCATTTTTTTGAGACCAAGATCAAAGAAAATAGAAAAGGAACATAAGAAACTTTTATCTTTAGTGTTTTCTTAAAGTTACTATCTTTTAAAAAATATTTATGCTTATGAATTGCAGTTCTCATTTACTATAAGCTAAGTGAGAAGGACTTAAATGCTCATCTAACCAACCCATATTGACTACAGTTTTCCTGAAATTCCCCTGACTATTAAAAGACAACTTGTCTTGCATTAGTCTAATATATATTTATGAATTGCTTTTATGCTAAATGCAATATATGCTGAGCTGGAAGCTAGATTTTAAAAATACCCAGCCTATGTATCTATGAGTTGCTGGAAACTTAATTTTAGATTCAGAAATGTTGATTTAGCAAAGTGAGTTTTTAAAATCAGTGATTCTTAACTAGAGTGGCAAAAATGTATATCTGTTTACCCACAGTCCCTCATTATTACATTTATAAACATGTGGACTATGTCAGGATAGAAAGTTCAGAATAGTTCATTAAATCAGAGAGCCTTGCAAATCATGGGTACCACAAAAATTCTGCGGTGGATATTGCTTACCTAACTGTAAGGCCAAGATTATTTTTCGTCTATGTCAGCAAGATAATCAATCATTCTTCCTGTCTTTTTATAATATTTTTTCCAAGCAGAGGAAGAATCTCAAGAAGTCACAGTACATGTCTCTTTATTTCAACTATCACTTTATTTTTTTTTTCTTTTTATCTCAGGATACTATGAGGGTACAAACATTTTGGTTACATGTTATGACTTTGTCTCACTCAAGCCGGAGGCATGCCCTTCCCACATACAATGCTCACCCCATCCATTAGTTGTGAGTTTACCCACCTCCAACCCCCAATCAGTATTGCTACTATGTGAGCACCTTAGTGTTGATCAATTAGTGCCAATTTGTTTTTTTGTTTTTTTTTTTTGAGACAGAGTCTCGCTTTGTTGTCCAGGCTAGAGTGAGTGCCGTGGCGTCAGCCTAGCTCACAGCAACCTCAAACTCCTGGGCTCAAGCGATCCTCCAGCCTCAGCCTCCCGAGTAGCTGGGACTACAGGCATGCGCCACCATGCCCGGCTAATTTTTTTTTATATATATATCAGTTGGCCAATTAATTTCTTTCTATTTATAGTAGAGACGGGGTCTCGCTCAGGCTGGTTTTGAACTCCTGACCTTGAGCAATCCGCCCGCCTCGGCCTCCCAAGAGCTAGGATTACAGGCGTGAGCCACAGCGCCCGGCCAATTAGTGCCAATTTGATGGCGACTACATGTTGTGCTTATTCTTCCATCCTTGTGGTACCTCACTTTGGAGGATGGGCTCAAGCTCTATCCAGGATAATATAAGAGGTGCTAGATCACTATTGTTTTTTGTAATTGAGTAGTATTCCATGGTATATGTATACCACATTTTATTAAGCCACTCATGGATTAAAGGCACTTGTGATTCCACATCTTTGCAGTAGTGAATTATGCTGCCATAATGTTCGAGCACAGATGTCTTTATTATAGAATGTCTTTTGTTCCTTTGGGTAGATGCCTGGTAGTGGGATTACTGGATTAAATGGTATTTCTATTTTTAGCTCTTTGACGTATCTCCAAATTACTTTCCACAGGAGTTGTACTAGCTTGCAGTATCACCAGCAGTGTAAGAGTGTTCCAATCTCTCCACATCCAAGCCAGCATTTGTTATTTTAGGGCTTTTTGATAGAGGCCATTCTCACTGGAGTTAGGTAATATCTCATAATAGTTTTGATTTGCATTTCCCTAATGATTGGAGATGGTGAGCACTTTTTTGTATGTTTGCTGGCCATTATTCTGTCTGCTTTTGAAAAGTTTCTGTACATGTCCTTTGCTCATTTATTGATGGAGTTGTTTGATTTCTTCTTGTTGATTTTCTTAAGTTCTGTATAGATTCTTGTTATCAGCCCTTTATTGGATGTGTAGAAGCAAACATTTTCTCTCATTCTGTAGGCTGTCTATTCACTCTAAGTATAGTTTCCTTGGCTGTGCAGAAGCTTTTTAATTTGATCAGGTCTTATTTATTCATTTTTGTTGCTGCTGTGATTGCTTTGGGGGTCTTCTTCATAAATTCTTTGCCTAAACCAATGTCTGAAAGATTCTTCCCTACATTTTCTTCCAGGATTCTTAAATTTTCATGCCTTCAATTTAATTGTAAATTGATATTATGAGAGGTGAGAGGTGGGTATCCAGTTTCAGTGTTCTGCATATATTGATTCAGTTTTCCCAACACTATTTATTGAAAAGAGAGTCTTCTCCCCAGTGTATACTTTTGTCTGCTTTGTCAAAGATTAGATGAGAATATGTGGATAGTTTCATTTCTGGGTTCTCAGTTGTATTCCAAAGCTCTATGTTCTTGTGTTAGTAACGTGATGTTTTGGTTACTATAGCCACATAGTAAAGCTTGAAGTCTGTTTGGTAGACTGATACCTCCAAGCTGCTTCTTTTTCTTGAAGATTGTTTTCACTGTATGAGGTTTTCTCTGGTTCCATACAACACATAAAATTATTTTTTCTAGATCTGTAAAGAATGATAATGGTACTTTTATAGGGATTGCATTAATTCTGTAGATCACTTTGGGTAGTATGGACATTTTAACAATGTAGATTCTGTCAATCCATGAGCAAGGTAGGTTTTTCCATCTATTGACATCCACAATTTCTTTTCTTAGTGTTTTATAGTTCTCCCTGTATATATCTCTCATGTCTTTTTGTTAAATATATTCCTAAATATTTAATTTTCTTTGAAGCTATTGTAAAAGGCACTGCGTTTTTGATTTTATTTTCAGCTTGGCTGTTATTGGCATATATGAATGCCTCTGATTTGTGTTGCATTGATTTCGTATCCTGAGACTTCACTGAAGTCATATATCAATTCCAGGAGTCTCTTGGTTGACTCCTTGGGGTTTTCTAGATATAATATCTTATCATCAGCAAAGAGTGAGAGTTTAATTTCTTCTGCTCCCATTTGGACACCCTTAATTCCCCTCTCTTCTTTAACTGCTCTAGCAATGACTTCCAGCACTATGTTGAACAGAAGTGGAGATAGTGGGCAACCTTGTCTGGTTCCAGTTCTAAGAGGGAATGTTTTCCATTTCTCCTCATTCAATATGATATTGGCTGTGGGTTTATCATATATGGCCTCAATAATTTTAAGGAATGTCTCATCTATGCTTATTTTGTTAAGACTTTTTTTTTAAGAAAGTGTGTTAGATTTTGTCAAATGCTTTTCTACATTTATTGAGAGAATCATATGGTGTTTGTTCTTGCTTTTATTTATGTGGTGAATTGAATTTATAGATTTGCCTAGGTTGAAACAGGCTTGCATCACTGGGATAAAGCCAACCTGGTAATGGTGAATTATTTTTTTCTTGTGCTGTTAGATTCAAAATGCTAAAATTATGTTGAGGATTTTTGCATCTATATTTATGAGGGATATTGGTCTGTATTTTTTTTGTGTATGTGTGCCCTTTTCTGGTATTGTTATCAAGGTGATATTGGCTTCATAGAATGAGTTGAGGGGAGGATACAATCTTTCTCAATGTTGTGGAATAATTTTTGTAGTATAGGTATAAGTTCTTCTTTGTATGTTTGGTAAAATTCAGGTATGAACCCATCTGGTCCAGGAATTTTCCTTGTTGGAAGGATTTTAATTGCTGCTCCAATTTCTTAGCTTGATATTGGTCTGTTCAGGGATTCTATTTCCTCCCAGTTGAACTTAGGAAGGTTGTATGTTTCCAGGAGTTTGTCCATTTTCTCCTTATTATGTAGTTTTGGGGCATATAAGTTTTTATAGTATTGAAAGATAATGTTTTATATTTCCATGGTGTCTGTTGTGACCTCTCCTTTTTCATTTCTAATTTAGTTTATTAGAGTCCTTTCCCTTCTAGTTATTATCAATGTAGCAAGAGGGCTGTCAATTTTGTTTATCTTTTTGAAAAACCAACTTTTGGTTTTATTGATCTTCTTATATTTCTTTTGTTCTCAATTTCATTTAGTTACACTCTAATCTTAGTTATATCTTTTCTTATGCTAGGTTTGGAATGGATTTGCACTTCCTTTTACAGTTCCTTGAGACAGTTTATTAGTTTGTTGATTTGGGAGCTTTCTGTCTTTTGGATGTGAACATTTAATGCCATTAGTTTTCCTTTCAGGTGCTTTTGCTGTATCTCACAGATTTTGATAACTTGTGTCCCCATTATCATTTTGTTTGAAGAATCTTTTGATTTCCATCTGAATCTCTTCCTTGACCCAATAGTCATTCAACAATAGATTGTTTAAATTTCCATGAGTTTGTGAAGTAGTGTTTTTGTTGGAGTTGAACTCTAATTTTATACCATTGTGATCTGAGAAGATACATGGTATAATTTCTATTTTTTGAATTTGTTAAGGTCTGATGTGTGGCCTAGTATGTGATCAGTTTTGGTGAAAGTTCCATGGGCTGATGGGAAGAATGTATATTCGGCTTTATTTGGATGGAATGTTCTATAGATGTCTGTTAGAACCTTTTGTTCTAGAACTGTGTTTAAGTTCATTATTTCTTTGCTTATTTTCTGTTTGGAAGATATGTCCTGTTCAGTCAGTGGGTTGTTGAAATTCCTGGCTAGTATGGCATTACTGTTTATCATGCAGTTTAGATCAAACAGGGTTTGCTTTATGTACCTGGGTATTCCAGAGCAGGATGCATAAATATTTAGAATTGTTAAATCTTCTAGTTGGATTTTTCCTTTTATAGTGGCCATATTTGTCCTTTCTTACTTTTGCTATTGTAAAGCTTATATTATCTGAAATAAGTAAAGCTAATCCTGCTTTCTTTTGGCTTCCATTTACTTGGAGGATTATTTTCTATCCCTTGACCTTGAGCCTGAAAGCATCTTTGTGGGTTAGATGAGTTTCCTGGAGACAGCAGACACTTGGATGGTGAATTTTTATCAACTCTGCCAGTCTATGTCTCTTCAGAGGACAATTCAACCCATTCATATTTATTGAGAGGATTGATATTTGGGGTATATTTACCTTCATATTGGTGGGTGAATTCCTATTGTTTTGTTTTACTCCTTGAGCTATTGTAGAATCCAGGTTCTAGACTTTAACTCTTGAGTGATTTTACTTTAGTGTCTATTGTGCTGTTCAGTGTATGATGCAGGTCTGAGTACTTCCTGTAGGGCAAGTCTGATCTTTGCAAATTCCATCAGTCATTGCTTATCTGGTAAGGTCTTTATTTCTTCCTCATAGAGAAGCTTAGTTTTTCCTGGTAGAGAATTCTATGTTGGCCATTATTCTAGAAGACTGAGGATAGGCACCCAGTCCCATCTGGCTTGTGAAGTTACAGTTGAGAAATCTGCAGTTAGTCTGATAGATTTTCTTTTATAGGTTATCTGCTGTTTTTTTCTTACTGCTCAAAGGATTGCTTCTTCATGTTTACTTTGGTCACTCTAATATCTATTTGACTTGGTGATTGCCTTTTCATATTGAGTCTCTCAGGAGTTCTGTGTACTTCTTGTATCTAGATATCTAGATTTCTGGCCAGGTCAGGCATATTTTCCTTCAGTATTCCATGAAATAAATTTTATAGCCCTTGTGTATTTTTCTTCTCTCTCTGGGTTGCCTATGATTCTTATATTTGGCTCCTTTACATAATCCCACCTTTCTTGTATGTTTTATTCTTATCTCTTGTTTCTGTGTTCTTTTTTTTAATCTGATTTATTTAGCACGTAGGCATTATCTTCAAACTCTGAAATTCTCTGCTCTGCGTGATCCATTCTATTCTTGAGGCTTTATACTGTTTTTTATAGTTCCCTAAATGCATCTTTCAATTCCAGAATTTGTTTGGTTTTTTCATAGTATTTCAATTTCTTTAGAGAATTTTTCTTTCATTTCTTGTATTTTTCATGTGGCTACCTTGTGTTGGGTTTCTATTTTCTCTTCGATTCCATTGAGTTTTCTTATAATCCATATTAAGAATTCTTCCTCTGTCAATTTAATCATGTCATGTAAGTTGGTATCCATTGATGGAGATCGATTGTTTACCTTTGGGGGTGACTTTTCTCTCTCATATTTCATGTTTCCTGTGTTATTTCACTGATTCTTTCTCATCAGGCTACTTTGTTGAGAACTAGGAGTGCTGGAGCTTGTTTACAAACTTATCTTCAAGTCCCCGAAGGGATATTACTTGACAGTTCTGGGGAGAAGCACGCTGGTCCTGTATTGGCTTAGAGGTGTTTTAGCCAGTTGGTTACCTCTGACCTATTGTCTTTACCTCTTGCCAAATTAGTGAGTTTGGTCCCCTTGCTTAAGCTCTCAGGTGGTGAATCACTCTTGTGTGCGTGACTCCACTGCCCTCCAATAGTTTGAGATAGAAGGCACTGTATTGAGCTATGGAGTTACCTTTTCTGTTGTTGCTTGTAGTTTGTGTGGAGGAGCCAATTATCAAGGCATTTTGATGCCTTTGTGTTGAGCCCTGATCCCCCAAATGGGGTATACGAATGCCCTGATCTTTGGGAAATGTCTTGGCTCAAGTAACCCTTGGGTATGATCTATTCCTACTTTAGGTGAGGGAGGGGAAATTGGTGCCTGCAAGCCTGAGAGCACATACTTCTGTAGTTACTTGATATGCTGTTAGGGGAGAGCTGCTAATATGTTATTCAGGGCTCTTTCAACAAACTTGCAGGCAGCTTCTGGTGGGGGTGTCAATTGGTGCAATTGCTGAGGACTCTTGCCAGGGTTTTCCTTCCCAGTGCATAAAAACTGAAGTTGGCAGTGGCCCAGGTGCCAAAAACGAGCCCTAGTGTTATGTTCTTATCAAATGATCAAAACCAGCCTGCTGGACTGAATCAACTGGCTTCCCGTTATTGCTTAGTACCAAGGTCCTGTAGAGTCATGCCAGTCACAAAGAGAAGCGATTTTTCTCACTTCTCTCCACCTCCAAGAGAGCCTGCCCTTCCTGGCACAGGGAGTGGCATTGCCTGACACTACCATGTGTCCAAGCCCAGAAAGTGGCTTCTCTCATTTCTCCCCACCTCCAAAGGCAGGACCTGCCCTGCCTGCAGGAAAGTCAAGTAACTGGACTAAAGGAGGACCACTGCCTGAGGCTATCACCCCAACTATGACTTTAAAAAAAAATTCTCTTGCAGAAATGGCATTGGTGTTTTCCTCCCCCAGTTAGAAAGTCGAGATGCTAATATGACAGTATTGTTGAAGGCCTCTTTCTCAGCTAACTCACTAAGCTCTCAACTAGTACAGTGTCCTTGTGTAACCTGCCCTCAATAATAACTTTACTATGATGGATTGGTCAGTGTTTCAGTATCTGTTAACACATATGATTGTAGCTGAAGTGTCCCTCTTATTGGCGAAAAAGCCAAACAAACAAATGGTTCAATACTGCAAAGTTCCAGGGATACTCCAAATGGAAGCCATTGAGCCTATGCAGTCTTCCAGGGTTCTTCCTATAAAGATTAATTCACAAATTAAAATGCTCCTGCTCAGCTTTTTATACCTTTAAACATGTGTGTTTCATACCTTTAAACATGGTTTAATATGTGTGTTATTTTCTGTGCATCTAAATTGTCCAGGTTTCAGGTGAGCTAAGAGAAGAGAATTCTGAGAAGAAAGGTATTACATACCTTAAAAGCACTGAGAGCTGTTGTACTCATGTCAGAAGTCTTTATCCTCTTCCTGGTTAGCCAATAACATGTTACATAGAGCATTGGGAAGGGAGCTCATAAGGTATATAAAATGTGTTATTTGGAAGGGAATGAATAACAGGCATTGTACTATCATCTCTGGCATACCTAATAATTTTACTACATGTAGAGAAATACAACAAGAAACTTTCTGAGAATCTCAAGATGATATCATGGTCCATGGTCTAAACCAAAGCTTCTATTTCATTGCTTAGAGTTTGAAACTATTGAGCAAAATGATCTTTGTAGATTTGCCAAAATTTCAGACTTGCTTTACTGGACTAGCGTACCAATTTTTTACATTGTGAACATACATAATTCATATACCTTGCAACTTCTTTAATGCATAATTTATACATTTTTGCTAGTTTTAATAAATGGGATTTGGAGCATGGTTCCCTAAAGGTAAGCTAGTCCTAAACCTAACCCTGAGCAAACTTATTTTTTCTTATTCCTCTTACTCAGCAGGTCCCAAGTGGTAGATTTAAGGTAATATACGGAAGAGGGGTGTTGAGTAACAGGAGAGCAGTGGTGAAGGCCCATGGAATCCGTCTAAATCTTTGCTAGGGCTTTCTTAAGAATGATATTACTTTCCTTCAGAGGACAAGGCGGGATTTTTTTTCCTGCTTATCTAGAATAAAGGTTTAACATGTGTGTTATTTTCTAGCACAAATAAGAAGAGTCATTTGTTCCTTGCGGCAATGACAAAAAACTGCCCCACATAGAGAAAGCAAAGAGGAACCTGGGTTAAAGGACAACGAATAACTGATTTGTTGGGAGACAAAGTCCCTGTGCAAATAATTTAAATATAAAGGCAAACTTTTGGGTAGGATGCTAGTGTTCCTTTAAGTGAGATTAAGATCACTGTCTTCATGATTACAGAGTGGCATTCATTTGCAATTTTAGTGTACCATCTGTGATGCCAAACTGGAGTCTTAAATTTGCCTTTTTGTTTTTGTTTTTGGTTTGTTTTTCTCTTTCTTCAATCCTAGCTAAAGGTTTGGCAGTGTCTTTATTGTTGAAAATGTACAAAATCTACAAACTGCTCCCTCTGCAGTTGAATTATTCCACTGTCCTTTGCTGTTCCCTTCTCGATCAACACACTAATAGAAGCATCTCTCCTGAATTTAAAAAATATGTAAAAACCACAATTTTTACAATAGCATAGAAAGAGAGTTCTGAAGCCTGTTAGTTTATAAAGAGCTTCTAAAAGGCTGGTTAGCCCTAAAGTGAAATGATAAGAGCTTATTTTAAAACTAAAATCATGGGTATGCTATTGCATAGTTTAGATAACAAAATCTGTCAAAACTACTGATCCTCAGATTTCTTTGCCATTTTGTCATTAATCCTAGTAGCAGTGATAAAAATGATAAATGATGCCTTCTGTCGGGAAAATCTGAGCCCAAATTATGTTGATATTTAGTCAATGAAATGGTCAAAGCTTTCATAACCCCTTTTCCTCGCATCTCAAGAAATGGGAAAAGTGCCTTTAGATTAAAATAAAGTCAACTAGGATACAGGCTTCATATGTAAATGGGAATTATAGTCAAACTACGTGGAAAATTTTAGATAACTATAAACATGAATGCTGCCTGGGATAGGTGTATATGCTGGCATGTATAATTAATTTAAATATCAAATTCCCTCCATAAGATTTAAGATAATTATACTTAAGTATTGTACTCGGGAATCAAAAGGTACACATCATTTGAGTGGAGGAGGGGAAGAATATATTTCTTCCACTAGTAGATCCATAATAGAAATGACTTAGTTTGTAGGAGGCTATTGAAGACTTTTTATTTGTGTAATTGAAAGTGAGTACCCTCAGAAATGTTGGAGAAACTTGTGATAATTTTTTTTTCATGGTCCAGACTGTGGATTTAGTGATGAACTGTATGTCTATGATTACAAAAGTATTCATGGAAGGAATGAACCTAAAGTCACAAAAGGCTACAGGTAGAGTGATACAAAATTTGCAATCCATCAAAACCGTAATTTCCTAGGCCATCCCCAGAATTTTTCTTTGGTTTGGAAAAGAACTATCTGTATTCCTTAAAGTTAGCATTTTTAAATCGGGCATATCTACCCTCTTTTGACAGGGTTGTGCTTTTCTTTAAACTAGAGAGATCATTAGGGATATAAAAGGTCTATTTTAGCCCAGAAGGCTGCCCTGCTTTCTTGCTTTATGAGTGTATTTATAGATATATAATTCATGCCTCCAGGGCTGATATCCAGCAAAAGGGGCTCCCTGCCATTGAAAAAGACAGTGTATAAAAAATTTAATAGAATGCTTCTGAACTGTGAGAATGTTGTGGGTGACAGTGAATGTAGTGGGTTATCTAAAAAAGAGAGAGAGAGAAAGAAACCCAGTCTTGGAGGTCACAGAAATACCAAAACAATGATGTTAAGCAGTAAGATGCTGAGAGGGGACACCATGCTCCAATTCCTTGAATTTCTGTTATATTCTATTTGGGATCTTCACTTCATCTCTTATTTGTATTATTATAATTCTCTGCTTGGAAATTCATGTGTAATCGGGAAAAATAATTCTTTCCCCCACAAAATTGGTTGTTTGAAGATACTCAGTTATTTGGTGCCATACAAGAGTGTACTTGTAGCACATAAATATTCTGAAGCTTGGAACCATGAAATTAACTTTCATCTACCTTCAGAAAAAATAGTCATGGACAAACAATGCAAGTACTGGGGAGGAAGACACCAGAAAAACTCAAGTGTCTCAAAGGGGCTTCATTTATATTTTAACCTGATGAGAATTTCTAGTTAGTACATTCCTGCTCCTTTCTCTTCTCAGAGCAAATGGCTTGTCTGAAATGCGTTTGATTCTGAAAGCCTAGCAGTTCTATTTTCAGCATATATGAGCCATGGCCTTTTGATATCATTATACATTATAAAATATGGAATGTTGAGGGGAGTTCTTCATTTGCTTATTGATTAAGAGCTTTGCCTCAGTCAGACTCAGGTTAGTATCAGAACTCTGCTGCTTGCTAGCCATGAGACTTTGATCAAATATCTAAAACTCTATGTAAAATGGGAATAATAAAACAGCCTACTTCAAACCATGAATCAAAATATGAAATAATGCATGTTAAGTGTTTATTTTTTTATTTTTGTATGTTACATCGTTAAAACAGTACCTATTGCTACTCTGCAATGCTAGTGAGCAGTATTATTTCTGCTAATAGTATTGAGCTATAAAGACTTATAATCATTGATCACTTTCTTCTGACCTTTTTTCATGTTGTAACTTCATGTTAAGGTAGAGATATAATCATATAGGATCTAGATTATTGATCCTATAAATATACATTTATTATAAATGTAGAGTGTGAAGGGTGATTTATAATAAATCAAAGGGTTTGTATTTTTTTAAAAAAAAATGCTTAAACTTGACCTTTGGATAGTCGCCTCAACAGAAATAAAAGCTTTTAATCCATCTAGATAAAATAAAACCCCATTTAGGAAGTTCTGATTTTTAAACCCCAAATATCACCCAAGATGTCAAGCAATACAAAATCACATAAACTGAGTGAGAAAGAGAGCCCATTCCTTAAACTGCTGGGTTGGAAACATATCTCTTATGCATTTATCAGTTTGATATTTCTGTAGCAGTTCAGATAACACTAATATTTATAGTTAAAATTAAACAACATCTTTATTAAAAATTATATAGTATTTCTTACCAATCTTATGTTTGCTGAAGTGCAAAAGGCAGCATAGGTCCAAATAATCTTAAGGTCAAGGAAAATTCTTACCCTTGAGATACCTTGAGTGGTGGTACCTACCTGACATATTTTCTAAGTAAAACTTTAGATGTAAAAATCGTCATGTTTCTTCTCAGTAGAATATTAAGATCCTTTAAAGCTTACCTGATTAAATCCTTGAGAGAAATGGCAACTATTATTGAAAAAGAAGAGAGACACAAAGGAAAGAGGGGTGGGGGAGAGAGACAGAATGTGTGTGCCCTGTGTGTGTGTGTGTGTGTGTACGCATGCTTTTGCTAGAAGTTAATTCTATACATTGGAAGGCACCAATATCATAGAACAATACTCTAAACACCTGGGATTCTTGATGTTTTTATTCTCGGTAAAATTGATTTTATAGCCTGCAGTGAAGGTGATAAGTATAATCCTGGATAACAAAACTCTACCATAGTCACTTGAGAGTACCTTATTTCCCCTTTGCTGAAGAAAAATAAAATAAGGGACTAATTTTCTTGAATGCTTTCTAAGGAATTAAATAAGGATGCAATTACCACTGATAACTCTTGGAGCTAACTCAACTCATTTTCTTCTGGGGTACAGGCCTCCCATAGGCTGGAACCAATTTTAATATCCCATTGCAGAGCCTACCAATACTTTCAAGGCTTTAAAATTCAAGGTAAAAAGACTTTAAAGTTTGTGGTAAAAAGAGTTCAGGCAAAGAGGCCAGGCATTATTTGGGTGGTAAGGACAAATGTATCTATCTTCTTCTACCAAGAGTAGAATTCACATTGATTATTAGAAGCAATTTAGCACAAAACAGTGAAAATTAAGCAAATAGACACAAATGAAATAAAATATTTAATATAGTCTTCAAAATCATATAGTAGAAAATAAAATCAACTTCATAGCCAAAGTAAGCTGGGAGAAGGAGAGCAAATAGCATCAACAAAGCATTCACGATATAAGAACAGAAAGAAAAGTAAAAGCAAATAAAAAAATAGAAGCTGTTTTCAGAAAACAAAGAAAGAAATCACTTCCATATAGGCAAAATAAAAAAAAGCATACCGTATTAATTTATAGTCAACTTACATCAACAAATTGCCCGCATGTTTTTTGGCATGAAAGAAAAATTTACAAAAGAAAGTTGTGTAAGAATGCTCTTGGACAAATAGAATTGCCACATTCTTGTAACTTGCTTTTTTGTTGTCATTTCTTAAAAACTTTTGAGCAAAATGTCTAAATTTTTTTCAAATATAATAATTTACAACAGAAGATGATACAGGGAGGCAACAACACATACATCCACACCACATAACATGAAAAGAAAAAAAAATAATCTGCACTTTAACAAATTTTTACTTTGAGGGGCTTGGGAGGGCATCAATTTTGAATTTAAAGTAATTCTGATTGCTATGATTGAAAAATTAAAAAAAAAACCTGTTTACTTTTATAATTTGCCTTTTAAAAAATTCTATGACTCTGAAGGGTTTTGAATGAATTTCTGCATTGTTATAAGTTTTCAGATATATAATTTTGGTTTTGTCTTTTGACAAATTTTAGACTTTCTTTAATTTAGGGGGATGGATGACAGCACATAAATTTTAACAATGCTAAAGAAAGGAGGAATATGGGAAGGAAAGATGCAGGGAAGGGAGGGTTGTATCTATGAGTGTACTACACAGGAGATGAAGATGATAGGAGTAAATGTGTAAGTGAGTCGCCATGTCCATGTAAGGGCGGCACGGAGTGATCTAGCTGCATTAGAGCTTCTGGCTGTAAGGAAGGGATGGGCAATATACAAAAACAAATGAGCCTACACATGCCCATCTATGGAAATAAAGAACAGAACTCTAACACTGACAATCTCACACACCCTAAGCTGCAACTTCTTCAACATGCAATTATTCCAAAAATTATTACAGTTTCATTAAAGATTTTCAAATAATAGAAACAGTTAAACTTTTTTTTTTCCTACTAAAAATAGCCAAGATACATAAAATAATAATACTAATAGTCATGATCAAAAGATTAAAAGCAAAAACAAGGAGACTAGATTTATGCATTCAAGTTGAACAACTTCATTGGCAGCCACACAGCCCCATCTAGAGCTGGGGAGGTTAAGAGATTTACAGAGTCCATTGAAACACAGTACTGTGGAGGGAGCCCACAAACAGGGTTGCTGATCAGTTCCTTATGTAGAAATGGTATCGTCTGAATGACATCAACCATCTTCCTTATGCCACCCATATTGCACACAATTGGCAATGAGACCAGGCTAATTTGAAGGATGTGGATGTGAGGATTCTGCAGATGAAGTTGTTCCACATTTAAAGAGGGAGTGGGGAAAATTGCAGAAAACAATTCATAACTTTTTTCTCATAATTTTAGATAAAACCAAATCTAAAGATCTAGCAATAAAAAGAAACACATTGATATATATATATATATATAGATATATATAATACAAAAAAGCACTTAATTCCCAAACAAGTAGGGAGAAAAGAACAAAAAAAAATTTAAAGAAAAAGGTATTTCACACACTTTCAGAGATGAACAACCAGATGCACAGGCTGAAAAGGCACAGACAGAGCAGTCAGGGGACACTGTTTTTTTTGTTGTTGTTGTTTTTTGTTTTCTCTTTTTCTTTTTCTGGCATCTTTATTCCCCTTTTAGTGATAGCCAAAGTTAAAAACAAATTTTGCATTTTCTTTAAATTTTTTTTTTTTTTTTTGGTTTTGCTTCTTTAAAAATAAATAAAAAGGGCGTGCAGTCTGGATGTACTTCATTAAGTAGACGACATTTAAAAGAGAAGAAAGTGGCTAGACTGACAAATGGGTTATCACCTCTTATCCTTTAACTGTATAAATGTTAATCCAGTTAACACATGCTTAAAGTAAGTTGCATTTAGGGAAAATAGAAAAACAGAACCGCAGGCTAGGGTTGGGCAAGATCAGTAAGACAAAATTGATTTGGATGTGGAGGAAATTACTGTGTTGGTTTCATGCCTTTCTAGTAGGAATGAAGGACATCCCAAGGCTTCCTGCCAATTAGAAGGGAAGCGTGTGTGTGTGTGTGTGTGTGTGTGTGTGTGTGTATGTTGGGACTTGAAGTAGAGTTGTAGTGGCAGGAATTGAGGTACAAATAAATGAGTTCTGCTTTAGGAAACATCCCAAATTTATTCATAGCTTTAGAAGGCATATTTTGTAAGGCAAAGAAGGGTTACAGTTAGTATGGTGTGAGTGTTCTTGGGCTTTGCCAAACTATCAGGGCACCACAGTGACAGTAGGATGTTAATAAAATGAGCCTGACAAATGGAAGAAGAACTGATTTTTTTTTTAACCCTTCTTAACTCCAAAGAACACAGCATTAGTACCTGTAAACTACAGGATAATCATGAATCGAATACAGTTTACTTGAAGTCCATTGAGCAAAATGGACTTCATTTGAGAAGACTCCAGTCTTCTAGAGACCCATGTGGGGATCAAAATGTTCCATTCAATGTATGTTGAGGAAAGTAGACAAGAGCGTGCATGTGTGTGTGCCTGTGCATGTGCGAGAGTGCTTTGAGAGGAATATACTGTAGAAAAGACATGGGGAAAGAAATTTTAGAAATGGCTTAAGCCTCTACTGGAAGAGATTACTAGAGTCATATTAGTGTATCCTCAGGAGAACGTTAATGTTCAACCAAGGACTGAGAGACCCAGGTAGGCAAACCACAAAGGCAAGATCTTTGAGAGCACCTGGTTCTGACAGCAAATTCCAACCACTCCTAAGCACTCTTTTGGGTGGCTTTGACAAATAGAATAAATTTTTAAGAATGAGTACAACTCTTTCCGCCTGTGGGACGCCCCTTTTATTATTTTATTTTCAAACAATTATAGCAATGTGTCCCCATGGGTCAGTCCGTACCAAAATTTTAGTCTCTGGTTTAATAATGTTAATCATTATTCTGGGAACTTCACAAAGGGCAGCTGGAAAGTTTTAGAAGGAGGAAAAAAAAATCCCAATAACATAGAAAAAGAAAAGCCCTTGTTGCCATTTGGTTGATTTTTTTTTTTTTGACTAATCATATTTTTAACATTGAATTTTATTGTATAAGAAGATCCTATAAATGCTCATATGGTCTCCCAAGGTATCAAATGACTTCTGTGGAACAAAGTTAGTTTTAATGATCTTCACATAGCCTGTTTTTTGTTTCACAGGCAATTTTTAAAAGTAGGAAACATAACTGGTCTAAGTGTGAGAATTAAAGAATAAGATACTTTCAGTGCATACATACTCCTGAATAATGTGAGGTATTTGGAGAAAGATATATCAGCAATTTGGGTCCCCTAAGGTTTCTACTGAGTAATTTACCTATTTCAAAATTGCCTATTTTAAAAATCTTACAAGTAGAACACCACTCACATTCTAGAAATTATTGGTTTAAATAATTGAACATATCAAAATTTAGGGTTGTCATTTTGCAAATAAAATAATATATGTATTTTTAAACCCATGGAAGCCATAGTTTCAAATGAAGCCAACACAGCCTGAATATAGTACATATACATTTTTATAATATTAAATCAACCATTAGTTCACATACACGGAATTTGTTTGGTCTCTACTATAAGGTACAAAGTCACAGTATTAGGCATTTTTAATCATGTCACAACTTAATTTTCATCTTTCATTAGCTATCTACACTAGGTTTTTATTATCATGCCTGGTTCTTTGTCTCTGTCTCTGCTGGGTGTTAGGAATGCACTGGGGTTATGCTTGCCCTTGAGAACAATTAACACAGTAATTTGAAACAGCAATCACTTTTACCTCATCATGTTCTAATAGCTCTGTTGAAACGTAAAATCAAACTTTTAAAAACAAAAATGCAATAAAATGGGATTACACTGGTCAGAATTCCTTTTGGGGACTTCACTTGTTTCAATGAAATACATTTCTAAACTGCTTGGCATTAAGCTTAAGAAGCCTAAAATCTTTAGGCTTAAAAAGCTTAAAGACATATTCAAGTGACTCAAGTTGCAAACCCACCTCTCTGGAAAAGTGTGTCCTGTTTGCTAGAGGATATTGTCTTCAATATGTACAAGTAAGGTCCAATAGAAAGGCCCAAATGAATCACTTTGCATAACATTATGTATTTTAGATTTCTCAGGGAAAATACTGGAGAGAGGAAGGACAAGGGGACCATCTCTACAGTCTTAGTGCAACCCCGAGGAAAGACTTAAAAATACTTATGAGCAGGGAGGGCTGAGAATGGAGTTGGAAGAACAAATATCTAATTTTCAAGGTTTTTTATATCAGATATATGAGTTAAACCTGCACATCTGTCCCTCCCATGAAATATACAAAAAACATTTTTATTGATTGTGATTTTATATGTCCATGGGGCAAATGAAGACATTCTTCTGGGAGAATCAGTGGCTCAGTTCTAAATTACAGTTTGACTTACAATGAATAAGGACACTGTGCATAGATATGGAACCTGGGAATATGAGGATGGTTGCCATCTGTGTTACAAAATGAGCCCCGCGTGTTAACTCAATTTCTCACAGCTTCTTCCCCGGATGTGAGTGGTACTCAGGGAAGGGGTGAAGGAGCCTATTTTATGGCATGCTACAGTAATGCTGCAATGAAAAGGGGTGTGCATATATCTTTACAAGGTGGTAATTTCATTTGATTTGGGTATATGCCTAGAAAAGAGATTGCTGGCTCATATGGTAATTCCATTTTTAATTTCTTTAGGATCCTCCATACTGTTTTCTTTTTCTTTTTTCTTGAGACAGAGTCTCACTTTGTTGCCCAGGCTAGAGTGAGTGCCATGGCATCAGCCTTGCTCACAGCAACCTCAAACTCCTGGGCTCAAGCAATCCTACTGCCTCAGCCTCCCCAGTAGCTGGGACTACAGGCATGTACCACCATGCCCGGCTAATTTTTTCTATATATATTTTAGTTGGCCAATTAATTTCTTTCTATTTATAGTAGAGACGGGTTCTCACTCTTGCTCAGGCTGATTTGAACTCCTGACCTCGAGCAATCCGCCCGCCTTGGCCTCCCAGAGAGCTAGGATTACAGGCGTGAGCCACCACACCCGGCCTCTCCATACTGTTTTCCATAATGGCTGGACCAACCTACATTCATTCCCTACAACAGTATACAAGGGTTCCCTTTTCTCCACACCAACACTTTTTTTCTCTTGTCTTTCTGATAAAAGTTTTCCCAATGGGTGTGAGGTGATGTGTCATACTGTCTTTGACTGGCATTCTCCTGATGATTAATGTTGTTGACCATCTTTTCATATATTTATTGGCCATTTTTAAGTCCTCGTTGGAGGAATGTCTGTCAGGTGCTTGGCCCATTTTTTAACTGGGTTATGTGTTTTCTTGACATTGAGTTACATGAGTTATTTATAAGTTTTGGAAATTAACCCCTTATCAGATACATGGCTTGCAATTTTTTTGCCCAATCTATAGGTTGCCTTTTTATTTTGCTGATTGTTTATATTGCTGTGAAGAAGCTATTTGGTTTGATGTATATTTTTTAATTATTACTTTGGCTTCATTATGGAGAATGGATTTTAGGAAGACAAAAGTAGAAGTGGGGAGACCAGCTGGGAGGCTCCTACAGCAGCCAAGCAAGAGATAGTGGTGGCTCATACTACTGGAGGATAAGGGACACATGAGTGATTTGTTACAAAGATAGAATTAACAGGACTGCTTGGTGCATTGGGTGTGTGGAAGAAGCTCAAATGTGATGACAAGTTTGGGGCTTGTACACCTGAGTCAAACCCAAAAGATGAGAAATTCTAGTGGAAGAGCTGGTTGAGTCGGAGAGTTGTAGGGGATCTCAAGTTGTTTTAGCTCTTTTGAATCCTCTTAAAGTGCAAATCTTGAGTCAGCAAATGCATATGAGAAACTGGAATTCTGAGAGGTTTAAACTGGAAGTAATTATCATGCAGATGGCATTTAATAGAATTTAAAGTCCAAGGGCTTAATTGGATCACCCAGAAATTGGTCATCATGGAGCCAAGCCTAGGGTGAGGCCAGGGGCCAAGGCAGGAGAAGGAAAGTTGGGAGAATCTTGGGCTATTTCAGTTAAAGGAAGCTTCATTTCTGACTGGCACACAGATAACTTTTTAAATTGATAAAATAAATATTTTTTATTACCTATAATAGCATTGTAAGGGCCAAATAGTTTGCAAATCAAGCTGTATGCACATATAAACTCTAAATTCCACAGGGCTAAGAACAGGGGAGCAGTTGCTAATTTCACAGCTTTGAGCACTGTGTGTATTGCTCTTTCTTTTTGTGCCACATTATGAAGATATTCCTTCTTGATTAAAGAAATTAGTGCCAGCAAGGATAGCTTTTTTGAATCCCCCCAAGCCCCCACTTCATAAAGCAGAGTGCCAAGTGTTGCAAGCTGCTCTATTTTTGTAGTTCAATTCAACAAACACATATTGAAGACCTATGGTGTGCCCTGCTCTATGCTAGACTGATTAAAAAACACAAATTAAGCATAAAGGAGCCTGTGCATCTAGGAGCTTAAATACCTTGAATGAAGAAAGGCTTACTTACACTAATACCTGATTAGCATTAAAACAAAATGAAAAAAAGAATATTAATTCTTGGAAATTTCTTAGATCAGTTTTCCATTTTGTTATTAACACTTTAGGGGAAAAGGAGCTAAAATGCTACCTTGACCCTTCGTTCTCTTATGCACTTGTCTTACCTCACAGTTGTAATGTCTGTTGGGATATATATTTCTAAGAGATTCACTGAAATTTCCCGCTATGTCATCAGCCCCTTTGGTCTCTTCTCTAGCACCAAGTAATGCCGAGCTCATAAAATATAGCTCGTAACATCCCCTTGCATTTGACTTGAATATTTTATACTTTCTAAAGCAATATTACATGTGACACACAAATTTGTGAGTTGGACAAGACAGAAGAATTCTTTATAATTTTATAAATGGGCAAAGTAAGGCTCCAGGGGTTGGGGTGGGACACAGTGACATGTCTCAAATCACATAGTTTGACAGATAGAGGGCAGGAGCTCACCCTTGGGTCTGCTCTCTCGCCACAGAATGAATACATTTTTACAGAAACATATCTAAATAAGTCCTCTTCAGACCTTAACTCTGACCCCCAAGAAGAGTAAAATAAAGTAACTATAAAATTACATGCAAATATAACAAAAATAACCAATCAAAGATGAACTAATCAAGTTTTAGGAATTCATCCTAAGTGGAGGGTGGTGGAGACAAAGGTTGGAGAGAAGTAGTAATAATGACAATTTGAATTGGGGTTTTGGATTGAAGTTATTCTTTTTTCTTGGTGCCAAAGCAGATATATAAGGATCACACTTGGAGTAGCTATGACCTTAATTGTCTGAGACTCAGCCTCCTTTGTTGAATGCAAAACCCTCATTTTACAGCTAACAGCCTTGGAAGAGGATAGTAACAAACATTTGGAAAGCCCTTAACAATTTATAAGCACTTTCACATTCAAAATCTTATTAGTCTGCAAACCTACCCTGTGAGGCAGATTAATTGACCAGATATTGAAATCACCACGATTTTAATAATGTTATGAAAGCTATTGGCTAATGTGGGGATAAAAATGTTAACTCATTTACTCATCCATTAGTTGCTTCAATAAATGTTAGAATGATGATGAGTATTCTAGCTAGTAAGAAAAATAAAAGTAAGCAAGATACTATTTTTGTTCTAAAGTTGTTTAGGGTCTAGTTGATACTAAGAAGGAAAAATAAATTAACTACAATGGAGTGCTGAGTCAGTAAAAATCTGTATAGTGAGGTCACAAAGAAGAATAGAGATTTTGGGAATGTAGGGGGAAAAGCCATTAATTTAAGTTCTTTCTAGATGTAAACATTGTACAACCTTACCAATTTTAAAATGTAATACTTCCTTTTATAATGCTTTATTCATTTTTATTCATCTTCTTAAGTTTGGAAAACTGTAAATTGTGCAAGCTGATTATTAATACAGAAACACAGTTTTAAATACTGAGGTTCATGCTGTCCTGGGTTCTCTTGTAAGTAGGTGTAGGAACTGAGTTTGGTAACAGATTGTACACAAAATTTTTACATGGGGCATTTTCATTCAGCATTAAAAACAAATCATTACATTTTTTTATTCAGGAACAAATGCAGGCAGATCTCATTTTATTGTGCTTCACAGATACTATATTTTTTACAAGTTAAAGATTTATGGCAACTCTGTATGGAGCAAATCTATCAGCAACATTTCAAACTTTTTTATTATTATTATATCTGTTATGGTTATCTGTGATTAGTAATATTTAATGCTACTATTGTAATTATTTTGGGTTGCCACGAACCACACTCATATAAGTTGGCAAATATAGTTGATAAATGTGTGTGGCCTGACTGTTCCACAAATGACTACATCCAAAAGACAAAAAGATCACAAATAAACAATCTAATGAATTGTCTCAAATAACTAGAAAAAGGATGAGCAAACCAACCTCAAACCCAGCAGAAGAAAAGAAATAACAAAGATCAAAGCAGAACTAAATGAAATTGATAACAAAAAGTTGGTTCTTTGAAAAAATAAACAAAATTGACATACCTTTGGCTAGATTAACAAGAAAAGAAAGAACTGTAATAAGCTCCATCAGGAATGAAAAAGGAGAAATTACAACTGATGCCATGGAAATACAAAATATCATCTATGAATACTATAGAAAGCTCTATGCACATAAAGTGGAAAATGTGGAGGAAAGGACAAATTCTTAGAAACACACAACCTCCCTAGGCTCAATCAGGAAGAAATACAATTCCTGAACAAACCAATATCAAGTACTGAAATTGAAACAGCAATAAAAAACCTTCCTAAAAAGTTCTAGACTAGATGGTTTTATACCAGAATTTAACCAGACCTACAAAGAAGAACTGGTGCCTATCCTATAGAAATTATTCCACAACATTGAGAATGAAGGAATCCTCCCTGACATATTTTATGAAGTCGATATCACCCTCATACCAAAACCAGGAAAGGATGCAATAAAAAAAGAAAACTACAGACCAATTATTCCTTATGAATATAGATGCAAAAATTCCCAACAAAATCCTGACAAACCAAATTCAGGGGTTTATCAAAAAAATAATCCAGCATGACCAAGTAGGCTTCATCCCAGAGATGCAGGGATGGTTCAACATACACAAATCTATAAAAGTAATTCACCACGTATATAGAGACAAAAACAAAGACCATATGATCCTCTCAATAGATGCAGAAAAAGCATTCAACAAAATTCAACACCATTTTATGGTAAGAACACTTAACAGAATAAGCATAGGCAGGACTTACCTAAAAATGATACAAGCCATATATGACAAACCCACAGCTAACATCATATTGAATGAGGAAAAATTGAAAGCACTCCTACTTAGAACTGGAACCAGACAAGATTGCCCTCTATCACTGCTTCTTTTGAACATAGTGCTGGAAGTCTTAGAGCAATCACACAAAAGAAGGAAATCAAGGGCATCCAAATGGTGGCAGAATAGGTGAACATATGATCTTATATTTCGAAAACCCCAAAGATTCTGCCATGGGACTACAGTTATAGATGAACAAATTCAGCTAAGTCTCAGATTACAAAATCAATGTACAGAAATCAGTAGCATTACTATATGCCAACAACAGCCAAACTGAGAAACAGATCAAAGACTTGATACCTTTTACAATAGCAAGCAAGAAAGTAAAATACCTAGGACTACATTTAACTAAGGAGGTAAAATACCTCTACAGGAGGAACTATGAAACACTGAGGAAGGAAATAGCAGAGTGCATAAATAGGTGGAAACCATACCATCCTTATGGGTCAGTAGAATAAACATTGTTAAAATGTCTATACTACCCAAAGTGTTCTACAGATTCAATGCAATCTATATCAAAATACCAACATCATTTTTCTCAGATTTGGAAAAAAAAATTCTTCACTTCGTATGGAACCAGAGATGACCCTGTATAACAAAAACAATCTGAAGCAAAAAGAACAAATTGGGAGGCATCCATTTACCAGACATCAAGATATACTACAAGGCTGTAGTAACTAAAGCAGCATAGTATTGGCACAAGAACAGGGACATTGACCAGTGGAATGGAACAGAGAACCCAGATATAAAACCATACTTATATAGCTGTCTCATCTTTGACAAAGCAGACAAAAACACAGACTAAGGAAAAGAATCCTTATTTAATAAATGGTATTGGGAAAATTGGATAGCCACATGCAGAAGACTGAAATAGGATCTGCACCTTTCACAAAAATCTACTCATGGTAGATAGCAGACTTAAACCTAAGCCATGAAACTATAAGAATTCTAGAAGAAAATGTTGGAGAAACTCTTACAGACATTGGCCTAGGCAAAGAATTTATGAAACAGACCCCAAAGGCAATCAGAGCAACAACAAAAATAAATAAATGGGACCTGATCAAATTACAAAGCTTCTGTACAGCCAAGGAAACTATCATGAGAGAAAACAGACAACCTAAAGAATGAGAGAAAATATTCACATGCTATATATCCAATAAAGGGCTGATAACTAAAATCTATATAGAACTCAGGAAAATAAGCAA
Source organism: Microcebus murinus (assembly GCF_040939455.1). Lineage (NCBI taxonomy): Eukaryota > Metazoa > Chordata > Mammalia > Primates > Cheirogaleidae > Microcebus > Microcebus murinus. Next base: position 22,736,265 of record NC_134109.1, read on the forward strand.
GAAACAATCAAACAACCCTATTAAAAAGTGGGCAAAGGACATGAACAGAAACTCTTCAAAAGAAGATTGACCAATGGCTAAAAAACATGTGAAAAAATGCTCAACATCTCTAATCATCAGGAAAATGCAAATCAAAACCACAATGAGATATCACTTAACTCCAGTGAGAGTGGCTTTTATCAAAAAGTTCCCAAACAACAAATGTTGGCATGGATGTGGAGATATAAGAACACTCATACACTGCTGATAGGACTGCAAACTGTACAACCTCTGTGGAAAGCAGTATGAAGATACATCAAAGATCTACAAGTAGAACTACCATTTGATCCAGCAATTACATTACTGGGCATCTACCCAAAAAACAAAAGATATTCTATTAAAAAGACATCTGAACTCAAATGTTTATAGCAGCACAGTTCACAATGGCAAAGATGTAGAAACAACCCAACTGTCCATCGATACATGAGTGGATTAATAAAATGTGGTCTATGTATACCATGGAGTTATACTCAGCCACAAAAAAACAATGTTGACCTAACACCTCCTGTATTATCCTGGATAGAGCTGGAACCTGTTCTACTAAGTGAAGTACCCTAAGAATGAAAGAACAAGTACCACATGTACTCCCAATCAAATTAGTATTAACTGATACTTAAGTGTACATATAGTAATAACATTCATTGGGTGTTGGGCAGATGGGAGGGGGGAAGAAGGGATGGTATATATACACCTGATGGGTGTGGTGCTCACCGTCTGGGGGATGGACATGCTTGAAGCTCTGACTCAGATGGAGCAAGGGCAATATACATAACCTAACCATTTGTATCCCCATAATTTGCTGAAATTAAAAAAAAATAACTCTATAATGGCCTCTTCAGTGTTCAAGTGAAAAGATGAGTTGCACGTCTCTCACTTTAAAGCAAAAGCTAGAAATTATTAAGCTTAGTGAGGAAGGCTAGTTGTAAGATGATAGGCTGAAAGGTAGGCCTCCTCCACCAAACAGTTGTGATGCAAAAGAAAATTTCTTGAAAGACACTAAAAGCACTACTCCAATAAATACACAAATGATAAGAAAGTGACATAGCCTTATTGCTAATATAGAGGAAGTTTTAGTGGTCTGGATAGAAGATCAAACCAACCATAACATTTCCTTAAGTCAAAGCCTAATCCAGAGCAAGGCTCTAAGTCTTCAATTATATAAAGGCTAGAACACTGTAGAACAAAAGTTGGAGGCTAGCAGAGGTTGGTTCATGAGGCTTAAGGGAGGAAGCTTTCTCCATAGCATAAAACTACAGCTTATCCATCAGCAAGTGCTGATGTGGAAGCTGTAGTTAGTTATCTAGAAGATCTGGCTAAGGTAATTGATGAAGATGGTTACTCTAAACAATAGATTTTCAATGTAGATGAAACAGCCTCATCTTAGAAGCAGATGCCATCTAGCTTTTCCGTAGCCAAAGAGAAGTCAATGCCTGACTTCAAAGCTTCAAAGCATAGGCTGTTACACTTGATAGGGACTAATGCAGCTGGTGACTTTAAGATGAAGCCAATGGAATCCTTGGGCCCTTTAGAATTATGCTAAATCTACTCTGCCTATGTTCTATCAATGAAACGATGAAGCCTGGATGACAGTACATCTGTTTACAGCATGGTTTACTGAATATTTTAAGCCTATTGTTAAGACCTGCTGCTCAGAAAGGAAAGATTCCTTTTAAAATATCACTGCTCGTTGTCAATGCACCTAGTTAGCCCAAAACTCTGATGGAGATGTACAAGGAGATTAATGTTTTTATGGCTGCTAAGACACTATGCATTCTGCAGCCCATGAATCAAGGAGTAACTCTGACTTTCATGTTTTAATAGTTATGCATACATTTCATAAGGCAATGGCTCTCATAGATAATAATTCTTTTGATAGATCTGGGTAAGACAAATTGAAAACCTAAAAAGTATTCACCATTCTAGATCTGATTAAGAACATTTGTGATTCATGTGAGGCAATCAAAATATCATCTTTAAGAAGAGTTTGGAAGAAGTTGATTCCAACCCTCATGGAAGACTTTGAGAAGTTGAAGACTTCGGTGGAAAAAATAACTGCAAATGTGCCGTAAAGAGTAAGAGAACTAGAAGAAGAGACATGAAAGTCAAAGTTACTCCTTGGCCACACTCTCCAGCTTCCCTTCAGGAGTATCACTGCCTTGCTCTTTGCCTGGCTAGCCCCGTCTCATTATTCAGGTCTCTGCCACAACCTGACTCCTCTGAGGGGCCTTTTACAACTTCCCTAGTAAGGAATCAGTCTGCTCACTCACTGAATCATCAGCCCCAAGGATGCTCTGCATGGCATTTACTGGCTGACTCCTGCCCATTCACTTATGTTTAACCCTCCTCCTCTGGAATAAGCTCCATGAGAGCAGAGACTTTGTCTGGTTGTCCAAAGTTCTTACAGCCATGGCAGGCACACAGTAATAACTGAGGAAATCACTGCTGAGGGAAGGAAGGATGCCTCAAATAGCCGAAAACACCTTGCAAAGGTAGACCACTCCGCTTTTCCCTTTGCAGCCCTCCACGGTGCCTAGCATGGTGCTCTGCCCACCCAAGGCAATGCATAAATGTTTTATAAACTAATTCTTGAAGTGCTGCATTCTCTATTCAGTCTTATTTTCATTTATTCTTCTCTATGTTCTAATGAGCAGTTCCAATACAAATTGGACCTTCTCATCCACAGCTGGCTTAAAAAAACTTTCCAAAAAATATATTACTATCTGACTCGTTCTTGCTTTCATATACTGGTGCTAGAATGTGTATTAAAAACTCAGGCTTTCCTTTGCAGCTGTATAGGCTAAAGATAAAATAAACAGAATTTCAACCTAGAGCTGCCAGACATTGATGACTGTCTTCAGGCAGTAGGAAGAAATGGGCCAAGCAAATTATTAATGAGGGAAACAGTGAACAAGGTAGTGAAAATGCACTGGTTGTCTTTCCTGCTGTGGCCCTGCAGCCACTGACTGCAGAACTGGGCAGCAGTGGGACCTTTATCCTGAACTGGTACCATGACACTTTATGATTGTGTTTACAGAGTAATAAATTATTCAAGAATATTTATTTGGCTTCTGTTTTCCACAAAAGCTCATTTACTCTGTCATCACCAACATAATTTTGACCGTTTTCTTTGTGCTGGTATTCCTTTGAGTGGTAGCAGCTGGACATTTCAAACCTGTTGCTTTCTCTCTGCAGGGCCCATCACTTCTCTTGCAATAAAATTCACCATATCTTGAGAACGTATCCTCTTTTACTCTAAAATCTATCTTCAATACAAGGAATGTACAGTGTTCATAAAATCAATACCATCAAGGTGTTTTCATAGTTCATGGAAATTAGTACTAATGCAAACAAGATGAAAAGCTTGCCCAAGACTCAGGCACTCGACATCAAGATGATGTACCCTGACTATATAGCTTTGACTGTGTTTAGTGTGAACCTGAAGCAGCTAGTTTATAGGAGAGGACTGTAAATGTGTGTGCCTGAGTGGGCAAGACACATATCATAAGCTTAATTTTAATTTCTGTAAACTAAGCTACTATAGATTAGGGAGGAAGCTATGAGAAATTTTCTAGTTATTCCAAAATCTCAAAAAATATGGTTCTCTAGATTAGTTAAGATACATGCTTAGAGGCAAATGTATACGATCAAATGGTTGACACAGTGATTACTTCTCAAATATGAGGAAAGAAGAAAATAAACATAAATTATAATTATATAGTTAAATCACTAATTAACCAGAAGCTTACTTCTGGAAGATGTTTTTAGGAGTATTAAGAACTTATTCTCTGCTAGACATTGCATTACATGCTTTTTGTTTCCTTCAATAATTGCAATTACATCTTACATTTCAGTAAACTTGGGCTTAAGTAAACTAAGTAATTTGTCCAAAGTTATACAACTAAAAAGTTGAATAGCCATGACTGTATCCAGTTCTATGTGTTTTATATCAAACCACAATGCCACCCTTGAATATTATTATTTTTTTTAATATTCACTTCTCAAGTGAGTGTGGGAAATTACAAACAAGCTAATCTTTAGGCACAAAAACAACTCCCACAGGACTCCCTAGGGTCTCTAGAGATTTGGTTCATACTCTTAAGCCTTAGGAGTTCTAATTGCATAATGAGAGCTGATATTTGGGGGGAGGGGGATTGAAGATTTACTTTTTTGCACAGTCTCAGGTCACCTAACCCAGACCTACTAAGTCTCTCTGCTAGGGTCAGTAGAAAAAAGGATGATAGGAAGTATCTATGTACCTACAGTTTTTAAATGTTCCCCAAGGAACTCTTATGTAAAATCAGGCTTTGGAACACTGCTCTAAATAACTTTAATTTGTTGAAATAGATTTTAATTTGTTGAAACTATATTTGTTCTTTTTACTTGGAAAAATTGCAGAGTGGAATTTAGTCAATGATGGTGCAATAAGAGAATTGAACTTCTAGTTATAGCTGGACTAAAGTCCCAGCTGTAATCCAACTTGGTTACCTAGAACAAACTGTAATCTTTCATGTTTGTAAAATGGAGATAAACTTCACTGGTTGTAAGGAGGTACTAGACATACAATCATTCTTTTAAATTCCACTTACTTCTAGCAATGCTACAAGGGTAATTATGACCTCACTGGCACATCAAAAGTCATCTAACAGTTTCTAATACATGGATTTTATGAACACACAAAATTGCTTTTGGATATTTTGTCTATTCGAAGAAAAATATGTTGTAAGCTCAGGACCTATTAAAATAGTCTAAATGATTTGAGTCCTGTGCTTTGTTTAATCACAAGTGCTCTTTGAAACTATTAGAAGAAAAAAATAGGTAAACACTCTAGAACATTATTTTGGGAAAAGACTTTTTGAGTAAGACCTCAAAAGTGCAAGAAAAAAAACCCAAATATGGACAAATGGGACTACATCAGGTTTAAAAAGCTTCTGCATAGCAAAGGAAACATTCAACAAAAGGAAGAGACAACCTACAGAATGGGAGAAAACATGTGCAAGCTATTCCTCCAACAATGGATTAATAAATAGAATATATAAAAATCCAAACAACTCAATAGCAAAAGAAAAAGAAAAAAAAAACAAATTTTTAAAAACCCACAAATAATCTGATTTAAAAATGGATAGAAGATCTCTGAATATCTCTGTCCTGTATCATTTTCTTTCATACCACATCCTAATTGATCATTGGCCATATACAAAATTATTTTAAAGCCCCGTAAACCAATTTTTGGAAGAAAGCATCACATTTTTCTTTTTTCATTCCCTATTATTTAATACTACAATTTAATCCTGCTATGCAAAGTTTATGGTTGGTCATTATTTTAGACTAGCCTCCTGTACTAGGCTCCAGCAGACTAGAACAAACCAGAATGAAGTCACTTGTGCTAATTGCCACATAATCAAACCAAAGTATGAAATAAGCCAGTTCTCATAAATAGGAGGTTCACAGCAACCAGTCAGAAGGGTCCCAGTTTACCTGAGCTGGCATGATAATAAAGTCCCCTCTGTTTAAACCCTATAAAGAAAATAACTTTGAAATGACCAATCTACTTTTTGTTCTCTCTTTTTCCATTCTTCAGTCATTTTCTGCCTGTAAAGCCAGAACCTTTTGCTCAGGTCATTGGGACATTCATATTATTTCATAGCATGAGGTGCTGTGCAATTCTAGAATTGCAGATAATGCCAATAGATCTTTAAACTAAGTTTGTTGTAATTTTGTCTTTTGACAACTTCAAACTTGTGAGCACCACTAATGATTAAAATGTGTTAATAAAAATGGCTTGTTTTGTACATGATGAGACTACAGTGCCCATTTGGTCTCAGGCAGGCCAGAAGACACAACAATTCGCTTCCTACTGTGTCTTCTCAGCACCACAAAGCCTACCATGTCTGTCAGAATGGTATGATGTTAGGACCAGGACAAGACAGGAGCATCGCTGCAGATAAGTGTTACAAAGTGAGAATGAGTTATAGGCAGCTTTGAAAACTGAAATGCCAGAAGCCATATGGTCACTTTTCATATTGCTTCAGACAGACTACAGTCATCTTTTCCCAATGTAGTTCCCAATACTAATTCTCCATGGTAATAGTGAACAGATCCTGACATATTTTACTTATATTGTTTTAGATAGATATCTTACTTGATTTTTAAGATTTCACGCTACATATAATGACCGTATGAGGTATCTATTTATAAAAAAAGATTTAGGAAACATTAAAGGTTTTATTTTTAGCAATCATGCCACATTTAATTAAGAAAGTCAGCATGGTGAAACACTGAAACCCACTTACAAACTCTATCTTTATGCATATGCTTAATGTGCTCACACACAGTCTTTCCCCGTTAGAATGTTTGCTCATTAATTTTATTCCTTTTTCAAAGTATTAATCTATAGTAATGTTTCTTCCAGTGTCATTAGCCAAAAGGTCATATTTGTTCTGTTTTTTAAATGGATAGGTAGTACTGAGAGTTGAAATTTAAAACTCAAAGTACTAACTATTGTCTTTGCAAAATCATGTGGCATAGGACTAGACTTGCTTGGGTCTCTCTTGTTATTAAAAGAAAAACTGAATTTTTATTATATATTATCCAGTACAAAATATATTAGCCCTCATGTAAACAACTCACTAGGAACATCCTTATTATCTTGGACTACTAGGCAGAATTTTTTGATGGAGCAAATCATCACCACTCTTTCCTACTTTAAAGGACAAATATCCATGAGACAAATATAAATATTTGTTGAAAATAAAAAGGCATTTCCCAATGTGTCTTGGGGAACTGGCTAATGGATATGGAACGAGATAGGAAGATGCTGCATGCAGAGCTCATGTGTGGAGAAAGTGCATTTTAGCTTCTAAATGGCTTCCCATCTGAAGGCATTTAATTAACCCACAGTCTTGAAGACTTATTTCTTTGGTTTAGAAAGAAAAAATCCAAAAGCAAAGACTTAACTATGTGGAAGTCTCTAGAGAAAAACTCTCTCTGATACTTTTACAGAAAGTGACATCAAAAAACTATTAGTGGTGAAAAGAATAACTTTGTAAAGCAGTGGTGTTCACTATTTGTGGCCCAAAGGAAAAACCTATGAAGAGAAAGAGATGAGAGTATCTGTTCAATATGTTTCCAAAGAAAACAGAGAGATAAGTAAAATTGGATGCTGCTGGGTATTTTCCCACAGGTTATACATCCTAGTAACAAGCAAAGGTTCCAGAAAATAAGCTCCCCTGAACTTGCTAGAGAAGACCCAACATAGGAAGCAGGGCATGGAGGCAGTCTTACTTACTGATTATGCAACTTCAAGTAAGTGACTTAAATTCTCTGTGCCCCATTTTGGTGCCTATACAACATAAGGTTCAGATAAGATGAATTTCTGAAGGAACTAATGACTTAGGGAAGGTAAGTGCTACTGCTAATGAAACTCAAAACTGTTCCAAAATCAATACTATCATTTCCAGAATATTTCCAATGAACTGTAGTTACTGTTTCCCTAACACTATATTGTTACATTAATGGAAGATTATGTTTTATGTTACCTTTTCTCTTAAGACTCCAAAGTCAATTACATAAAGCATTTTAAAACACTCCTACCTGGTAGGTCCTAGAAAGGGGTAAAAATTTCTGTTTCTCATAGTGAGAAGACAAAATCCTAGAATAGTGAAGAATACTAATGGTATTACTTTGAATACATAACGTACAGAACTGAGAAAGTGGGGAGTCTAGTAATTTAAGGATAAGGGATTAAGAGTTGGCTTTCCCTGGGCATATTAGCCACTGTGAGGGTCCCCTATGGAAATCAGGTAGCAATAGAGCTATGGACCAAAAGAGGATAACAGAGGACTAGAGGGTCAGGGTTTTTTTTTTTTTTTTTTTTGTAGGTGATATATAAACAGTGGCAAATTTTCAATCTAGCAGTCCCAGATTTTTGAATAAAGTGTTGGACATGACTAACTTTTATTGTCTTGGCAAGCTCTACCCCTGTCTTTTGTATGGTGTTAATGATCAGATATCTGAGGTTCTCTGGAGGCTTCCATCTAAGGTGTTTGCAGAATGCACAGAAACAATTATCCACCTGTACTCTGAAGCTGAAAGCAGCTCTGCCTCTGTTGGAGAACTCCTATTATAAAGGTGGACAAAGAAACGAAAGATTTTGAAAAGCATAGTTCAGAAGCACCCCAGGTAATTTTGTGTCATGTAGGCTAGTTTTTATCTGTTATCCAGAATAGTGAATGGAACTTTCTCATGAGCCAGGCTTGACACTACAAGTGTAACATTTTCGAGGTAAAGAAGGGCGCTTGGTTTCAACAACTTTTAAGTGCATTGGATGCCAATGGGCAAGAATTTCAATGAGAACCATTCAGGCGTGACCCTCTGGTCTTAAACATGGAACTGAGAGCTGCAAGAAAATCAACTTGAAAAGCAGAGTCAGCTATGGAAACAACAGCTGTGGATCACACTTATCACGGTCTTTGTCATTTGCCAGTGGATTCCTTCTAGTGCACAGAACCATTTCAGTCCAAATTCTTTGAACTGTTATTATAGTAGCATTCAGCTGAACTTTGTTGAGAGGAAAAACGTTGCATTTGTTCTGCTTTTCTCTATACAATATTAGAAGGACATCTTACTTGGTAGCAATGTACCCTGATGATGCAGAGATGTGGGAACTTGGAAGCCAACTTGAGAAGACTGAATTCCAATTGAAATTTACTATGTAGATTACAATAACTATCCACAGATAAGCTAGGCTATTCCATTCATGCCAGGATTTAAACTGCGTTCTCTGAACAGTGGCCAAGTCTGATACTGTGATGTTCCCCTGCTGTCACTATCACATTTCTTGTGTGACTGTCATGATTATTAACCACAAAACCCACATGCTCCTTGCTTGGATGTGTTTAGTGTTGAAATCCTAACTACCTATGCTTGTCCAGAATCCCAGATCACTTTGCTTAGGAAGAAAAATATGAAGCCCAGGGCAATGGCCATATTCCAACTTGAATAATTATGTTGGTTGCCACAAATCTCTTCTATTCAACCCCTCAGTTGTGGTTTGGGGATGTAGCTAGTCAGTTCTTTCTACATACCACATTTCTATTCCTTGGAAGCAAAGACTGACACAAAGGGTCTCTGCTCAAGCAAGGTTAGCCATAAATCTCAGAGCAAAGCACTAAAAATATATATAAGGAGAAATCAAGATCAAATTTTTAGATGCTGAATTTTTTCTGAGTTAAACAACTATTCATCAAGTAATATTATTATTTATTCCTATATATCATTAAAAGAAACAATGTTATGGGACAGCAGAAAATATTTTAAAATGATACAGTCTATAGCCTCACAAAGCCCAGTGAGCAGCAACTGCATAGGACAGGTTCTGAAGAGAGACCTAGTTCCCTATTTTTTAATTGGTAAATAAAAATCATAGATGTTTATCATTTATGACATGATGTTTTAAAATATGTATACATTATGAAATGGCTCAATTACACTAAGTAATAGATATCACATCATCATACTTTTTGTGATAAGAACACTTAAAATCTACTCTCTTAGTGATTTTCAAAATATAATACATTGTTATTTACTAGTCACCATATTGTACAATAGATCTCCTGACCTTAGTCCTCCTATTATGCTAACTTAAATAAGCCAGGCACAGAGAGACAAATACCACATAATCTCACTTATATTTGAAGTCTACAAAAGTTGAACTCCTGGAAGTTGAGAGTAGTAGAGTGGGCACCAGAGGTTGGCAGGGTGGGGCATTAGGGATATGTTGGGCAAAGGGTATGCAATTTCAGTTAGTCCCGGTTTTTGTCACTGTGGGCATGGAACCACAAAGAACATTCTTGCTTATGAAAGAAACCCTACAAGATGGTCTCAGTAATCTGGGAAAGTCACAGAGACTCTGTCCTCTGAAGAAGTCAGGGACTGAAAAGACAAATTGTACCAAAGGGAGATGAAATACATATATATCTGTGGCTAGTTAAGTCCTGTTAAAAGTACAGATGGGAATGAATGAAAACTTTTCCAGTTTTGGTTTTGATTTTGCTATTTTCAATTATTTACTGTTAACTTACTACTTGGCAAATATTCCACTAGCCCCTTCTGTGTCATGTCTTTACCAGAATACAAACAAGTACAGATACGTGAGTACATTTTGAGAGACACATAAATAATATTTTCAATGCTGACATTTTCATATAAAATGTTGTACCTTTAGCTGTGAAGCCAGGAACAAATAATACATAGCTAAGTGGTTGATTTAAGAAATGGGAAGGTTAAAAGAACTGAGCCCTCCAGGAGAATCAGATGAGGTAGCTTATCACACATACTCTGTGCACATTTAGCACTTATAAGAGCAGTACTTGGAAATTCCTTATCAGATGAGGGAAGGGGGCAGAGATAGAAATAAGAAAATGAAGAAAATTGGCTCTAGGTAGAACACCAGCATTGGTAATGGAGTTTCATTTTCCATTGTTGCACTTCAAATTCAAGTATTAGAAAATGTTAGACTTCTGTGTTTTCTTTGTTACATTTCTTAAGGGCTAAGAACATTTTGTTAACATTATTGGTGGGTGTGGGACCAGTCTGTTTATCTAACTACCAACTCTCTGGATTGCCAGTCTGTCTATATAGTTGTTTTATGGAAGTTGGACTTCCATAAAAAAGCAACCTGGGAATATACATGTACTAAGGGCTCTTTCATGTATATTTTCTTGGGAGGGCAGCCAGGACCCTTGTTCTCCCTGTTTACATAAAAGATGTTGTTACTTGGCAGATATATATTAGAATGTTCGCTCCAGATTGCAAAAAGTCTTGCACACCTGGGTTATTTTCATTCCAAAAGTTCCAATTAAATAATATTGTGCTACATTTACATAATTATTCAATTTAGTTATATTGTGGAGCTACCAATCTGGATTTTTAAGTTTAAAAAAATCTGCCAGTGTGTCAATTAAGAATTTTAAATTTTTGATCAATTAATGCCTCTAGAGATGATCTGCTGATAGATTGATAGAGTAAATACAATATGATTTGAAAAGGACTTTGGTGAAGATGAGCATTTAGGAGTTGCCTTTCTTTTAAGGGTGATTTCTCAATGGTTTTGGATAATAAATCCTACTGCGAATCTGATGAAGACTACATGCTATTTTCCAATAAAAATGCTCATATAAATGTTAAAAAAAAATCAGGA